>NW_027173394.1:0-600000 GCF_018151085.1 Drosophila tropicalis
ACTTAGCAAACAGCTGTGGAAACTGATGTACATGTGAATGTAAACGAGTTTTACATATGTAAATTGAATTGGACAATTGTGAGGAAAAAGAAAATAAATAGAAACGGGTAATCGTGGAATGGAAAACAAAAAACGTTGGACAAACACGCTAAGGATTAAGAACTACCATGTAACCTTACGGAGCAGGTCAGGTATGTACAGCCTTCGAATATGCTGGGAGTGTAATAGGTCGCTATGGAAGAAAAGCGGGAAAACCTCCACTTTTAGTAGTATGTAGAAATGAAATGAATAATGAAATTTGTACTTATCAGGAATTCCGCCGATGCAAGCTGGAGGAGCGGAAGGATATCCAGCTCCGAAGGACCAATGTTCGTGGAGGGCGGAAGGATCCAAATAAATAAACAAGTAGTTGGCAGGTGCCAATTTTTGGCTGGATATGTGTGAGCGAGTGGTGAACTAATAACGCGCGGTACGATAACTTCGGTTACTACAGAACAAGAGCTAGCAGCAATACACTGGGCAATAACATATTTTCGACCATATATATATGGAAAACATTTCACAGTGCGAACAGACCATAGACCATTAACATATTTGTTCTCCATGGTCAACCCGAGTTCAAAACTGACACGCATGCGGCTAGAATTGGAAGAGTACGACTTTACAGTAGAGTATTTGAGAGGTAAAGATAACTTTGTGGCAGACGCCCTATCAAGGATAACAATATCCGATCTAATTGACATGAACAAAAAAATCCTGAAAGTCACTACCAGGTACCAAAGTAGACAAAACAATTTCTGCGCAGAAAATAAACAAGAACTATTGCCAAGGCAAAATCTTGAAAAAGCTTCCGAGCCCAACGTATATGACGTTATTGTAAATGACGAAGTACGAAAAGTAGTGACCTTGCGAATAACTGATTCCTCGACCACATTCAAACATGGCAAGAAAGTTATAGCAAGAATTGACATTTGCGATATGTATACCAATGGAATTCTCGACTTAGGTCAGTTTTTTCAAAGGCTCGAAAAAGAAGCCGGTATACTTAGTATCACCAAAGTCAAAGTGGCACCGAGCGAAAAGATCTTTGAAACTATTTCAATAGAATCTTTCAAAAATATGGGCAATAGAATTTTACAATTTTTAAGAGTAGCGCTACTCAAGCCGGTGACCCAAGTAAATAATAAGAAAGAAAAAGAAGCTATATTGTCTACATTCCATGACGATCCCATTCAAGGAGGTCATACAGGCATAAATAAAACAATTACAAAAATAAAGAGACGATATTATTGGAAAAACATGACTAAATGTGTAAAAAAGTACATTAATAAATGTCAAAAATGCCTGACGTCGAAAACGACAAAACATACAAGATCACCTATGATTATAACCGAAACACCACTATATGCTTTTGACAGAGTGATAGTAGACACGATCGGTCCACTACCACATTCGGAAAATGGGAATGAATACGCAATCACATTAATATGTGACCTGACAAAGTATTTAGTAGCAGTTCCTGTTGCAAACAAAAGTGCAACAACTGTAGCAAAAGCCATATTCGAATCTTTTATTCTGAAGTACGGTCCAATGAAGACGTTCATTACGGACATGGGAACAGAATATAAAAATTCCATTATTACTGAGCTGTGCAAATATTTGAAAATAGATAACATAACATCTACAGCACACCATCACCAGACATTAGGTACCGTTGAAAGAAGTCATAGGACCTTCAACGAGTACATTCGTTCATATATTTCAGTAGATAAAACTGATTGGGACATATGGTTACAGTATTTCGTGTATTGTTTTAACACAACACCATCAGTAACACACAATTATTGTCCATATGAACTTGTATTTGGTAGACAAAGTAACCTACCAATTCAATTTAATAGCGTTAATACTATAGATCCAATATATAATATAGAAGTCTATTCTAAGGAAGTTAAGTTAAGATTAGAAAACGCGTATAAAAGAGCTAGAATAATTTTAGAAAACAATAAAATTAAGCAAAAAGAAATAAATGATAAAAAAGTATCGGATTTTAAAATAGAAATAGGAGACAAGGTTTTCTTAAAAAACGAAACTGGTCATAAGCTTGATTCAGTGTATTTAGGACCCTTCGATGTTGTAGAAATAGGTAAAAATAACAATATAAAAATTAGAAACAATAAAGGTAGGATACAAAAAGTACATAAAGATAGATTAAAAAAAAAATAATAAAATAAATATATAATATCAAAAGTTAATAAAAAAAAAATATATATATATATATGTTTATAAAATTTTTTTATGGATTCATCTATTATCAAAAATATATTCATATGATTTCGAAAAGAAAAGAGAGAAAGAAAATTTGTCTAAGCAGACACAATCTAAAACACACAAAAAAAAAAAAAATTTTTTTTTTTTCCTAATATACACATTTACCTTACCCTTATTTTACCTTTAATTATAATTAATTAATATGATTATTAATAACTCCATAATATTACGTTATTCTCTAAAAAGGGGAGGTGTAGTATATTCATGCAAATAATCATTCAGTACAATGAGCTCAACTTGTAACACTCTGTTGCAAGTATAAACAATTAAACATATACGCACTAAAATATAATTGTGCACTTGAATATGTTTATATATATACATTGATGTATGTACATAAACATATTCACATAAATCTACAGCTAAGCATGATCATATATGTATGTACATTTGTATATGCACATACATATATTCACATAAGCAATGTATGCACAAGCGTAACATGAGCTAGAGCCAGGCCAGCGTGTGAACGCTGACCAAGCACTTTGATGCAAGCGCTCCAACAATATGTATGTATGTACTGACACTCTCCCTCTCTTTTGTAGCTGTCGCATAAGTCGCAGCATAAGAATATGTATGTAAACTTAGCTTAAGCAAAATAATAATTTGGAATAAAGATTCATTCTAAAAACGACTATGCATGGACACTGACGTGTTCATCTTGGATATACTATTTTTTTATCAAAGGAACCCGGTCTTGGTATATATATAACAGCGTAAATGGGAGCTCAGCCACAAAGAAAGTGGTCATATGCGGCAAGGATTTACGGGACTTTCACCACGCATAGCAACAAGTGGATGCGTGGGTGAAAGCAGAGGGTCGATGGAAATGTACCAGCTGTATAGCGGTACTACACCAAGATATTCCTGAGGCCGTGGGATCTGCCTATATAAAGGCAATGCCCATCAAGCAAATCATCAAGTCAACAAGTCGTGATCAAGTAACAAGTAATTAAGGCCTTACGAGTAACCTTAAGAAACTTATCAAGGAAACACAAGAAACAACAGCAAAACTAAGAACTATACAGGCCTTACGAGTAACCTGTACAGCTTCATTCAATTATAACAAGTCCTTAAACAAGGATAACAAACACCGTACCCAAGCTAAAGTAAATTTGAGAGAAGCCAAGCAATCTCCAGGAGCGTCCAAAGTCAGTGGTAGGCACGAGGATATATCCTACTGCCGAAATTCCAGGATCTATATATCCTGATGAGTACCAATTTCTGAGGAAACATCCTGCGTCGTGATGCCTTAAAGCAAAAGCATTCTCAACAAATTTAGCGAAAAGGGTGCAGAGGTGTATCGCGAATCAAGCACATTGTACAAATCGAGGCAGTAGCCAGCAACGGCTACAGAAACAAGAGGAAGGCAGGAAAGGACGACGAGGGATTCGAAGTGACTCACCAACGCTGTCCAAGCCCAGCACTACCATCGAGAAACCGTCATATCCAACCCACTCCATTAACGATTTGAATAAACATACAATTAAACATTAGCAACTGAAATCGAACGTGTTTTAATTTCACCGGGGCACAAAATAAATTTGTTGTGCCGAACCTAGCCCAAGAGATTGTAAATATCCCGAAGGACGAAAAAGGATCGTTACAACTGGCGCCCAACGTGCTATACTGGTGAAATTTTAACAAAACAAAAGTGTAAAATTGTAAAGAAAACATTCAAAATGGGAAAAGGATGGATTTACCACATGAAGAAGGAGGATCTGTTACAGACAGGCCAAAGGATTGGGATCGAGATGACCGGCACAGTGGAGGAAATGAGGAAACAGCTAGGCGAGTGGGTAGAAAAGAACGAAACGGACCCAGACTGGAAGGAGGAGATAAATAGATTAGAGACAAAGTACTCGAAAAATCTAAAAATGAAAGCAAGCACATCAAAAACATGCGAATATGGCGTAGACAAGGAGGCCGATGAATTCCAGAAAATAAACATCGCCACACTAGCAATTCCTCCATACTTACCACCAAGATGGGGAAGCGAAGGAGCCCTAGATAGCACAGAAACAAAGAGGGACATAAGGAGACAAACGATAGACCCCAAGAAAACAGTACCACAGGCAACAAACAGGACCACCGAATACGCCAAGGTGGCAAAACAAGTGAGGGAATGGACATTCAGGTTCGACGGCAATTCCAGACCGCTAGAGTTCATAAAACAGATCGAGTGGTCAGCAGACATGTATGGCATCGAGCTGGACATGATCCCAAGAGCAATGCCAGAACTACTGAAAGACAAAGCACTCAAGTGGTACGTCGCAAACAACAAGCAGTGGCGATCGTGGAAGGAGTTCGTTGAGGGCTTCAAGAAATACTTCCTGCCAAGAGGATTCTTCAACAAATTGGCGGATCAAGTGAAAAATCGCAAACAAAACAGAAACGAGTATTTTAAGGACTATATGATCGACATGCAAATAATGATGAGACCCCTCAAAATACCAGAGTACGAACAATTGGAGGTTATATTAGAAAATTGCACTCCAGATTTGAAGATATTCGTTCGGCCGCACAGAGTCAGAAACCTAGATGAGCTGATGCAGTTGGCGGATGAACATGAGATGCTTGAACAAGAACGAGCAGATTTCCATCGCCCAAACAATGCTCAAAGAACACACAACAACCAATCAAGCCACAGAGGAGAAAATAATTACGGGCCAGCAGTCACACAGTGCCGAAGATGCCAAGACAACAGCATGGAGAACAAGCCAAGAAAATAAAAACATCCAAGATGGAAAAGTCCTGAACCCAAACCAGGCATGCCGCAGATGCGGAGGAGCCGGACACTGGGCAAGGGAGTGCAACAATCAGAGACTCATTTTCTGTTGGCAGTGTGGAAGGATTGGGAAAAGAACAAAAGAATGTTGTTGGAGTTCGGGAAACGAAAGGCGGTTCCAGCCTATCAGGGGCGAGCAGGGACCCAGCCAACAAGCTCCTCACCACTAATAGGCCAACTAATAGAGGAAGAGGATCAATTGTCGGCAATCATCGAAGTAGCAGGAGTCCAGATGAAAGCGACAATTGACTCCGGAGCCACGAGTAGTTTCATCAGCAAGCAGATGTTGGAAACAGTGAGGAATAAGGAAAAATGGGAGAACACACACAAACAGGTATACATGGCAGACGGAAAGGTGCGAGACATTGAAGAGCAATGGACAGGATACGTGAGATTTGGGGACAAGGAAATCCACATGCCATCCTGGTCATGCCAGAAGGAATGGATGCGCTGATACTAGGTTGGAATTTCCTCCGGATTATGAACACAGAGATATCGTGTGGAGGCCACAAAGTGCTAATACCGACAGTCAAGCGAATACAGGGCAGGCTGGTAGAAAGAATATCCATCATGGTCACTCAGAATAGTGATCAACAAGAAATACAAAGTTTCCTAAATCAGGAGTTGAAGGAATTAGGGAAAGTGAAGGGACTGTCTAAGGTGGGGATACATCGCATAACGATGAAGGATGATATCCCAATAAAACAAAGGTATTACCCGAAGAATCCAAAAATACAGGGAGAAATCAACACAAAGGTCGATGAACTGTTGACAATGGGATGCATCGAACCATCACAAAGCCCTTATAGCTCACCCATAGTGATGGTGAGAAAGAAACAGAAGGGAAAATGGAGATTATTTTAGACAGATTAACGCAAAATCTATAAAAGATGCATACCCAATGCCACGCATCGACTACATCTTGAACCAACTACGTGAAGCGAAATTTATAAGCAGCCTAGACCTGAAGGACGGCTATTGGCAAATTCCATTGGAAGAAAACAGCAGGCCAATGACAGCATTCACAGTCCCAGGGAAAGGTTTATTCCAATGGAAAGTAATGCCATTCGGGTTACACTCTGCATCAGCAACGTTCCAACGGGCACTGGACCAAGTCATCGGCCCAGAAATGATACCAAACGCGTTCGCCTGTCAAGACGACATAGTGGTGGTAAGTAAAACAATCTCAGAACCCATGGTCCACCTGCAAGAAGTGTTCAGGAGATTGAAAGAAGCAAACCTAAGAATAAATGCCGAAAAGTGCCAATTCTTCAGAAAAGAGCTAAAGTTTCTAGGACACTTGGTAACAGAAAACGGTATTTCAACGGACCCAGACAAGGTGGCAGCAATAGCCCAATTGAAGCCGCCCACGTGCACAAAAGAATTACGGCAATACCTAGGGGTGGCCTCGTGGTACAGACGATTTGTACCAAATTTTGCTATGATAACACATCCGTTAAACGCACTGCTCAAGAAAAAAACCAAATGGCATTGGAGCGAGGAGCATCAAGCAGCATTCGAATCGGTAAAAGAAAAACTCACGAGTGACCCAGTATTGGCATGCCCAGATTTCACAAAAACGTTCGTCCTCCAGACAGATGCAAGCAACATAGGATTAGGGGCCATACTAGTACAAAACACCGAGGAGGGGGAAAGAGTGGTTTCATATCTGTCGAGAGAATTGAATCAAGCAGAGAAGAACTATTCGGCAACAGAAAAGGAATGCCTAGCAATAGTGTGGGCAGTACGCAAGCTGAGACCATATCTCGAGGGATACCGATTTAAGGTGGTGACAGACCACATGGCGTTGAAGTGGTTGAATAGCATAGAAAGTCCCACGGGCCGCATAGCTCGATGGGCACTGGAATTACAACAATACGATTTCGAAATAGCATATCGAAAGGGCAAACTAAACATTGTCGCCGATGCACTATCAAGGCAACCGATGGAAGGGTGCAAAAGAATAGTAGACAATGGCGCCTGATTACGACAAGCAAACAAAGAATGTGAGTGGATTCAAGAAGTAATAAATAAAATACAACAACAACCACAGAAGTATCCAGATTACATAGTAGAAAACAGCCAGGTGTACAGAAATATTCCGCATAGAGCAGGTCAAGAAGAAGTAATATCATGGAAATTGTGTGTGCCCAAGACGCTACGAAACCAAGTGATGGAAGACCACACTTCCATAACGGCAGGGCATACAGGAAGCAGGCGAACAATTTCCAGAACTGCGTCAAGATATTATTGGCCAGGAATGCAACGAGATATCAGGAAATTCGTGGGAAAATGCACGACATGTCAGCAATACAAACCCAACCAGCAGCTGACGCAAATACCTGATGAACCATGGGCCACTGTTTGTGCTGATTTCGTCGGACCATTACCACGGTCGAAACATGGAAACTCAATGTTACTGGTAATCATTGACCGATTCTCAAAATGGACAGAACTAATACCCATGCGAAAGGCAACGGCGGAGAATCTAATCAAGACCTTTAGGGAAAGAATTTTGTCGAGATTTGGAGTTCCTAAAGTGGTAATAACTGACAATGGGGTCCAATTCACTAGCAGAACATTTAAGAAAATGCTAGAGGAATGGGGATGCCAACACCAATTGACGGCACCATACACACCACAAGAAAACCCAACCGAAAGGGCAAACAGAACGGTGAAAACAATGATTGCTCAGTTTACCGGTGAAAATCAACAGAAGTGGGATGAGAACTGGCCAGAAATAACACTAGCTGTAAATACCAGTCAATCAGAGTCAACTGGATTTACGTCAGCATACGTGATACAAGGACGCGAACCTAGAATGCCAGGCGCGATATACGATAGTGTCACGACAGGCACAGGAAAGCAAAGCGTTCTTCCGTATCGTGGAAGAAGTTCGTTGAGGGCTTCAAGAAATACTTCCTGCCAAGAGGATTCTTCAACAAATTGGCGGATCAAGTGAAAAATCGCAACCAAAACAGAAACGAGTATTTTAAGGACTATATGATCGACATGCAAATAATGATGAGACCCCTCAAAATACCAGAGTACGAACAATTGGAGGTTATATTAGAAAATTGCACTCCAGATTTGAAGATATTCGTTCGGCCGCACAGAGTCAGAAACCTAGATGAGCTGATGCAGTTGGCGGATGAACATGAGATGCTTGAACAAGAACGAGCAGATTTCCATCGCCCAAACAATGCTCAAAGAACACACAACAACCAATCAAGCCACAGAGGAGAAAATAATTACGGGCCAGCAGTCACACAGTGCCGAAGATGCCAAGACAACAGCATGGAGAACAAGCCAAGAAAATAAAAACATCCAAGATGGAAAAGTCCTGAACCCAAACCAGGCATGCCGCAGATGCGGAGGAGCCGGACACTGGGCAAGGGAGTGCAACAATCAGAGACTCATTTTCTGTTGGCAGTGTGGAAGGATTGGGAAAAGAACAAAAGAATGTTGTTGGAGTTCGGGAAACGAAAGGCGGTTCCAGCCTATCAGGGGCGAGCAGGGACCCAGCCAACAAGCTCCTCACCACTAATAGGCCAACTAATAGAGGAAGAGGATCAATTGTCGGCAATCATCGAAGTAGCAGGAGTCCAGATGAAAGCGACAATTGACTCCGGAGCCACGAGTAGTTTCATCAGCAAGCAGATGTTGGAAACAGTGAGGAATAAGGGAAAATGGGAGAACACACACAAACAGGTATACATGGCAGACGGAAAGGTGCGAGACATTGAAGAGCAATGGACAGGATACGTGAGATTTGGGGATAAGGAAATCCACATGCCATTCCTGGTCATGCCAGAAGGAATGGATGCGCTGATACTAGGTTGGAATTTCCTCCGGATTATGAACACAGAGATATCGTGTGGAGGCCACAAAGTGCTAATACCGACAGTCAAGCGAATACAGGGCAGGCTGGTAGAAAGAATATCCATCATGGTCACTCAGAATAGTGATCAACAAGAAATACAAAGTTTCCTAAATCAGGAGTTGAAGGAATTAGGGAAAGTGAAGGGACTGTCAAAGGTGGGGATACATCGCATAACGATGAAGGATGATATCCCAATAAAACAAAGGTATTACCCGAAGAATCCAAAAATACAGGGAGAAATCAACACAAAGGTCGATGAACTGTTGACAATGGGATGCATCGAACCATCACAAAGCCCTTATAGCTCACCCATAGTGATGGTGAGAAAGAAACAGAAGGGAAAATGGAGATTATTTTAGACAGATTAACGCAAAATCTATAAAAGATGCATACCCAATGCCACGCATCGACTACATCTTGAACCAACTACGTGAAGCGAAATTTATAAGCAGCCTAGACCTGAAGGACGGCTATTGGCAAATTCCATTGGAAGAAAACAGCAGGCCAATGACAGCATTCACAGTCCCAGGGAAAGGTTTATTCCAATGGAAAGTAATGCCATTCGGGTTACACTCTGCATCAGCAACGTTCCAACGGGCACTGGACCAAGTCATCGGCCCAGAAATGATACCAAACGCGTTCGCCTGTCAAGACGACATAGTGGTGGTAAGTAAAACAATCTCAGAACCCATGGTCCACCTGCAAGAAGTGTTCAGGAGATTGAAAGAAGCAAACCTAAGAATAAATGCCGAAAAGTGCCAATTCTTCAGAAAAGAGCTAAAGTTTCTAGGACACTTGGTAACAGAAAACGGTATTTCAACGGACCCAGACAAGGTGGCAGCAATAGCCCAATTGAAGCCGCCCACGTGCACAAAAGAATTACGGCAATACCTAGGGGTGGCCTCGTGGTACAGACGATTTGTACCAAATTTTGCTATGATAACACATCCGTTAAACGCACTGCTCAAGAAAAAAACCAAATGGCATTGGAGCGAGGAGCATCAAGCAGCATTCGAATCGGTAAAAGAAAAACTCACGAGTGACCCAGTATTGGCATGCCCAGATTTCACAAAAACGTTCGTACTCCAGACAGATGCAAGCAACATAGGATTAGGGGCCATACTAGTACAAAACACCGAGGAGGGGGAAAGAGTGGTTTCATATCTGTCGAGAGAATTGAATCAAGCAGAGAAGAACTATTCGGCAACAGAAAAGGAATGCCTAGCAATAGTGTGGGCAGTACGCAAGCTGAGACCATATCTCGAGGGATACCGATTTAAGGTGGTGACAGACCACATGGCGTTGAAGTGGTTGAATAGCATAGAAAGTCCCACGGGCCGCATAGCTCGATGGGCACTGGAATTACAACAATACGATTTCGAAATAGCATATCGAAAGGGCAAACTAAACATTGTCGCCGATGCACTATCAAGGCAACCGATGGAAGGGTGCAAAAGAATAGTAGACAATGGCGCCCGATTACGACAAGCAAACAAAGAATGTGAGTGGATTCAAAAAGTAATAAATAAAATACAACAACAACCACAGAAGTATCCAGATTACATAGTAGAAAACAGCCAGGTGTACAGAAATATTCCGCATAGAGCAGGTCAAGAAGAAGTAATATCATGGAAATTGTGTGTGCCCAAGACGCTACGAAACCAAGTGATGGAAGAAAACCACACTTCCATAACGGCAGGGCATTTATTTATTTATTTATTTATTTATTTATTTACGTCAACTAACACAGCAGTCGACGAAAAAGCTTAAGCTAAAGACAGATAGTAATTAAATGAAGAAGGTAGCTTAGCTTTATATACAACTAAACATCCCCAGCCCGGTGGAGGTGTTTTATTTGCACAAGGTGCCAGCTATGCCCCGATTCACAGCCAATGTGGCCAGGGATGAGTTGCAGCCAATCCAAGTCCAGAATATTTTCATTGGTTTCGCTGTAGATGATTAAAAAGTATAGCGCGACGAGAAGTGACAGAAAGATGAGGAGAGATAAGGTGAGAAAGGTTGTTAAAAGATTGGCAAAGAACACGAAGAGGTTCGTGAAGAGAGTAGTTAGTCAGACATCTACTAAGGTGAATAGGAAAAAAGTTTCTGGTCCGACGTGAGGGAACACAAAAATACAGCGTATCTAGTAAATTCGTAGAAATGACTTCGCCGTTGACTAGTTTATGGAGAAAGAGAATGCCAAAAACAAGCCTACGGTTATAAAGTGAAGGAAGATTAATAAGAAGAAGTCTGTCAGAATAAGAAGGTAGGCGAAGACCCGGGTCCCAATTTAGACCGCGTAGCGCAAACTTAAGGAATTGCTTCTGTACAGATTCAATACTACGCTGGTGAACATCATATTGCGGGTTCCACACTGGCGAGCAATATTCTAGAGTAGGGCGAACTAACGAAATGTATAAAACCTTTGTTACATAGGGATCATCAAATTCTTTGGCCCAACGTTTAATGAAGCCGAGAAGGCTGCTAGCTCTGTTGACAATTGAAGAAATATGAACATTAAATGAAAGTTTAGGGTCAAACATAACGCCTAAGTCTTTGAATGATGGAACACAATCTAACAGAACAGACTTAATAGAGTAATGAGCTAGGAGCGGAGACAAACGACTGAAAGTCATAAAAGAACATTTAGAGGCATTAAGGTGTAATTTATTAACGTGGCACCAATCACAGAACGCATCGAGATCTGATTGCAAGTACTGTTGGAAAGAAGGATCATTATAGGAATAACAAATCTTGACGTCATCCGCAAACATGAGCACGCGTGAATGAGCCAAGGCCAAAGGCAAATCATTTATAAACAATGTAAATAATAGTGGGCCCAGATGACTGCCTTGGGGTACACCTGACGTAACTCGAACAGTTTTAGATATCGAGGAACGAAAAGACACCTTTTGGGTTCTGCCAATAAGATACGACTTTAACCAAGCCAATAGTTTTGGGGAAAAACCCATGATGTTAAGTTTCGCGAGGAGCAAAGAATGATCAACCGTATCAAAAGCCTTACTGAAGTCAGTATAAATAACATCAGTTTGACACTTTTTACGGAAGCCATGGTGTACTAGGGTAGTCAATTCTAGAAGGTTGGTAAGCGACGAACGACCTTTCATGAAACCATGCTGGCAAGGAGAAATAGTGGATCTGGATAGATGTTGAAGGGAAGACGTAATAATTTTCTCAAACAGTTTAGGTATTGCCGAAAGTTTGGCAATGCCACGGTAGTTGGAAACATCCGATTTGCAACCCTTTTTAAAAAGCGGAATAATAAATGACTCCTTCCAAATATCAGGAAATCTACAAGTCTCACTCGATATAAAGAATAACCGAGCTAAAGGCTTAGATAGGGAAATCGAACACATTTTAAGGATGCAACTAGGTATATCATCAGGCCCGGGAACGAAGGAAGACTTCATAGATGACAAGCTAGAGAGAATACAGTCTTCAGTAATACTGGGAAAAAACATACAATTTAAATGTGGGATTGAAAAGGGATAGGGTGTGGGATCCGAAGCAGTAGTAGAATATGTCGACTGAAAAAATTTAGCAAACAGATCTGCAATATCTAAATCATTATTAGCAGACTGATCGTTAAGTCTGAAGGTGGAAGGTAGGACATTAGAGCGTCTTTTGGAATTGACAAAGTTGTAAAATCTTTTGGGGTTATTATAAAATTCAGCCTTACAGCGAACGAGATAATTGTTGTAGCATTGAGCATACAGGAAGCAGGCGAACAATTTCCAGAACTGCGTCAAGATATTATTGGCCAGGAATGCAACGAGATATCAGGAAATTCGTGGGAAAATGCACGACATGTCAGCAATACAAACCCAACCAGCAGCTGACGCAAATACCTGATGAACCATGGGCCACTGTTTGTGCTGATTTCGTCAGACCATTACCACGGTCGAAACATGGAAACTCAATGTTACTGGTAATCATTGACCGATTCTCAAAATGGACAGAACTAATACCCATGCGAAAGGCAACGGCGGAGAATCTAATCAAGACCTTTAGGGAAAGAATTTTGTCGAGATTTGGAGTTCCTAAAGTGGTAATAACTGACAATGGGGTCCAATTCACTAGCAGAACATTTAAGAAAATGCTAGAGGAATGGGGATGCCAACACCAATTGACGGCACCATACACACCACAAGAAAACCCAACCGAAAGGGCAAACAGAACGGTGAAAACAATGATTGCTCAGTTTACCCGTGAAAATCAACGGAAGTGGGATGAGAACTGGCCAGAAATAACACTGGCTGTAAATACCAGTCAATCAGAGTCAACTGGATTTACGCCAGCATACGTGATACAAGGACGCGAACCTAGAATGCCAGGCGCGATATACGATAGTGTCACGACAGGCACAGGAAAGCAAAGCGTACCACCAGAGGCAAAGGCAAAACAAGTGCAAGAGCTTTTCGAGCTGATAAGACGTAATCTGGAGACGGCGGCACAGGATCAGGCACGTCACTACAACCTAAGGAGGAGAGAGTGGAGACCAACAATTGGAACGACAGTATGGGCAAAAGAACACCATCTCTCGAATGCGGCCGAAGGATTTGCAGCAAAGTTGGCACCAAGATTTGGAGGCCCTTATGAAGTGACAGGTTTTTGTCTCCAGTTATATGTAAATTACGGCACAAAGAAACAGGAAAAACCAGGCAAGCACATATCAGCCAGATGAAACAACAAATATGTGAACAGACAGATGTCAATAAACTAGATGAACAATGAGTATCGACGATTCTGATGACATGGCAGCGAGAAATCTGCACAGACCGGCCGGCTGGGCAAAAATCTCAAAGCCATGGCACAGAGCCGAAAAATCTCAAAGTGCATCGAAATTATGCAAAATCACATAAAACAAAAAAAAATCACAAAGTGCGAAAATAAGAACAAGCAGAATAGCAAAGTCGCAAACCGTATACTGGAACAAGATAAATATATGCGGACATCTTATACATACAGTCAGGCAAATATGCATGAACAAATAGAAAATAGCAAAACAAAAACAAGGATAAACAAAAAAAAAAAAAACCGATCACACAATCAAGGAGAGCCAATACCTACACATGCGCACGATATTACACATGTAATAGTATGAGTACACAAAGAGAAAACAAAAGGAAAGAGAGGGGAACACACATACACATGCGCATAAGAGTGAGCATGTAATCGTGCAGCATCACCACATACACACACATGCGCGCGTTAATACAGTAAAATACTCGGCATCGGTAGTTAGAATAGAGAATCCAAAGTTTTGAATAACGGTAAGAATCTAACAAATATCAAAGATGCGAGCTTTCCTGCATGCAGAAATCATAAGCAAGAGTCACTCAAAGTTTAACACTCAGCGAGTAAAGCCCACCAGGAAAGAAAAAAAAAACCCCAAAATAATGAATGCGTTCAACGTAGAGTTTGGCCAGGATGAAGGCGTAGTTCGACGAGGTGCGGCACCGCGGGCCAATATGGAACGCGGTGACTGACACTGGTCCGATGAGGAGTCCGACGACGATGAGCCGGGTATGATGGATCCGGTAATCGCCGCCTCATCGGACGAGGAGAACGATGAGGACGTAGAGGACAGTGGATACGGGTCAGAAGAGAGCGAAGCAGAGTCGGCGATAAATCAGGGCCACCAGGAGGAGGATGAAGACGACGAGATGTGGAGAGAGCTGGGCGAGGCGATAGCCATGATGGAGGACGAAGTGTCGTAGGAAGCAAGCAGCGGCCGAAGTAGCCCAGAGGAGTATGCGCCTTGGGAGCAGAATGAGATATACGAGCCGCCGGCAAGATTGTGGGAGCCAGCGCGGCCACTAACGCCGTTTCGTATGGTGGACTCAAGGTCAGAGGCCAGCGAAACGGCGGAGGTGGCCGTGGCTGATGAAGGTGCGGCTGATGGAGTAGCCAGCCCACCTCCACTCGAGCCAGAGGGGATAGACTGGGAGTCCGAACGAGCTATGCTGGAGAACCAGCAATGGATGAGTTGGTGGCGTCAGCAGATCCTGCAGCAGCGAAGACCAAATGTATGTCTATTAAATTGTTTTTACATGTCTTATACTATGTGCTATCTCGCTCACTCTACAAACACACGAGCACTCTAGCGCCGCTACTAGCCAACGTCCAATTCTGGCCTTGTGGACCGCGTAGTAAAATACGTTCATACGCATATTTTGCATGTTTCTAGTCCGATTTCAATAAAATTTGGTAGTTTTGTAGAAATAGATAAGATTAATTAGTCTGCCGAATTCGAATGCGATGGTCAAAAAACTACAGGAGGAAATCGGTTTTTTCTTAATTATGGAGGCGGAAGTGGGCGTGGCAAAATATGAAAATATATATACTCTGCGCGCATACTAAGCCAGTATACATACTAAATTTCGTGACTTTAGTTTTGTTAGTTTTTGATAAAATCAGTTTTGTTTAATTTGCGGGGGCGGAAGTGGGCGTGGCAAAATTTTTAAATAGCCAGTTTCTGCGCGTCTATTAAGCTAGTCTACATACTAAATTTGATGTCGGTAGCTATCATAGTTTTTAAGGAAATCACTTTTATGTAAATTCCGGGGGCGGAAGGGGGCGTGGCAAAAAGTTTAAACAATTAGTTTCTGCGCGCTAACTAAACGAGCATATAAACCAAATTTGATGTCTCTAGCTATTATACTTTTTAAGAAAAACAGTTTTGTGTGATTCCTGGGGGCGTAAGGGGGCGTGGCAAAAAGTGTGAACAGTTAATTTCTGCGCACTAACTAAACGGGTATACAAACTAAATTTGATGTCTCTAGCTATCATACTTTTTAAGAAAAACAGTTTTATGTGATTCCTGGGGGCGTAAGGGGGCGTGGCCGAAATTCCAATTAATGCTGAACATGTGCATACTACACGAGTATACATACCAAATTTGGTGGCTCTAGCTCTTATAGTCTCCGAGATCTGCGTGTTCATACAGACGGACGGACGGACGGACGGACGGACGGACAGACGGACATGGCTAGATCGACTCGGCTGTTGATCCTGATCAAGAATATATATACTTTATAGGGTCGGAGAAGCTTCCTTCTGCCTGTTACATACATTTTGGCGACTTTAATATACCATTTCACCCTATGGGTGTATGGTATAAAAAAAAACAATGAAAAGATGCCCTAATCCGCCAACATTTAAGAAAAGATACTCAGTAATCGCCAATATTAGAAGATGCCAATTGGCCAATAAAAGATGCGAGCTGAGTCCCAAAGAAAAAAAAGACACAAAACAAGCAAAAGACAAGCCAAAACCAAAGAAAAACACAAAATAAGCAAAACACACAAAACAAGCAAAACACACAAAACAAGCAAAACACAAGCAAAAAACCAAAGAAAAACACAAAACAAGCAAAAACACATAAAAAAAAGCAAAGGAAAAAAAAGCACACAAAACGAGCAAAACACATGCCAAAACTACAAAGGCAAACATATTAAATGCACAAATACGAGAATGTAAAATACACATACAGAAAACAAACACAAGGTACAAGGGACAGGGGTGGGCAAATCCCTCCCGAAGAAGGGGGAGTGTGAGGAACATTATATAGACAAGAATAATGTCCCACACAACAAACAAGCTACAACAAACAAGATACAACAAACAAACTACAAAGATACAACATACAGCCAGATACAAACACAGCCAAGACACAAACTAAATACACGATATAAGACCAAGCACAGAATTGGTCGTATAAGAGTGAAATCGGCTGTGAATGAACAAATGAAGCAAGGCCGGCCGAACATGGCCGATCGAACCCCACGCAACCGTTTGGCAATTTCGTACAAGCGGGAAGATGCGTGGGAAGCATAATACATTAAGTTCGATCGTATAAGAGCCAATGAGAGAGACCGGTCGAACATGGCCGATCGAACCCCACGCAACCGCTGGCGATTTCGTACAAGCGGGAAGATGCGTGGGAGGCATAACGAAAAACCAATATACATGCACAGGCGATGGGCAACCAAGTCCAACATGGCTCGATCGAACCAAATCGAACCACATGCAACCGTTAGCGATTTCGTACAAGCGGGAAGATGCGTGGGAAGCATAACAAATATGAGTGGCTGTATAAGAGTAAATGAAGCCGGGCTTGAGGGCACAATTGCATGAAAAAGGGGGCATTAGATAAATTAAGAGCATGGAGAGGCAAATAAATGCATGCATTAGCATACATATAGGTCACACGTACACTATGCGTGAGTGACGGCAAGGGAGAATACCGGTGGCCAATGGGCCGCGCTATGCATACGTCACGCTCATGAGAGCGAAAGCAGTAAATTGCAAGCACCAAAAGAATTTCGTGAGCGAGAGAAAACAAAAGTGAGGGCCAAGCAAGCCCGGGGGACGCTTGGTACCAAAATTAAACCAAGTGAGGGCTATGCTTATGAAACGGGGAGTAGGGGGGAGAGTAAAGAAATTGTAAAACGAAAATGGTTTGTGGATTTGTGAGGGGAATATGCAAGCCGAAGGGGGAGGGATGAGCCATGGGGAAGCCCTCTATCTAATAGATACGAGATGCGTATGAAAGTGTTTTGCGTGGGGAATTAAATATTGTTATATATTAAAGTAATCAAGCTAATTATGTTTAAACGTTAATTTAGTTAATACAATTAGCATATATGTATGTAGATAATAATATTGAGTAAATGTGGGTGAATTTGGGTATGACGAGTGGATCAAAGGGAGCGACGGGCGAGTCAACGGGATACGGGGGGCGGCCAATAGAAAGGCCCCCCCCATAAAAAAAAGAAAAAAAAAAAAAAATAAAAAAAAAAAAAAAAAAAAAAAAAAAAAAAAAAGCCCCCCCCCCCACAAAAAAAGTTAATATACGCCCCAAATATTTACCCTTTTTCCCCCCCAAAAACAAAAAAAGGAATGGGTGGAAAAAAAAAAAGGTCGAAAAAAAAAAACCACATTTAAAACAATAAAAAAACAAAAAATTCCAAACGCCGGGGGCCTCCAAAAAAAAAAAAAAAACAACAAAAAAAAAAAAAAAAAAAAAAAAAAACAATAAAAAAAAAAAAAAAAAAAAAAAAAAAAAAAAAAAAAAAAAAAAAAAAAAAAAAAAAAAAAAAAAAAAAAAAAAAAAAAAAAAAAAAAACAAAAAAAACTAAAAAAAAAAAAAAAATAATTTAAAAAAAAAAAAAAAAAAAAAAAAAAAAAAAAAAAAACCAAACAAAAAAAAAAAAAAAAAAAAAAAAACAAACAAAACCAAAAACCAAAAAAAACAAAAAGAAAAAAAAAAAAAAAAAACCTAAAAAAAAAAAAAAAAAAATATTTATAAAAAAAAAAAATGGCATTTATGACATCTACTTATGTACTCTTTGATACTCTGATAAGGTGTCAGCGATCCAAGAATTCCCAGTGCCCAAGTCTGTAAAGCAAGTACGTAGGTTTTTAGGTCTCACGGGTATCATAAGTTTATAAAAAATTATGCTGGTATTGCCGCACCCATGCCCGACATGCTGAAACAAAAACGAAAATTCATTTGGTCTGAAGAAGCACAAAATTCATTTGATCGGTTAATTAGTCATATTTTTAACCCTCCTTTTTCTATACACTGTGATGCTAGCCATACAGGTTTTGGGAGGTGTACTTATGCAAACCGATACGAAGAAAATGAAGTGCCAATCGCCTTCATGTCACGAAAACTAAATCAGTGTCAAAGGGATTATTCCGTAACGGAAAATGAATGCCTTGCAGCTGTCCTATGTGTAAAAATATGTCGAGCTTATATTAAGGGTCAAGAATTCTCTATTATTACAGATCATGCGTCCCTTAAATGGTTAATGACGCAAGTTGACTTAAGTTCTGCAAGGATTCTCATTTAAAATAATGCATTGGAAAGGCTCACAAAAAATAGTTCGTGACGCTTTATCCCGAGTACATACGAATGATATCTCAGCTATTACCTTAGCGAATGGTTTCGATCTGTCGTCAGACGCCTTCGACGCTGACGAGTACGAAACGCATGAAAACACCTTAGCGGCACACAGAGGAATAAATAAAACACTGGAGCGGATCAGACGCTATTTTTATTGGCCCAACCTAATAGGTGATGTAAAGGAATTTATTGTGAACTGTTCCATTTGTAAGACTACTAAGCATTTGCGTACCCCAATGGCCAAATCAGAGCAAACATATAGGGTTTTTCAAAAATTATACATAGACTTTTTAGGCCCATATCCCAGAAGCAAACTCGGAAACATTGGGATCTTCGCAGTTCTCGATCACTTCACTAAATTTCATTTTTTAAAAGCTGTTCGAAATTTTACTGTAGATGCTGTTATTACCTATCTGGAAACAGAATTGTTCCATTGTAGTTGGAAGTAGTTGTATAAGAAACGGACCTCAGTTCAAATCCCATCAGTTTAAAGCACTGCTGGAGAAGTATAAAGTTCGACATTCCTTAACCGCAGCGTATGCCACGCAGGCAAACGCGTCGGAATGGGTAAATAGATCGGTGTTTGCTGCAATAAAATCTTATGTGAACAAAGATCAGACCAATTGGGATAAAAACCTTAGTTCAGTGGCATGTGCGCTAAGATCCAGTTGGCACTCGGCCATCAATAATAGTCCGTACCGTGTATGTTTTGGCCAACAAATGATAACGAACGGTGCAACTTACCCCCTGTAAAGAAGTTTAAACCTATTAGAGGATAGATCTATTCAGTTTGACCATACTGATTCTCTGGAATTAATTTGTCAGACTGCGATCAAGGCTGTAGCAAAACAGCATGAACGCAATGAAAAAACATATAATTTGAGAAGTCGAGACGTGTCATTTAGTTGTAGTTTTCAGTTGAGTATTTATGCAAAGGGTTACTCAGTCAAGTTAGCTCCCACGTTTATAAAAGCCTCAGCCGAACTAGAGGATATGCAAGGGAGAACGATAAGGAAATTCCATGCAAAAGACATTACGAACTAGAGGATATGCAAGGGAGAATGATAGGGAAATTCCATGCAAAAGACATTACGAACTAGAGGATATGCAAGGGAGAATGATAGGGAAATTCCATGCAAAAGACATTAAACAATAGGGCATGATTTATTGTTTTCTTTACTCCAAGCGGTATCCCACTTTAATGTTTAACAACCCCAAAGTGTGATTTTGTCGGGGAGGTGTGTAACATGCGCTTGTCGTTCAAAATTTGAAAAATCAACAGAAAATATTTAATCGTGGAAACAACCCATTTAGCTTGTTTTTAGTTCCCGAATGAGTACATAGTGTTATCGATAATTTATGACCTTACGTATTCACGTAAGTCGTCACGTATCGATCGGTGAGATATCGGCTAAAAGCTCAGCCCTAGATTAAAGAATGTAAAAGAAATGATAATTGGCGAAAGGAAAATTAAAAGATTAAATACGCGTGGCCTCGTTCTTTCTTAACCCAACTACCAAAGGAGTCGGAGGTGCTTGCCTTTCAATTGCATCCTTCATAGAATTGCCCAATAAAACCCAGAACTTGGTTCTGGTGTAGTATCTGGCAGTGCATTGGAGAGAATATCCGCGGAGCGCCTGTGAGTTTGCGCAGAAATTAGTTCCGCGTCCAATAACCTCGTTTTTTTTTGGCGTTTTGGCTATCGCCGCTCCAAACGGAATAAATTTATTCCAAAATTTTTGTGGCTGTGGTGTCGCTCTCCATAGGGGACTGGCACCATAAGTACGTAGCAGATTACCCCTGAGTAGTAGGCCGCCAAGTCTGAGTTTTCAACTGAGGAAAGAGGACTCAGTCTCAATGAATTGACGAAACTTTGAGCGAAGGAAGTTTTAACCTGCGCCTTTTTGTCCATTTTTGACCGGACTCATTCCGAAAAAGAGCACGTGGTTTTGTGCAGTGCAGCCTTAAAATAATCAGGATGGGTGCAAGCGTTTAAAAGCCCCTTCAAATTTAATTGTGTTCTCGGTTCTGCCAATGATTATCGCGAGTACTTAACGAAAAGAAAAACCAGAGGGCCGGGGCTAACTTCGACCGCGTCAAAGTTTGTATACCCTTGCAACTTTTTTGGTAACTCTTTCCTTACATATTAGCCATCAATGTGGAAGAACGTTTTATCTAAAAAGGCTTATGTTTGCGAAAGAATGGCCTACAATCATAGGAAATAACGAAGATATTGATCATAGTCACTGTTTTCCACCGATCGTTCCTATGGGAGCTGTATGATATAGTCACCCGATCTTTATCAAATTCGGCACAGTCATTAACAGATATATCAAACTAACGAATGTTTAATTTGAAAGCAATCGCGTTAAAAGTAACGAAGTAATTTACAAAAGTCACTGTTTTCGACTGATCGTTCCTATGGTAGCTATATGATATAGTCATCCGATCGTGATCAAATTTGGCACAGTAGTTTATAGGTGTAATAAACTCTCTAATATTAGTTTCAAGATAATAGCACAGAAAATAACGAAGTTATTGAGAAAAGTCACTGTTTGTGACTTTGGGGTACTAACAAGTGGCCCATATGACACCAGGCCCGGGCCTGTTACGAATGACCCTAAGTAAAGTTAATGTTTCAACCTCTACCCACTCCGACCTAAGGGCATAAGGCGTATTACATATATAAACATAAATTAAAAGAAATAGAAAATATTAAATGTAATGAGATAATAGGTTACATATAAAAAGAAAACCGGATAGGTTAAAATAAAGATGATTACAACTAATTACGAGCGACGAAGGACAAGATCGCAGTTTTTATACCCGGAAGCGATGTTTCGGAACCGATAACGTGCCAAAGTCTGTTGTAGTCACTACATAGTATACGAAAAGGTTCATGCAGAGAAAAGTTAGTTGTACAAGTGGGAAGTATAAGCGGTGTGAAATTGCGGGTCCTTCTATCTAGAACAGAAATGTTAATTTGGCTCAACAGCTCAGAAGAGTCAATCTCACCATTCAAAAGTTTGTAAAGAAAAGTTACACCAAGCATTGTTCTACGATTAGTTAAAGAAGGAAGGTTAATTAACTTTAGTCGACTAGAATAAGATGGAAGTTTTACAGTTGGATCCCAGCGCAAATCACGAAACGCAAAGAGTAAAAACTGTTTTTGTACAGATTCTAATTTGTTTTGATAAAACTCATATTGAGGAGACCAAACAATAGACCCATATTCTAATATGGGGCGGACTAAGAAGTAAAAAGTATTTTGGCTTTATAAAGCCAAGAACACTTTTAGCCCTACTAACAGTAGTCGATATATGCTGATTAAAACTAAGTTTGTGGTCGATTAAGATCCCTAAATCTTTTACAACCAAGGAAGTATTATTATTAATTTTTCTAACGGGAAATTATTGAAAAGTAACTCGTTAATTGGGGAGAACCTCGATAAAAACATAAAAACTCGATAAAAAGACATAACTTTGCACTTAGAACAGTTTAGAGATAACAAGTTAGTCCTACACCACCCCTGAAAAGCATTCAGGTCAGCTTGCAAGGTATGACATGAGAGAGAGTCTACGATGCGATTAGCGATTTTTATATCATCGGCATACATAAGAACTCTGAAATTTAAAAGAACGGTGGGGAGATCATCAATAAAAATGGTGAATAGCAATGGGCCAAGGTGACTGCCCTGTGGGACTCCTGATTCAACACAAATGATCTTAGAAAGAGAGGACCTAAAAGGAACCCTCTGCCTCCTATTGCTTAGATATTGTGAAATCCAAGCAAGCGGAAAGCCAACTAAATTCAGCTTATGTAATAGTAAGGCATGGTTTACCGAATCGAAAGCCTTACTGAAATCCGTATATACATATAACATCAGTTTGCTTTTGTTTCTTAAAACCTTGGATTACAAAAGATGTAAACTGTAAAAGGTTAGTTGTGGTAGACCTATTCTTGACAAACCCATGCTGGTATGGCGAAAAAATAGATTTACATAAATGCTGTATTTGAGACGTCATAATTTTCTCAAACAGCTTAGGTATCGCTGACAATTTAGAAATTCCTCTGTAATTAGTGACGTCGGATTTATTGCCACATTTGTGAAGAGGTAAAATAAACGAATCCTTCCATATAGTTGGAAACTCGGACAGTGTAACGGACAACTCAAAAAGCTTAAGTAAAGGCGAGCACAATGACTCCGCACAGAACCTCAGGACACAAGCGGGAATACCGTCTGGGCCCGGTGAGTATACCGGCTTAATCGTCATTAGTTCCTTAGCTACCGAACTTTGCGTTATAATAGGATTAAGAATACAGTTGGATTTCGTTATAGGATATGGATATATCTGACTAGAGTTGTACTTAGTAGATATGTACGTAGTCGAGAAGAAGATAGCAAATAAATTAGAAATAGATTGATCAGAAGAGGCCGAATTATTATTAGATAGAATTTCGCTTTGAGTTCACGAAACTATAGAACTCTTTAGGATTTTCGGAGAATTGCAACTTGCAACGTTGTAAGTAATTATTATAATATTTAGAATTAGAAACAATAAAATTCGATTTAGCAACCAAGTAACGAGACAGATCCGATGATAGACCCGTGACTTTATATTTCTTGTAATACCTAGACCCTAGATTCTTCAGTTTTGACAGCCCCCGCGTAAACCATGGTAATTTTTGCGTCACCACAGGAGACACTAAGGGTACACAGTCGTTAAAGATCGAGTCAACAGTGGTATAAAATAAAGAAATGGCGGAATTCATATCCATACAAGTGTATAAATTAGTCCAATCGGTATTAAGAAAGGCATTGTTTAGTGCGACAAAGTCAGTCTTCCGAAAACATCGGGTGCGTACCATAGGATCACACTCGGAGATGGGCTCGCGGCTGGGAAACTCAATAGATAACTCTAAAGTTGGATGATAACTATCCTCTGGTAACACCATTGGACTAGTTCTAGATACTTCACAAAAGCTAGGATCAGAAGTAAAAATCAGATCCAGAAATCTGCCAGACGTATTAGAAATCGAATTCAGCTGGGCCAACGAAAGCTCAAGCAGACCATCAATAAAATCATGACACCCAGAGGGCAGCAACGTTTTGCTACCATTAACTGTTGACCAAGTCATAGTGGGCAGGTTAAAGTCCCCAAGGACAATTAATACGTCTCCGTCAGAAAGTAGTTCAAGTATAAATTTAATAGAATCTAAGTGTAGTAAATATGTTGGCAGAAATTAGTTCGGCGTCCAATAACCTCGTTTTTTTGGCATTTGGCTATCGCCGCTCCAATCGGAATAAATTTATTCCAAAATTTTTGTGGCTGTGGTGTCGCTCTCCATAGGGGACTGGCACCATAAGTACGTAGCAGATTACCCCTGAGTAGTAGGCCGCCAAATCTGAGTTTTCAACTGAGGAAAGAGGACTCAGTCTCAATGAATTGACGAAACTTTGAGCGAAGGAAGTTTTAACCTGCGCCTTTTTGTCCATTTTTGACCGGACTCATTCCGAAAAAGAGCACGTGGTTTTGTGCAGTGCAGCCTTAAAATAATCAGGATGGGTGCAAGCGTTTAAAAGCCCCTTCAAATTTAATTGTGTTCTCGGTATTGCCAATGATTATCGCGAGTACTTAACGAAAAGAAAAACCAGAGGGCCGGGGCTAACTTCGACCGCGTCAAAGTTTGTATACCCTTCAACTTTTTTGGTAACTCTTTCCTTACATATTAGCCATCAATGTGGAAGAACGTTTTATCTAAAAAGGCTTATGTTTGCGAAAGAATGGCCTACAATCATAGGAAATAACGAAGATATTGATCATAGTCACTGTTTTCCACCGATCGTTCCTATGGGAGCTGTATGATATAGTCACCCGATCTTTATCAAATTCGGCACAGTCATTAACAGATATATCAAACTAACGAATGTTTAATTTGAAAGCAAACGCGTTAAAAGTAACGAAGTAATTTACAAAAGTCACTGTTTTCGACTGATCGTTCCTATGGTAGCTATATGATATAGTCATCCGATCGTGATCAAATTTGGCACAGTAGTTTATAGGTGTAATAAACTCTCTAATATTAGTTTCAAGATAATAGCACAGAAAATAACGAAGTAGTAGTAGTCGTACAACGCTTAGTACTAACAAGTGGCCCATATGACACCAGGCCCGGGCCTGTTACGAATGACCCTAAGTAAAGTTAATGTTACAACCTCTACTCACTCCGACCTAAGGGCATAAGGCGTATTACATATATAAACATAAATTAAAAGAAATAGAAAATATTAAATGTAATGAGATAATAGGTTACATATAAAAAGAAAACCGGATAGGTTAAAATAAAGATGATTACAACTAATTACGAGCGACGAAGGACAAGATCGCAGTTTTTATACCCGGAAGCGATGTTTCGGAACCGATAACGTGCCAAAGTCTGTTGTAGTCACTACATAGTATACGAAAAGGTTCATGCAGAGAAAAGTTAGTTGTACAAGTGGGAAGTATAAGCGGTGTGAAATTGCGGGTCCTTTTATCTAGAACTTAAATGTTAATTTGGCTCAACAGCTCAGAAGAGTCAATGTCACCATTCAAAAGTTTGTAAAGAAAAGTTACACCAAGCATTGTTCTACGATTAGTTAAAGAAGGAAGGTTAATTAACTTTAGTCGACTAGAATAAGATGGAAGTTGTACAGTTGGATCCCAGCGCAAATCACGAAAGGCAAAGAGTAAAAACTGTTTTTGTACAGATTCTAATTCGTTTTGATAAAACTCATATTGAGGAGACCAAACAATAGACCCATATTGTAATATGGGGCGGACTAAAGAAGTAAAAAGTATTTTGGTAGTATATGGATCCTTGAACTCCTTCGACCAGCGCTTTATAAAGCCAAGAACACTTTTAGCCCTACTAAGAGTAGTCGATATATGCTGATTAAAACTAAGTTTGTGGTCGATTAAGATCCCTAAATCTTTTACAACCAAGGAAGTATTATTAATTTTTTCTAACGGGAAATTATTGAAAAGTAACTCGTTAATTGGGGAGAACCTCGATAAAAAGACATAACTTTGCACTTAGAACAATTTAGAGATAACAAGTTAGTCCTACACCACCCCTGAAAAGCATTCAGGTCAGCTTGCAAGGTATGACATGAGAGAGAGAGTCTACGATGCGATTAGCGATTTTTACATCATCGGCATACATAAGAACTCTGAAATTTAAAAGAACGGTGGGGAGATCATCAATAAAAATGGTGAATAGCAATGGGCCAAGGTGACTGCCCTGTGGGACTCCTGATTCAACACAAATGATCTCAGAAAGAGAGGACCTAAAAAGAACCCTCTGCCTCCTATTGCTTAGATATTGTGAAATCCAAGCAAGCGGAAAGCCAACTAAATTCAGCTTATGTAATAGTAAGGCATGGTTTACCGAATCGAAAGCCTTACTGAAATCCGTATATATAACATCAGTTTGCTTTTGTTTCTTAAAACCTTGGATTACAAAAGATGTAAACTGTAAAAGGTTAGTTGTGGTAGACCTATTCTTGACAAACCCATGCTGGTATGGCGAAAAAATAGATTTACATAAATGCTGTATTTGAGACGTCATAATTTTCTCAAACAGTTTAGGTATCGCTGACAATTTAGAAATTCCTCTGTAATTAGTGACGTCGGATTTATTGCCACATTTGTGAAGAGGTAAAATAAACGAATCCTTCCATATAGTTGGAAACTCGGACAGTGTAACGGACAACTCAAAAAGCTTAAGTAAAGGCGAGCACAATGACTCCGCACAGAACCTCAGGACACAAGCGTCTGGGCCCGGTGAGTATACCGGCTTAATCGTCATTAGTTCCTTAGCTACCGAACTTTGCGTTATAATAGGATTAAGAATACAGTTGGATTTCGTTATAGGATATGGATATATCTGACTAGAGTTGTACTTAGTAGATATGTACGTAGTCGAGAAGAAGATAGCAAATAAATTAGAAATAGATTGATCAGAAGAGGCCGAATTATTATTAGATAGAATTTCGCTTTGAGTTCACGAAACTATAGAACTCTTTAGGATTTTCGGAGAATTGCAACTTGCAACGTTGTAAGTAATTATTATAGCATTTAGAATTAGAAACAATAAAATTCGATTTAGCAACCAAGTAACGAGACAGATCCGATGATAGACCCGTGACTTTATATTTTTTGTAATACCTAGACTTAAGATTCTTCAGTTTTGACAGCCCCCGCGTAAACCATGGTAATTTTTGCGTCACCACAGGAGACACTAAGGGTACACAGTCGTTAAAGATCGAGTCAACAGTGGTATAAAATAAAGAAATGGCGGAATTCATATCCATACAAGTGTATAAATTAGTCCAATCGGTATTAAGAAAGGCATTGTTTAGTGCGACAAAGTCAGTCTTCCGAAAACATCGGGTGCGTACCATAGGATCACACTCGGAGATGGGCTCGCGGCTGGGAAACTCAATAGATAACTCTAAAGTTGGATGATAACTATCCTCTGGTAACACCATTGGACTAGTTCTAGATACTTCACAAAAGCTAGGATCAGAAGTAAAAATCAGATCCAGAAATCTGCCAGACGTATTAGAAATCGAATTCAGCTGGGCCAACGAAAGCTCAAGCAGACCATCAATAAAATCATGACACCCAGAGGGCAGCAACGTTTTGCTACCATTAACTGATGACCAAGTCATAGTGGGCAGGTTAAAGTCCCCAAGGACAATTAATACGTCTCTGTCAGAAAGTAGTTCAAGTATAAATTTAATAGAATCTAAGTGTAGTAAATATGTTGGCAGAAATTAGTTCGGCGTCCAATAACCTCGTTTTTTTGGCGTTTTGGCTATCGCCACTCCAATCGGAATAAATTTATTCCAAAATTTTTGTGGCTGTGGTGTCGCTCTCCATAGGGGACTGGCACCATAAGTACGTAGCAGATTACCCCTGAGTAGTAGGCCGCCAAATCTGAGTTTTCAACTGAGGAAAGAGGACTCAGTCTCAATGAATTGACGAAACTTTGAGCGAAGGAAGTTTTAACCTGCGCCTTTTTATAATCCTTAGCCTTAAAATAATCAGGATGGGTGCAAGCGTTTAAAAGCCCCTTCAAATTTAATTGTGTTCTCGGTTCTGCCAATGATTATCGCGAGTACTTAACGAAAAGAAAAACCAGAGGGCCGGGGCTAACTTCGACCGCGTCAAAGTTTGTATACCCTTGCAACTTTTTTGGTAACTCTTTCCTTACATATTAGCCATCAATGTGGAAGAACGTTTTATCTAAAAAGGCTTATGTTTGCGAAAGAATGTCCTACAATCATAGGAAATAACGAAGATATTGATCATAGTCACTGTTTTCCACCGATCGTTCCTATGGGAGCTGTATGATATAGTCACCCGATCTTTATCAAATTCGGCACAGTCATTAACAGATATATCAAACTAACAAATGTTTAATTTGAAAGCAATCGCGTTAAAAGTAACGAAGTAATTTACAAAAGTCACTGTTTTCGACTGATCGTTCCTATGGTAGCTATATGATATAGTCATGCGATCGTGATCAAATTTGGCACAGTAGTTTGTAGGTGTAATAAACTCTCTAATATTAGTTTCAAGATAATGGCACAGAAAATAACGAAGTTATTGCGAAAAGTCACTGTTTGTGACTTTGGGGTTTGTATGGGAGCTATATGATATAGTGGTCCTATCCGGCTGAATCCGAGATATACAACCCCTGCAGTATATACAAGCCAACGTGCAAAATTTCAGCTCTGTAGCTCTTTTTTTTTTTTTTTTTTTTTTGAGTAGTCGTACAACGCTTAGTACTAACAAGTGGCCCATATGACACCAGGCCCGGGCCTGTTACGAATGACCCTAAGTAAAGTTAATGTTACAACCTCTACTCACTCCGACCTAAGGGCATAAGGCGTATTACATATATAAACATAAATTAAAAGAAATAGAAAATATTAAATGTAATGATATAATAGGTTACATATAAAAAGAAAACCGGATAGATTAAAATATAGATGATTACAACTAATTACGAAATTAGTTGAAATTTATACCCGGAAGCGATGTTTCGGAACCGATAACGTGCCAAAGTCTGTTGTAGTCGCTACATAGTATACGAAAAGGTTCATGCAGAGAAAAGTTAGTTGTACAAGTGGGAAGTATAAGCGGTGTGAAATTGCGGGAAAGAAAAGTTACACCAAGCATTGTTCTACGATTAGTTAAAGAAGGAAGGTTAATTAACTTTAGTCGACTAGAATAAGATGGAAGATGTACAGTTGGATCCCAGCGCAAATCACGAAAGGCAAAGAGTAAAAACTGTTTTTGTACAGATTCTAATTCGTTTTGATAAAACTCATATTGAGGAGACCAAACAATAGACCCATATTGTAATATGGGGCGGACTAAAGAAGTAAAAAGTATTTTGGTAGTATATGGATCCTTGAACTCCTTCGACCAGCGCTTTATAAAGCCAAGAACACTTTTAGCCCTACTAACAGTAGTCGATATATGCTGATTAAAACTAAGTTTGTGGTCGATTAAGATCCCTAAATCTTTTACAACCAAGGAAGTATTATTAATTTTTTCTAACGGGAAATTATTGAAAAGTAACTCGTTAATTGGGGAGAACCTCGATAAAAAGACATAACTTTGCACTTAGAACAGTTTAGAGATAACAAGTTAGTCCTACACCACCCCTGAAAAGCATTCAGGTCAGCTTGCAAGGTATGACATGAGAGAGCGTCTACGATGCGATTAGCGATTTTTACATCATCGGCATACATAAGAACTCTGAAATTTAAAAGAACGGTGGGGAGATCATCAATAAAAATGGTGGGACTCCTGTGGGACTCCTGTGGGACTCCTGATTCAACACAAATGATCTTAGAAAGAGAGGACCTAAAAAGAACCCTCTGCCTCCTATTGCTTAGATATTGTGAAATCCAAGCAAGCAGAGCATCCGGAAAGCCAACTAAATTCAGCTTATGTAATAGTAAGGCATGGTTTACCGAATCGAAAGCCTTACTGAAATCCGTATATATAACATCAGTTTGCTTTTGTTTCTTAAAACCTTGGATTACAAAAGATGTAAACTGTAAAAGGTTAGTTGTGGTAGACCTATTCTTGACAAACCCATGCTGGTATGGCGAAAAAATAGATTTACATAAATGCTGTATTTGAGACGTCATAATTTTCTCAAACAGTTTAGGTATCGCTGACAATTTAGAAATTCCTCTGTAATTAGTGACGTCGGATTTATTGCCACATTTGTGAAGAGGTAAAATAAACGAATCCTTCCATATATAGTTGGAAACTCGGACAGTGTAACGGACAACTCAAAAAGCTTAAGTAAAGGCGAGCACAATGACTCCGCACAGAACCTCAGGACACAAGCGTCTGGGCCCGGTGAGTATACCGGCTTAATCGTCATTAGTTCCTTAGCTACCGAACTTTGCGTTATAATAGGATTAAGAATACAGTTGGATTTCGTTATAGGATATGGATATATCTGACTAGAGTTGTACTTAGTAGATATGTACGTAGTCGAGAAGAAGATAGCAAATAAATTAGAAATAGATTGATCAGAAGAGGCCGAATTATTATTAGATAGAATTTCGCTTTGAGTTCACGAAACTATAGAACTCTTTAGGATTTTCGGAGAATTGCAACTTGCAACGTTGTAAGTAATTATTATAGCATTTAGAATTAGAAACAATAAAATTCGATTTAGCAACCAAGTAACGAGACAGATCCGATGATAGACCCGTGACTTTATATTTTTTGTAATACCTAGACTTAAGATTCTTCAGTTTTGACAGCCCCCGCGTAAACCATGGTAATTTTTGCGTCACCACAGGAGACACTAAGGGTACACAGTCGTTAAAGATCGAGTCAACAGTGGTATAAAATAAAGAAATGGCGGAATTCATATCCATACAAGTGTATAAATTAGTCCAATCGGTATTAAGAAAGGCATTGTTTAGTGCGACAAAGTCAGTCTTCCGAAAACATCGGGTGCGTACCATAGGATCACACTCGGAGATGGGCTCGCGGCTGGGAAACTCAACAGATAACTCTAAAGTTGGATGATAACTATCCTCTGGTAACACCATTGGACTAGTTCTAGATACTTCACAAAAGCTAGGATCAGAAGTAAAAATCAGATCCAGAAATCTGCCAGACGTATTAGAAATCGAATTCAGCTGGGCCAACGAAAGCTCAAGCAGACCATCAATAAAATCATGACACCCAGAGGGCAGCAACGTTTTGCTACCATTAACTGTTGACCAAGTCATAGTGGGCAGGTTAAAGTCCCCAAGGACAATTAATACGTCTCTGTCAGAAAGTAGTTCAAGTATAAATTTAATAGAATCTAAGTGTAGTAAATATGTTGGCAGAAATTAGTTCGGCGTCCAATAACCTCGTTTTTTTGGCGTTTTGGCTATCGCCACTCCAATCGGAATAAATTTATTCCAAAATTTTTGTGTCTGTGGTGTCGCTCTCCATAGGGGACTGGCACCATAAGTACGTAAACTTTGAGCGAAGGAAGTTTTAACCTGCGCCTTTTTATAATCCTTAGCCTTAAAATAATCAGGATGGGTGCAAGCGTTTAAAAGCCCCTTCAAATTTAATTGTGTTCTCGGTTCTGCCAATGATTATCGCGAGTACTTAAGGAAAAGAAAAACCAGAGGGCCGGGGCTAACTTCGACCGCGTCAAAGTTTGTATACCCTTGCAACTTTTTTGGTAACTCTTTCCTTACATATTAGCCATCAATGTGGAAGAACGTTTTATCTAAAAAGGCTTATGTTTGCGAAAGAATGGCCTACAATCATAGGAAATAACGAAGATATTGATCATAGTCACTGTTTTCCACCGATCGTTCCTATGGGAGCTGTATGATATAGTCACACGATCTTTATCAAATTCGGCACAGTCATTAACAGATATATCAAACTAACGAATGTTTAATTTGAAAGCAATCGCGTTAAAAGTAACGAAGTAATTTACAAAAGTCACTGTTTTCGACTGATCGTTCCTATGGTAGCTATATGATATAGTCATCCGATCGTGATCAAATTTGGCACAGTAGTTTATAGGTGTAATAAACTCTCTAATATTAGTTTCAAGATAATAGCACAGAAAATAACGAAGTAGTAGTAGTCGTACAACGCTTAGTACTAACAAGTGGCCCATATGACACCAGGCCCGGGCCTGTTACGAATGACCCTAAGTAAAGTTAATGTTACAACCTCTACTCACTCCGACCTAAGGGCATAAGGCGTATTACATATATAAACATAAATTAAAAGAAATAGAAAATATTAAATGTAATGAGATAATAGGTTACATATAAAAAGAAAACCGGATAGGTTAAAATAAAGATGATTACAACTAATTACGAGCGACGAAGGACAAGATCGCAGTTTTTATACCCGGAAGCGATGTTTCGGAACCGATAACGTGCCAAAGTCTGTTGTAGTCACTACATAGTATACGAAAAGGTTCATGCAGAGAAAAGTTAGATGTACAAGTGGGAAGTATAAGCGGTGTGAAATTGCGGGTCCTTTTATCTAGAACTTAAATGTTAATTTGGCTCAACAGCTCAGAAGAGTCAATCTCACCATTCAAAAGTTTGTAAAGAAAAGTTACACCAAGCATTGTTCTACGATTAGTTAAAGAAGGAAGGTTAATTAACTTTAGTCGACTAGAATAAGATGGAAGTTGTACAGTTGGATCCCAGCGCAAATCACGAAAGGCAAAGAGTAAAAACTGTTTTTGTACAGATTCTAATTCGTTTTGATAAAACTCATATTGAGGAGACCAAACAATAGACCCATATTGTAATATGGGGCGGACTAAAGAAGTAAAAAGTATTTTGGTAGTATATGGATCCTTGAACTCCTTCGACCAGCGCTTTATAAAGCCAAGAACACTTTTAGCCCTACTAACAGTAGTCGATATATGCTGATTAAAACTAAGTTTGTGGTCGATTAAGATCCCTAAATCTTTTACAACCAAGGAAGTATTATTAATTTTTTCTAACGGGAAATTATTGAAAAGTAACTCGTTAATTGGGGAGAACCTCGATAAAAAGACATAACTTTGCACTTAGAACAATTTAGAGATAACAAGTTAGTCCTACACCACCCCTGAAAAGCATTCAGGTCAGCTTGCAAGGTATGACATGAGAGAGAGAGTCTACGATGCGATTAGCGATTTTTACATCATCGGCATACATAAGAACTCTGAAATTTAAAAGAACGGTGGGGAGATCATCAATAAAAATGGTGAATAGCAATGGGCCAAGGTGACTGCCCTGTGGGACTCCTGATTCAACACAAATGATCTCAGAAAGAGAGGACCTAAAAAGAACCCTCTGCCTCCTATTGCTTAGATATTGTGAAATCCAAGCAAGCGGAAAGCCAACTAAATTCAGCTTATGTAATAGTAAGGCATGGTTTACCGAATCGAAAGCCTTACTGAAATCCGTATATATAACATCAGTTTGCTTTTGTTTCTTAAAACCTTGGATTACAAAAGATGTAAACTGTAAAAGGTTAGTTGTGGTAGACCTATTCTTGACAAACCCATGCTGGTATGGCGAAAAAATAGATTTACATAAATGCTGTATTTGAGACGTCATAATTTTCTCAAACAGTTTAGGTATCGCTGACAATTTAGAAATTCCTCTGTAATTAGTGACGTCGGATTTATTGCCACATTTGTGAAGAGGTAAAATAAACGAATCCTTCCATATAGTTGGAAACTCGGACAGTGTAACGGACAACTCAAAAAGCTTAAGTAAAGGCGAGCACAATGACTCCGCACAGAACCTCAGGACACAAGCGTCTGGGCCCGGTGAGTATACCGGCTTAATCGTCATTAGTTCCTTAGCTACCGAACTTTGCGTTATAATAGGATTAAGAATACAGTTGGATTTCGTTATAGGATATGGATATATCTGACTAGAGTTGTACTTAGTAGATATGTACGTAGTCGAGAAGAAGATAGCAAATAAATTAGAAATAGATTGATCAGAAGAGGCCGAATTATTATTAGATAGAATTTCGCTTTGAGTTCACGAAACTATAGAACTCTTTAGGATTTTCGGAGAATTGCAACTTGCAACGTTGTAAGTAATTATTATAGCATTTAGAATTAGAAACAATAAAATTCGATTTAGCAACCAAGTAACGAGACAGATCCGATGATAGACCCGTGACTTTATATTTTTTGTAATACCTAGACTTAAGATTCTTCAGTTTTGACAGCCCCCGCGTAAACCATGGTAATTTTTGCGTCACCACAGGAGACACTAAGGGTACACAGTCGTTAAAGATCGAGTCAACAGTGGTATAAAATAAAGAAATGGCGGAATTCATATCCATACAAGTGTATAAATTAGTCCAATCGGTATTAAGAAAGGCATTGTTTAGTGCGACAAAGTCAGTCTTCCGAAAACATCGGGTGCGTACCATAGGATCACACTCGGAGATGGGCTCGCGGCTGGGAAACTCAATAGATAACTCTAAAGTTGGATGATAACTATCCTCTGGTAACACCATTGGACTAGTTCTAGATACTTCACAAAAGCTAGGATCAGAAGTAAAAATCAGATCCAGAAATCTGCCAGACGTATTAGACATCGAATTCAGCTGGGCCAACGAAAGCTCAAGCAGACCATCAATAAAATCATGACACCCAGAGGGCAGCAACGTTTTGCTACCATTAACTGTTGACCAAGTCATAGTGGGCAGGTTAAAGTCCCCAAGGACAATTAATACGTCTCTGTCAGAAAGTAGTTCAAGTATAAATTTAATAGAATCTAAGTGTAGTAAATATGTTGGCAGAAATTAGTTCGGATTACCCCTGAGTAGTAGGCCGCCAAATCTGAGTTTTCAACTGAGGAAAGAGGACTCAGTCTCAATGAATTGACGAAACTTTGACCTGCGCCTTTTTGTCCATTTTTGACCGGACTCATTCCGAAAAAGAGCACGTGGTTTTGTGCAGTGCAGCCTTAAAAAAATCAGGATGGGTGCAAGCGTTTAAAAGCCCCTTCAAATTTAATTGTGTTCTCGGTTCTGCCAATGATTATCGCGAGTACTTAACGAAAAGAAAAACCAGAGGGCCGGGGCTAACTTCGACCGCGTCAAAGTTTGTATACCCTTGCAACTTTTTTGGTAACTCTTTCCTTACATATTAGCCATCAATGTGGAAGAACGTTTTATCTAAAAAGGCTTATGTTTGCGAAAGAATGTCCTACAATCATAGGAAATAACGAAGATATTGATCATAGTCACTGTTTTCCACCGATCGTTCCTATGGGAGCTGTATGATATAGTCACCCGACCTTTATCAAATTCGGCACAGTCATTAACAGATATATCAAACTAACAAATGTTTAATTTGAAAGCAATCGCGTTAAAAGTAACGAAGTAATTTACAAAAGTCACTGTTTTCGACTGATCGTTCCTATGGTAGCTATATGATATAGTCATCCGATCGTGATCAAATTTGGCACAGTAGTTAATAGGTGTAATAAACTCTCTAATATTAGTTTCAAGATAATAGCACAGAAAATAACGAAGTAGTAGTAGTCGTACAACGCTTAGTACTAACAAGTGGCCCATATGACACCAGGCCCGGGCCTGTTACGAATGACCCTAAGTAAAGTTAATGTTACAACCTCTACTCACTCCGACCTAAGGGCATAAGGCGTATTACATATATAAACATAAATTAAAAGAAATAGAAAATATTAAATGTAATGAGATAATAGGTTACATATAAAAAGAAAACCGGATAGGTTAAAATAAAGATGATTACAACTAATTACGAGCGACGAAGGACAAGATCGCAGTTTTTATACCCGGAAGCGATGTTTCGGAACCGATAACGTGCCAAAGTCTGTTGTAGTCACTACATAGTATACGAAAAGGTTCATGCAGAGAAAAGTTAGTTGTACAAGTGGAAAGTATAAGCGGTGTGAAATTGCGGGTCCTTTTATCTAGAACTTAAATGTTAATTTGGCTCAACAGCTCAGAAGAGTCAATCTCACCATTCAAAAGTTTGTAAAGAAAAGTTACACCAAGCATTGTTCTACGATTAGTTAAAGAAGGAAGGTTAATTAACTTTAGTCGACTAGAATAAGATGGAAGTTGTACAGTTGGATCCCAGCGCAAATCACGAAAGGCAAAGAGTAAAAACTGTTTTTGTACAGATTCTAATTCGTTTTGATAAAACTCATATTGAGGAGACAAAACAATAGACCCATATTCTAATATGGGGCGGACTAAAGAAGTAAAAAGTTTTTTGGTAGTATATGGATCCTTGAACTCCTTCGACCAGCGCTTTATAAAGCCAAGAACACTTTTAGCCCTACTAACAGTAGTCGATATATGCTGATTAAAACTAAGGTTGTGGTCGATTAAGATCCCTAAATCTTTTACAACCAAGGAAGTATTATTAATTTTTTCTAACGGGAAATTATTGAAAAGTAACTCGTTAATTGGGGAGAACCTCGATAAAAAGACATAACTTTGCACTTAGAACAGTTTAGAGATAACAAGTTAGTCCTACACCACCCCTGAAAAGCATTCAGGTCAGCTTGCAAGGTATGACATGAGAGAGAGAGTCTACGATGCGATTAGCGATTTTTACATCATCGGCATACATAAGAACTCTGAAATTTAAAAGAACGGTGGGGAGATCATCAATAAAAATGGTGAATAGCAATGGGCCAAGGTGACTGCCCTGTGGGACTCCTGATTCAACACAAATGATCTCAGAAAGAGAGGACCTAAAAAGAACCCTCTGCCTCCTATTGCTTAGATATTGTGAAATCCAAGCAAGCGGAAAGCCAACTAAATTCAGCTTATGTAATAGTAAGGCATGGTTTACCGAATCGAAAGCCTTACTGAAATCCGTATATATAACATCAGTTTGCTTTTGTTTCTTAAAACCTTGGATTACAAAAGATGTAAACTGTAAAAGGTTAGTTGTGGTAGACCTATTCTTGACAAACCCATGCTGGTATGGCGAAAAAATAGATTTACATAAATGCTGTATTTGAGACGTCATAATTTTCTCAAACAGTTTAGGTATCGCTGACAATTTAGAAATTCCTCTGTAATTAGTGACGTCGGATTTATTGCCACATTTGTGAAGAGGTAAAATAAACGAATCCTTCCATATAGTTGCAAACTCGGACCGTGTAACGGACAACTCAAAAAGCTTAAGTAAAGGCGAGCACAATGACTCCGCACAGAACCTCAGGACACAAGCGGGAATACCGTCTGGGCCCGGTGAGTATACCGGCTTAATCGTCATTAGTTCCTTAGCTACCGAACTTTGCGTTATAATAGGATTAAGAATACAGTTGGATTTCGTTATAGGATATGGATATATCTGACTAGAGTTGTACTTAGTAGATATGTACGTAGTCGAGAAGAAGATAGCAAATAAATTAGAAATAGATTGATCAGAAGAGGCCGAATTATTATTAGATAGAATTTCGCTTTGAGTTCACGAAACTATAGAACTCTTTAGGATTTTCGGAGAATTGCAACTTGCAACGTTGTAAGTAATTCTTATACATAGCATTTAGAATTAGAAACAATAAAATTCGATTTAGCAACCAAGTAACGAGACAGATCCGATGATAGACCCGTGACTTTATATTTTTTGTAATACCTAGACTTAAGATTCTTCAGTTTTGACAGCCCCCGCGTAAACCATGGTAATTTTTGCGTCACCACAGGAGACACTAAGGGTACACAGTCGTTAAAGATCGAGTCAACAGTGGTATAAAATAAAGAAATGGCGGAATTCATATCCGTACAAGTGTATAAATTAGTCCAATCGGTATTAAGAAAGGCATTGTTTAGTGCGACAAAGTCAGTCTTCCGAAAACATCGGGTGCGTACCATAGGATCACACTCGGAGATGGGCTCGCGGCTGGGAAACTCAATAGATAACTCTAAAGTTGGATGATAACTATCCTCTGGTAACACCATTGGACTAGTTCTAGATACTTCACAAAAGCTAGGATCAGAAGTAAAAATCAGATCCAGAAATCTGCCAGACGTATTAGAAATCGAATTCAGTTGGGCCAACGAAAACTCAAGCAGACCATCAATAAAATCATGACACCCAGAGGGCAGCAACGTTTTGCTACCATTAACTGTTGACCAAGTCATAGTGGGCAGGTTAAAGTCCCCCGCAGAATCTAAGTGTAGTAAATATGTTGGCCATTCCGATTGGGGCGGAATGTAAGAACAGGTAACAAAAATGGAAAAACGAGTAAAAGATACCTTAACGCATATAAATTCGATAGTACTTGAGACAGGTATTGTTATCAGACCCGATGATAGGGCGGAATCTACAGCAATAAGAACTCCACCACCCCTACGATCAGTACGATCACGTCTAAAAATATTGAATTTAGAGGGTAGAACTGTGGGGTCAAAAACGTCAGGTTTTAACCAAGTCTCAGTAAAGGCAATTACGTCAAAATCAAAAGCCAGACTATCTACAAAGAGTTTAGTAAGTTTAGTATTAAGGCCTCTGACATTCTGATAGCCGACAGAGAAGGAAGTTGTTTGTTTTTTGATAGAGTAGAAGAAGGAATAGATAAGGAAGGAGTGGGAATAGATGAGGAAGAAAGAGGAATAGATGGTGAAGGAATCCTTGTTTGGCACCGTGTCTTCCTTTTTCTGGATGTAAACTCCTTCACAATTAAGCTTTTCGGCCAGAAGCTAGAACTGCAGATACAGTCAAAGAACTCAATTGGAACACTGATTTTAAAAGATGAAATTTCTCTAGAATATGAAAATTTGAACTTTTCTATTGATATATTGGAGACATTCAGTTTAGCCCGAATGTGGGCCATGACATCATCCGATGTAGCATCAGGGAGAAGTCTCGAAACAAAAATGTGTTTTTTAGGTGGCACTGCCACCAATGGTTTCGGCATTGCAGGTATTGCATCAGCTACCGCATTAATTGTAGCATCAGTTGCAACAAGTGGCACTCCGGCACTACTATCACTAGAATCCGTATCGGAAAAATCCATCGGTGACGATTCTTGCCCAGACAAAACGGACACTACAGACATCGTCTGCGGAATTAGAGTTGGCATTGGTTGAGAGGGGGTCGGAACCGATATCGATTTGGAGAGCGGCAAACACAAGGACAAATCAGAAGTCTGTTCTCCTGCCTTCTTACGCTTTCGAGACTCAGTCAGTAGCGTTAAACTACTAAACTGTGACTCGACAGTTTTAAACTCTTACGAGAGTTTAAGAAAACTGGCGGACAGACTCATCAGGTTATCCTTTGTTTGCCGCATGAAAAGTTCCATTTCATCTTCCACGATACGGCATGACTCACATCCCCATTTGAGACCCTTTTTTAGATCTAAAAGATCCTTTACCCTGCATGTAAAGCCGGCGCACTTAACATTTACTGTAGTTTTACACAACCAACAGTAAATAAAACTATTCAGGGGTGAGGCGGGCTGCAAACAATTTTTAACCGAACAGACAGGCATTATGAGTTAATTGGATGAATTAGTAACCAAACAAATAAAAATGAGATATGTATTGGTATTAAAATATATAACACACTCTGAGGTCCAGAAATAATAAGAAAGCGAAATATTGAGGCTGCACAAGGGTTAAAAGATAAAGAGAGCACTATAGAGTCTAAATTACAGACACACAACAGACTGCAGTATGAGCGGAAATAACGGCGACGAGTGAAACGAAAACGAAAAAAGTTAAAGAGCGCGAGCCCGGGAGCTAGAAATCACAAAAACAAAAACACTGCAACAAGAACTCAAAGAAATTGCAAGACAACAAGAAATGAGCGTTGCTTGTGATTTACAGAAAAAAAAAAAAAAAAGGTGGGAAAGAGAGAAAGAAAAGAAAAAAAAAACCAACAAAGGTTTTAACAGAAATAAGGTTGTTAAAAATTATTAACACAAACACACAAAACGCAAACGAGTGATATGGTGCAAGTTAGATTTAATATTATAATTATAATTTTCGATCGCGATGCCGATAAAACAAAATAAAAAAAAATTATAAAATCAGTTAAAACGCGTCGTCTTCCACGAGAGCGTTGATGTATACTTACGGTCTAGGAGGAGTTTGCGTTGATACAAACGGACGGACGGACGGACGGACATGGCTATTTGAACTCGTCTCGTCGTACTGATCAAGAATATATATACTTTGTATGGTCGGAGATGCTTCGTTCTATGCGTTGCACACTTCTGATCAAAATTAATATACCCTTTTTGCAAGGGTATAAAAAGAGGCCTTAAGACATGTTGGAGGGATTCTCAATTCAGACGTGGCCCGACGATCATGGTAGGGTGGGCGTGTTAGCTGCCTACCAAGGAGATTCAACCCCCTACACAAACATTGGTCCTACGAGCCGGATACCAAGATCGTCTCAAACCATTTGCTTCCGTGGAATTTCATACATATATCAAGCTAAGCAATTTTTTTCCAAATTATATGTATATGAGTACATGTACATGCCTCCAGCATCCGTACCCATACTCACATACATATAATTGTTTCCCTTGATTTTCCTAATCAAAGTCAAATTACTTTCGCGCAAATTTTTCCTCCTCAAAGGTGTGAAAATTTTTGTACCCAATTTTTCTATACATATATATGTGTCCAGTGCATAAGGCGCCATATTTGTTCGCCCACTTCAAGATTTTTTTCTCGCACTTTGGCATATATAGGCCAAAAATATAAGGCGCCATATTTATTTGCCTATTTCCAATATATATTTTTTCGCAATTTCCAAAAAAAAATATTAACACATATGTATGTATGCATTGAAACAAACCTACGAAACTCAAAGTGATCTCCTACATACATATGTATATATATATGCAAGCAGAGTGTGTGAATGTGACATAATAAAAATTACAAAATTTATCCAGTGCTAACTTAAATCTTACAATAAAAGTTTTTGTGCAAATACAGTCCACTCCTGCGCGAAGTGAAAGGTGGTTCCAACGAAGAGAGGAAATTTTCAACACAAATTAATAAAGATTTTTAAACAAAAAAAAAGGAAAGTGAACCACCCTCTCACATATAAAGGCCACACTTAGACATTTCTTGTGTTCCGCGACACCCTATAAAGTTGGGGCATATCAGTTAGACACATCAAAAGAATAAAAAAAAAAAAACAAAAAAAATTATTACAAAACTTTGTTTGAGCGGGGCTTCAGGTCAATCTTACTGATTTATTTGTAAGATTTTAAATTCTAGGCAGCACAAAAGGTGAGCAGGTTGTCTGTATAGCTATTTCAAGAACCACCAAGTTCTATCATTAGCAGACTTCGCTAAAGAATCCACAATTGTAATGGCCATACCATATCTTCAACGCTAAAAGTAGTTGAGAATTCAAACTACATGAAGCGAAAAAAAACGGCAAAGCTTGCAACTGCAGATTCCACCTATTTTGTGTGCATACCCATGGGCGCCAGCTGAATTAGTGTAAAGGGCTTCGCCTTAACCAACTAGTCGTCGCGCCCAAATATTTTGTAATAGTATATTGTACAAAAAAAGAGGGTTTTTCTTACAGCAAGTGTAAAACGGCGGGCCTTCCGTTTTTGGTATTTGTCTAGATTTCGACCTTATTGATGTTAATCAAAAAACTTTGTTTGAGCGGGGCTTCAGGTCAATCTTACTGATTTATTTGTAAGATTTTAAATTCTAGGCAGCACAAAAGGTGAGCAGGTTGTCTGTATAGCTATTTCAAGAACCACCTAGTTCTAACATCAGCAGACTTCGCTAAAGAATCCACAATTGTAATGGCCATACCATATCTTCAACGCTAAAAGTAGTTGAGAATTCAAAGTACATGATGCGAAAAAAGAACGGCAAAGCTTGCAACTGCAGATTCTACCTTTTTTGTGTGCATACCCATGGGCGCCAGCTGAATTAGTGTAAAGGGCTTCGCCTTAACCAACTAATCGTCGCGCCCAAATATTTTGTAATAGTATATTGTACTATATGCAAAAAAGAGGGTTTTTTTACAGCAAGTGTAAAACGGCGGGCCTTCCGTTTTTGGTATTTGTCTAGATTTCGACCTTATTGATGTTAATTAAAAAACTTTGTTTGAGCGGGGCTTCAGGTCAATCTTACTGATTTATTTGTAAGATTTTAAATTCTAGGCAGCACAAAAGGTGAGCAGGTTGTCTGTATAGCTATTTCAAGAACCACCAAGTTCTATCATTAGCAGACTTCGCTAAAGAATCCACAATTGTAATGGCCATACCATATCTTCAACGCTAAAAGTAGTTGAGAATTCAAACTACATGAAGCGAAAAAAGAACGGCAAAGCTTGCAACTGCAGATTCCACCTTTTTTGTGTGCATACCCATGGGCGCCAGCTGAATTAGTGTAAAGGGCTTCGCCTTAACCAACTAATCGTCGCGCCCAAATATTTTGTAATAGTATATTGTACTATATGCAAAAAAGATGGTTTTTTTTACAGCAAGTGTAAAACGGCGGGCTTTTCGTTTTTGGTATTTGTCTAGATTTCGACCTTATTGATGTTAATCAAAAATTAAAATTTATATACATATTTAAAATAACTTTAGGGGTATGAAGAACAAAAAATAAGCATGTATGTATGTCCAATAATTGGTTGCAAAATGAAAACATCAAAAAGCGAAAAAGAAGTGCTTTCTTTCATTTATCTTTGAAAGTCTCTTATGTTTTGTATGTCCTTTATTGCCAGCCAGGCAACGACTCGAAATCGACGATACGAGGGTGGTTAAGTCGTAATATTGGGATATTTTTTCCCACTCCTCATTTAAACATCAAATAAATCTGTGTTTGACATAGGGCGTCGTTTCGCTACCCTTTTCTTTAGCAATACCCACAAATTCTTAGTCTTTTTTCAGTTATAATATCTTACACCAAAGGCTTTATTCTGGCAATATAAGAAGAGTACTGGTGGACATTGAGTACTTTTCTCATAGTCTCAGTCTCATCAGGATTATTTTTCTTCACTTTTTCAATTTGGGGATCTTGTGTAATGACCTGGTTTCACTTTTATTCATAATGTGTAGACGGACACGTCAGTGTCTATTCGTTGCATTTTTAAAATTGATTTTATTCTCAAAATTATTGTTTGCATATATTTTAATTTATATTTTTGAAACGGCATGGAATGCACTCAAACAGCGTCTCGAAAATAATAAGCGACTTATCGTGAACAGCCGATTCCGTGCACTTCTTGACCTTCCTCAAATTTCCCATGAGTCCGGGAAAGCATTACAGGATCATCAGAATGCTCTGCAGGCATCCATTCGTGCTTTTGAGCACTATGGCCAGCCCACTTGGGGAGGCATGCTCGTATTTTTCTGTTCCATCAAATTGCCAAAGAACACCCTTTTACTGTGGAAACAATCTCTGGGAGATAAGACTGCCATTCCAGAGTGGCAAATGTTGGACGATTTCCTCACTGAGCGGTTTCGTACGCTCTAAGCAGTTGAAAATACAACTGCAATGGCTATTTCGGTTCCCACATCGAAACCACCGCGAAATCCGCTTCCATCCACCCGAAAGGCTAATACATTTGAAGCCAAGGTGACCACCAAACAAAAAGCCTGTGATCTTTGTATGAAGGAGAATAACCCGGTGCGTCGATGTCCCCGCTTCCTTCAGATGTCGGTGCCAAAGAGGGTGGCATACATAAAGAAAAAGTCCCTTTGTCTGAACTGTTTCGCAAGAGGACATCAAGTAAAAGATTGTCCGAGTCAGCACAATTGCTTCACGTGCAAGGGGCGTCACAATACGCTCTTGCACAAGGACGCCCGACCGGAGAATAATCCAACGCCGGTCCCAGCGCAGCTTAGTTCTCACAATATTGTCCGGACATACTTTACCTCTGAGGCAAGGTCCTCACGAGATAAGTTGCTAGGTACAGCCATCGTGGACTTTCGGCACAAGGGCACTACTTATGCTTCACGTGCGTTATTAGATCCGGCTTCGGAAACCATTCCGAAAGAATGTTCCGGCTCATGAAGTTACCATTCCAAACTGTCAGGGCCGAAGTGACAGGCATTAACGGAAAGGTCAATAGAACCTTGAAGGTCTTTCACATAAGCATTCGGTCATCGCATAGACCTCATGTGGAGATAGAGATAGAAGCTTTTGTCTTGTCCCAAGTTGCTGATGATTTGCCGTCATGTACGATAGCCCAAGCCACACTGGAAGGAATGCCCAATATTCCTCTAGCCGACCCCTCCTTCAGATTAAAGGCAAAGATCGATCTACTTCTTAGCATTGATGTCATACCAGCGGTGACCCTTTCCGGCATCCAGACCGAAGTGTGCGGATCTTTAATGGCTCAAGAGACGAGAACCGGTTGGGTCATTTCAGGCCCGTTGCAAGGGCTCCCCGTTAGTTCGTGTGCCGCTCAGTTCCTTAAAAACGAAGGCCGTCTCCTAAAAAATATTCCGGCGAAAACTGAGTATGACGCCTTCATCCAAGAATATTTGGACTTGGGCTAAATGCGTCAGGTGACATTTGATGGCAGTAATAACAGTTTTTATTTGCCACACCACTCACTACTCAGATTCTCAAGTGGCGTTTTTTCGAGTAGTTTTCAATGCCGACATCACAAAAATGTACCGCCAAATTATGGTCGATCCAATACATACGCCATTTCAGAGGATCCTGTTCCAAAACAAAGAGGGGCAACTTGGTGATTACGAGCTTAATACCGTCACGTTTGGCATTAACTGTACTCCGTTCTTAGCCATCCGAGTACTTCAGCAACTCGCAAGTGATTTACAATCCAAATTCCCTTTGGCTACCGATATTATCAAGTCCTATATGTATGTCGATGATGTCCTGGCAGGGGCCTACAATGAAGCAACGGCAATCACAATGGTCAATGAACTTCAAGACGCTCTTGGTTCAGCTGGCTTTCCTTTGCGCAAGTGGAAATCGAATGTGAAGAGCGTGCTCAGTTGCATTCCAAAGTGTCATATGCTGAATGCTGATTTCCTCGATATCGAAGAGGCTAGCACAGCAAAAACACTGGGATTCCGATGGAAAGCGACTACGGATGAGCGACTACGGATTCCGACATTCAATTCCGTTGTTTTTGCCATGCGTCACAGCGGGCTTATGGTGCCGTAATTTACGTGCGCGTTAGCAATGACCAAGGCATATCGTGCTGCCTTCTTGCAGCGAAATCTAGAGTAGCCCCGGTTAAAACGGTTTCATTGCCCCGCCTTGAATTATGCGGAGCCACGCTTCTAGCTGAACTGGCAATTGCAGTTTTTACGCAACTTCCAGTTGATAAGACGCAGGCATTTTATTGGTCAGATTCCACCGTCGTATTGTCGTGGTTAAATAAGCCACCCTGCACATGGACAACGTTTGTCGCAAATCGGGTAGCCAAAATTGTGAGGGCAACAAATAGCTCCCCATGGAATCACGTTCGTTCAGAGGACAATCCAGCAGATCTCCCTAGCCGCGGCCTGAGCGCGCAGGAACTTGTACACAAGGATTTGTGGTGGCACGGCCCAGCAGGCATGCAATTTAATTGAGACTAGGCCTTTGGAGTTTACTACTCCTTCTCCTATGCCTCGAATGTCTATAGTTTTATTTACTTGGATGTCATGAAATACATCAGAATTTTCTTTTACTATAGAAATGTCTGCACCGGTGTCAATTAAGAATGTTATTTTCTTATTTGAAATAGGTTAATAGAATAGATTTTGTTTTATAATTTTGAGCATTTGGAGGAGCTTGTCCGTTTTCCTGGTCGATTTGGGTAATTTGGACATTATTGCTATTATTACTATTATAGCCGTTCCTGTTCTGTTTGTTGTTTCGGTTTGAGTTATAACTACCTCGGCTAAAACCTCGACCTCTATTTTTTTTGAGCCCAAGCAGATAACTGACCACCTCCCACCCGACCGACCGGGGGGTGCAGCCGTATAACGCACGGCACGAATCGCGTGGACAAATACACAATAGAAAAAAAAGACAAACAAATAATACTATAGCTATTTATTAACTAAATGGGATAGGATAGATGTTTTAAACATATTAATAGAAAACTCTGAGCCGATTACAGGGAATAGAAGGTTGTAATCAGAGCAGACGACCCTAAAAGGTTCATGCATTGCATAGTTAGAAGAACAACGACTAAGAGATAAAGGTATCAAAGGATGTCTATTCCGTCTACATGGTACCGACAGATTCACCTGAGCTAATAACTCAGGCGAGTCGATATCACCAATTAGGAGCTTGTGCATAAAAATGACACCAAGCATAATTCTACGGTTAGTTAGAGAAGGCAGGTTAATCAAGAGAAGTCTACTAGAATACGAAGGCAAATTGACATTGCGATCCCAGCCTAAGCCACAAAGAGCAAATAGCAAGAACTGCTTTTGAACGGATTCAAGTCTAATCTGGTGCGACTCATATTGAGGTGACCAAATGCAAGATCCATTGTAGCATGTTCTAGAATAACAACATTACAATGTATACAAATATATTGTATCAATTAGTAACAATATTTATGTGCGCAATATTCAAGTACATTTGCCTCTTAAGCAACATAACCACCCATGAGTGCATGGTGCTGGACAATTGCTGCGTCGGCAAATATAACACGCGCGGCCACTCAGCCCCAATATGCAATATGATACATCCTCACTCTCTCGCTACGGCGACATATATACATACATGCTCTTATGTAAACATTATACATTCATACATTTATACATAAATATGTTTATACATAAGCATACCGCTTCTCTGCCTGCATTGCCAGCAGCGCGCGGTTTTAGCTATAGAGAACAATTGTAGTAGAATTAAGAATCATTCAATAAACCATACTCAAACTGAAAAGACCTGCTTGTGTCTTTCTTTTGCAAACTCAAAATATTACATCTTGAATGATACAACATCGGACGTATTACATGGCGACCGTGACAGGACCGGCACTAATTTACAAAAGTGACCGGAAGGCAAAACGGACCTAATATATAAACTGCAACAACGACTGCTGGTGGTGCTCAAGGGAAGATATTAAGCAGACTATTAAAAACGTGTGGTAGGCAATCCGCCCACTACACCAACGGTGGAGCATCGTCGATTCATGAGAATTAATGGAAAAAAATATTTGTAAACAACAGTAAGTACAGTGATGGGAAAAAAATCCGGTGTGGCAAAGAAATTAAAAGCCAGAAAGGCTGAAATTTTGAGGCTATCAAACAGCCCAAATATAATTAGTTGGAATACCTCGGTGAGATTACACGCCGAGGTAGAATTCATAAAAAGCCAATTGGGCGAAAGGAAAAATAAAGCCACAACCGAAATCCCATACTCTACATTACACAACGTGGCAAAGACAAAATTAAAAATAACGCCACAACCTGAGAAGGAAGTACCAAAATTAAAAATAGTCTGCCCAAACGACTGCGAGGGACCACTATATTTGCCGAATTGCGAGTATACCTGTAGCCACTGCTACGCGACCCGAAAAAGAAAAACCTGGTGCGATGACCGGCACCGGTACCGCCTGAGCCCATAGGCCCAGGACAACAGCAGCAGATCAACAGCGAGAGGGGCAAACCGCCACTTTGAAGTGAACCGATAGCGCTACAAAGAGCGCCCAACAAAAATTAATAATAAAACTATGCGCTGCGTCGCACAATTTTTTTTTAAGCACTGCGATGCACATTTTTTTTTATATAAATTATAAATTAAAGCTGTCCAATTAGAGTGTGGCCTGAAAACCACACGCAAAACTAGGCAGGGATATATGTAAAAAAAAAAAGGAAAATTTAACAAAAACAAAAAAAGGAGATGAACAAAATATAAAAAAAAAACTATCTCTAAATAAAGCAGAAACAAAAGAAAATTCAAAATAATTAAGAAAAGAAATAAAAAAAAGAGAAACAATTTTAAAATTTGAATGTTTGATAATAGAATAAGCAAGTTTGATGACATATTAAATGAACCCAATATGGGGTTAATAGATACCAAGACAGTGGACTCCACTGCTAACGTTATTAATAAAATAGAGTCATCGAATGTAGATTTAAAACCAACAAATGCACTTTTATTAGTAATTGTAATAATAATGAGCGCATATATGTGTTATATAAAGCATACAAACTACACAATAAATGTGTAACAAAAAGAGCCTTAAGCCATGCTAATGATCTTGATAAGATCTAAATAACATATGCAACAATTGTAATAAAAGTGCATTTCAAAAAAATTATTATCAAAAGAAAAAAATATATATATCAACTTCCAAAAAAAAAAAAAAAATTTTTTAAGCTGAATAAAATATATATCAATTGATTAAGATGAGTAAAATAAATGATTATTTTAGGAAGATAGTAGATAGGCATCCCAGAATAGTTTCCCACTTAATTGAGGTTTTTAGAAGCGAGCAAAGTAATTCTCCCCAACGCTCGATTTGTTTAATACAGATTAGGTTAGCTTACCTAGATATAACAGGAGAAGAATTCCCAGTAAGAGGTTGCACTTGGGTACGGATGACTTTCATCCTCACAGTACCATATGTGTGCTGTCACTCAAATGGCACAGGCACATTTTGCTTCTACCTGATGGATGAAGCTCAACAATAAGTTGTTGCGAGAATAAACCAAAAACCAAGAAAAATATAAGAGTAGAGCAGATGGCCTAGATATAATATACAAATGGATCGAGTAGAACATAAATATTTGAACAAATATGTTCCATTCTTAGATTTCCTCTTCAACAGAGGTGAAACCAATCAAAAATATAAGGAAATTAAATACCGGATTGTGAATAACAGACAATTCAAATCAAGGATAGCCCACTTGATTGAAAGATCAATAGTAGAAGCATATAATCGCCTAAAGCGAAAAAATAGAATTTTACCCACCTGGGTACATAAACTGTTTGAAGAACGGATAGAGACAATCGATCTCTCACGGAGGTAAAAAAAAGAGAGTGTAAATTTTTTCTATTAACAAAATATGATTACTTGGGATGATATAATAAGAGAAGCTAGAATACATGCACAAGAATTAAATAAATCTTGTAAATGCCTCTCGCAGAATAGGAAAACATCCCAAAGTACAATAGAAAAACACTCGAAAATAATAATAGAGAGTTTAAAAAAAATCAGAGCAGTGTTAAAAGAACACTACAGTAAACTAAGTGCCGGACGAAAAACAGCCGCAGATGCATTCTATGATGAATTCAAACAAAAGGCAAAGTCCGTATTGAAAAGATACAATATTGAATATAAACAAACAATTGATTTGGAAAGTTCAATATCGCTGGAAGAAGTAACGAAACCAATGGCTGATGAAGAAATAGGTCAAGAGGAATTATCAGTGAGCTCTGATCAATCAATAATAAGTTATAAGAAACCAGCCATTCCAAAAGAGAGCACAATGACACAAACGAGGGTAGAATTCATAAATACAGCCACCAAGCTGATACCATACTTCGATGGTGATATTAAAAGTCTACCAGGTTTCATCGGAGCGCTTCGCGTTCTTGACACCATAAAAGAACCGCACGAAGCGGTAGCCATCCAACTAATAAAATCAAAAATAAAAGGTCAAGCGGATAGCAGCCTAAGCTCAGAAAAAACGATTGATGAAGTAATACAAAGACTCTCAACAATCTTCAAGGGTGTCTCAGAAGACCTTTTAACTCCAAAAATTAAAAATCTGCAGAGAAATCCCAAGAACTGTGTTTCATACACAAACGAAATTACTGAGTTGACTGACGCCCTTAAAAGCGCATATACGTCCGATGGTCTTCCAAGTGAGGAAGCAGTAAAATATACTACCAAAGTGGCAGTAAATGCCATGGTAGGTCACACCAAAAGTCCAAGAGTCCAATTATTAATGGAATCAGGACACTTTCAATCAGCTAAAGAAGCAATCACTAGATTTACCACTCTTTCAGTAGAGTCGGGATCCACAGATAGCTTCCAAAATAATGCCATCTATTATGCTCAAAGAAACCGTGGTAATTATAATAACAAATATAATTATCGCGGTATAGGCAATGGTCGTGGTTATTATAATAACAATAATAATAACAATAACAATAACGGCCAAAATTCCCAGCAAAACAGGAATAATAATAACAGTGGAAACAACAGAGGTTACAACAAGAATAACAGAGGTAACCGAGGAAATAACCGACAAAACGGTTATACCAATAATAATGTTATGGTAGCACAGAATGCTACAACTGTCAATTAGATTTCAATCCGTCCGAAGACTGGTTAATAATTAGACCAAACAACCTAAAAATCCAATATATGTACCAATATCGTACAGTTCTGGTAACAATTCAATAGTATTGCCAGCAAGATCCCAAGTTGTCCGAAAAATCGAAATAAGTTTACAAGAAGACAGTGCATTGATCCCAAATCAGGAAATTCATAATGGTATTTATTTAGCGAATACCATAACTAACCCCCCAAAACGCAGTCATACGATTGCTAAACACTACAAACATAGACCAAATAGTAAACATATCAAGTTTGAAATATGAACCGCTGTCCGGCTACGAAATAATAGAAGCAAATAAAGAACAGCGTGAAAACGCAGTTCTAACTACGTTATCAAAAAATTTTCCCCCACAGTTTCACAGCCAACCTACGAAGTTGTGCAAGAAATATAGTGATGTATTCGGACTAGAAACCGAATCAATAACAACAAATAACTTTTATAAACAAAAATTAAGACTGGTGGCCGATGAACCAATATATATCAAAAATTATAGAAATCCTCATAGTCAGAAAGACGAAATCCAAAAACAAGTCCAAAACCTTGTAAAAGACGAAATAGTCGAGCCCTCTGTATCACCTTACAATAGCCCACTTTTATTAGTACCGAAAAAATCATTACCAAATTCCGAAAATAAAAAATGGCGATTAGTAATTGACTATCGTCAAATTAATAAAAAACTGTTGTCCGATAAATTTCCGTTACCTAAAATTGATGACATTTTAGATCAACTAGGTAGAGCAAAGTATTTTTCATGCCTCGACCTAATGTCGGGTTTTAATCAAATTGAACTCGAAGAAGAGTCACGAGACATAACATCTTTTTTCACATGTAATGGCTCATAATGGCTTCACGCGATTACCATTCGGTTTAAAAATAGCGCCAAATTCGTTCCAGATATGATGACTATAGCATTCACTGGCCTTGAACCTTCGCAAGCTTTCCTTTACATGGATGACTTAATAGTCATAGGTTGATCCGAAAAACATATGCTCAATAATCTAACAGATGTTTTTGAGAAGTGTAGGCAACACAACCTAAAGTTACATCCTGAAAAATGTTCATTCTTTATGCATGAAGTTAAATTCGAATGGACAAGTGATTGTCAAAATGCGTTCGAGCATTTAAAATCAGCATTAATGAACCCAACTCTGTTACAGTACCCAGATTTTAGCAAAGAATTTTGCATAATCACAGACGCAAGTAAATATGCATGTGGAGCAGTCCTCACGCAAAACAAAAATGGACTACAGCTTCCAGTAGCATACGCATCTAGATCTTTCACCAAAGGTGAGAGTAATAAAAGTACAACTGAACAAGAGTTAGCTGTAATACACTGGGCAATCACGCATTTCAGACCATACATCTATGGTAGACATTTTACTGTTAAAACAGATCACAGAGCATTAACTTATTTGTTTTCAATGGCAAACCCAAGTTCCAAGCTAACCAGAATGCGACTTGAATTAGAGGAATATAATTTTACGGTAGAATATCTAAAGGGAAAAGATAATTTCGTGCTGTCGAGAATAACTATACAGGACTTACAAAATATACTAACCAGTCATAAAATTCTGAGAGTCACTACCAGAAATCAAACTAAAACAGTCAAATTCCTGCGCAGGAAAAGAAAAAGAAAATAATATTAAAGAGTTGCAAAAGCAATCTCTTAATGCTTCTTAGCCCAATGTGTATGACGTCATTGTAAACGACGAAGTAAAAAAAGTAGTGACCTTGCGAATAACCGATTCATTAACCACATTCAAACATGGCAAGAAAGTTATAGCAAGAATTGACATTTGCGATATGTATACCAATGGAATTCTCGACTTAGGTCAATTTTTTCAAAGGCTCGAAAAGGAAGCCGGTAGACTCAACATAAGTCAAGTCAAAGTGGCACCGAGGGAAAAGATCTTTGAAACTATCTCAATAGAATCTTTTAAAAATATGGGCAATAAAATTTTACAATCATTAAGAGTAGCGCTACTCAAGCCGATTACCCTATTATCAAATAAAGATAAAGAAAAAGAAGCAATACTGTTTACGTTCCACGATGACCCCATACAAGGAGGTCATACTGGAATATTAAGAATTACTATTGGAGAAATATGACACGAGATATATCTCAATATATAAAAAATATAATAAGTGTCAACAAGCAAAAAAAACACAGCACACAAAAACTCCATTAATCATAACTGAAACGCCGCAACTGGCTTTCGACAGGGTAATTGTGGATACGTTCGTTCCCAAAATCAGAACAAGGAAATGAATACGCAGTAACCTTAATCTGCGATCTAACTAAATACCTTGTAATAATACCAATAAAAGACAAAAGTGCAAAAGCAGTAGCGAAAGCTATCTTTGAAGATTTCATTCTGCAGTACGGTCCAATGAAGACGTTCATTTCGGACAGGGGAACAGAATATAGAAACTCAATAATTAAAGATTTATGCAAAAACTTGCAAATTAAAAAGATAACTTCAACTGCACATCATCACCAAACTGTAGGCACTGTGGAGCGAAGCCACCGAACACTCAATGAATATTTACGATCATACATTTCAGTTGACAAAACTGACTGGGATGTATGGATACGGTACTTCGCATATTGTTTTAATACAACACCCTCTATGGCACATGATTATTGTCTATATGAGTTGGTATTTAGTAAAACTGCGAACTTACCCAAACATTTTAATAGTGTTGATAATATAAATCCACTATATAACATATAAGATTTTGCTAAGGAATCAAAATTTAGATTAGAACAGGCTTATAAAAGAGCCAGAATTATGTTAGAACAGCATAAGGCAAAGAATAAGGAAATATATGATAGAAAGGTTAAAGATATCGAATTAGAAATAGGAGGAAAAGTTTTATTACGTAATGATACGGGTCATAAGATAGAACCAAAGTTTTTAGGCCCATACATTATAGAAGAAATAAAAGATAGGGATAACATTTTAATTAAGGATACAAAGAATAAGAAACAATTAGTGCATAAAGATAGGTTAAAAATTTTTATCAATTAATATATATGAACAAAATAATAATAAAACAAAACAAAAATTTCTATCTGCATTTAATGACACTATACATATATACAAAATATATATCATCAAACAGAAAATCAAATATTCAAATTGAAACGATAAAAAAAAAAAAAAAAAATTTTTTTACCAATAATACATAAATAAATTCCCATTAGAAAATAACTCCATATAATTCCGTTATTTTTCTAAAGAGGGGGGATGTAGCATGTTCTAGAATAACAACATTACAATGTATACAAATATATTGTATCAATTAGTAACAATATTTATGTGCGCAATATTCAAGTACATTTGCCTCTTAAGCAACATAACCACCCATGAGTGCATGGTGCTGGACAATTGCTGCGTCGGCAAATATAACACGCGCGGCCACTCAGGCATAATATGCAATATGATACATCCTCACTCTCTCGCTGCGGCGACATATATACATACATACTCTTATGTAAACATTATACATTTATACATTTATACATAAATATGTTTATACATAAGCATACCGCTTCTCTGCCTGCATTGCCAGCAGCGCGCGGTTTTAGCTATAGAGAACAATTGTAGTAGAATTAAGAATCATTCAATAAACCATACTCAAACTGAAAAGACCTGCTTGTGTCTTTCTTTTGCAAACTCAAAATATTACATCTTGAATGATACAACATCGGACGTATTACATGGCGACCGTGACAGGACCGGCACTAATTTACAAAAGTGACCGGAAGGCAAAACGGACCTAATATATAAACTGCAACAACGACCGCTGGAGGTGCTCAAGGGAAGATATTAAGCAGACTATTAATAACGTGTGGTAGGCAATCCGCCCACTACACCAACGGTGGAGCATCGTCGATTCATGAGAATTAATGGAAAAAAATATATGTAAACAACAGTAAGTACAGTGATGGGAAAAAAAATCCGGTGTGGCAAAGAAATTAAAAGCCAGAAAGGCTGAAATTTTGAGGCTATCAAACAGCCCAAATATAATTAGTTGGAATACCTCGGTGAGATTACACGCCGAGGTAGAATTCATAAAAAGCCAATTGGGCGAAAGGAAAAATAAAGCCACAACCGAAATCCCATACTCTACATTACACAACGTGGCAAAGACAAAATTAAAAATAACGCCACAACCTGAGAAGGAAGTACCAAAATTAAAAATAGTCTGCCCAAACGACTGCGAGGGACCACTATATTTGCCGAATTGCGAGTATACCTGTAGCCACTGCTACGCGACCCGAAAAGAAAAACCTGGTGCGATGACCGGCACCGGTACCGCCTGAGCCCATAGGCCCAGGACAACAGCAGCAGATCAACAGCGAGAGGGGCAAACCGCCACTTTGAAGTGAACCGATAGCGCTACAAAGAGCGCCCAACAAAAATTAATAATAAAACTATGCGCTGCGTCGCACAATTTTTTTTAATGCACTGCGATGCACATTTTTTTTTATATAAATTATAAATTAAAGCTGTCCAATTAGAGTGTGGCCTGAAAACCACACGCAAAACTAGGCAGGGATATATGTAAAAAAAAAAAAAGGAAAATTTAACAAAAACAAAAAAAGGAGATGAACAAAATATAAAAAAAAAACTATCGCTAAATAAAGCAGAAACAAAAGAAAATTCAAAATAATTAAGAAAAGAAATAAAAAAAAAGAGAAACAATTTTAAAATTTGAATGTTTGATAATAGAATAAGCAAGTTTGATGACATATTAAATGAACCCAATATGGGGTTAATAGATATCAAGACAGTGGACTCCACTGCTAACGTTATTAATAAAATAGAGTCATCGAATGTAGATTTAAAACCAACAAATGCACTTTTATTAGTAATTGTAATAATGAGCGCATATATGTGTTATATAAAGCATACAAACTACACAATAAATGTGTAACAAAAAGAGCCTTAAGCCATGCTAATGATCTTGATAAGATCTAAATAACATATGCAACAATTGTAATAAAAGTGCATTTCAAAAAAATTATTATCAAAAGACAAAAAAATATATATATCAACTTCCAAAAAAAAAAAAAAAAATTTTTTAAGCTGAATAAAATATATATCAATTGATTAAGATGAGTAAAATAAATGATTATTTTAGGAAGATAGTAGATAGGCATCCCAGAATAGTTTCCCACTTAATTGAGGTTTTTAGAAGCGAGCAAAGTAATTCTCCCCAACGCTCGATTTGTTTAATACAGATTAGGTTAGCTTACCTAGATATAACAGGAGAAGAATTCCCAGTAAGAGGTTGCACTTGGGTACGGATGACTTTCATCCTCACAGTACCATATGTGTGCTGTCACTCAAATGGCACAGGCACATTTTGCTTCTACCTGATGGATGAAGCTCAACAATAAGTTGTTGCGAGAATAAACCAAAAACCAAGAAAAATATAAGAGTAGAGCAGATGGCCTAGATATAATATACAAATGGATCGAGTAGAACATAAATATTTGAACAAATATGTTCCATTCTTAGATTTCCTCTTCAACAGAGGTGAAACCAATCAAAAATATAAGGAAATTAAATACTGGATTGTGAATAACAGACAATTCAAATCAAGGATAGCCCACTTGATTGAAAGATCAATAGTAGAAGCATATAATCGCCTAAAGCGAAAAAATAGAATTTTACCCACCTGGGTACATAAACTGTTTGAAGAACGGATAGAGACAATCGATCTCTCACGGAGGTAAAAAAAAAGAGAGTGTAAATTTTTTCTATTAACAAAATATGATTACTTGGGATGATATAATAAGAGAAGCTAGAATACATGCACAAGAATTAAATAAATCTTGTAAATGCCTCTCGCAGAATAGGAAAACATCCCAAAGTACAATAGAAAAACACTCGAAAATAATAATAGAGAGTTTAAAAAAATCAGAGCAGTGTTAAAAGAACACTACAGTAAACTAAGTGCCGGACGAAAAACAGCCGCAGATGCATTCTATGATGAATTCAAACAAAAGGCAAAGTCCGTATTGAAAAGATACAATATTGAATATAAACAAACAATTGATTTGGAAAGTTCAATATCGCTGGAAGAAGTAACGAAACCAATGGCTGATGAAGAAATAGGTCAAGAGGAATTATCAGTGAGCTCTGATCAATCAATAATAAGTTATAAGAAACCAGCCATTCCAAAAGAGAGCACAATGACACAAACGAGGGTAGAATTCATAAATACAGCCACCAAGCTGATACCATACTTCGATGGTGATATTAAAAGTCTACCAGGTTTCATCGGAGCGCTTCGCGTTCTTGACACCATAAAAGAACCGCACGAAGCGGTAGCCATCCAACTAATAAAATCAAAAATAAAAGGTCAAGCGGATAGCAGCCTAAGCTCAGAAAAAACGATTGATGAAGTAATACAAAGACTCTCAACAATCTTCAAGGGTGTCTCAGAAGACCTTTTAACTCCAAAAATTAAAAATCTGCAGAGAAATCCCAAGAACTGTGTTTCATACACAAACGAAATTACTGAGTTGACTGACGCCCTTAAAAGCGCATATACGTCCGATGGTCTTCCAAGTGAGGAAGCAGTAAAATATACTACCAAAGTGGCAGTAAATGCCATGGTAGGTCACACCAAAAGTCCAAGAGTCCAATTATTAATGGAATCAGGACACTTTCAATCAGCTAAAGAAGCAATCACTAGATTTACCACTCTTTCAGTAGAGTCGGGATCCACAGATAGCTTCCAAAATAATGCCATCTATTATGCTCAAAGAAACCGTGGTAATTATAATAACAAATATAATTATCGCGGTATAGGCAATGGTCGTGGTTATTATAATAACAATAATAATAACAATAACAATAACGGCCAAAATTCCCAGCAAAACAGGAATAATAATAACAGTGGAAACAACAGAGGTTACAACAAGAATAACAGAGGTAACCGAGGAAATAACCGACAAAACGGTTATACCAATAATAATGTTATGGTAGCACAGAATGCTACAACTGTCAATTAGATTTCAATCCGTCCGAAGACTGGTTAATAATTAGACCAAACAACCTAAAAATCCAATATATGTACCAATATCGTACAGTTCTGGTAACAATTCAATAGTATTGCCAGCAAGATCCCAAGTTGTCCGAAAAATCGAAATAAGTTTACAAGAAGACAGTGCATTGATCCCAAATCAGGAAATTCATAATGGTATTTATTTAGCGAATACCATAACTAACCCCCCAAAACGCAGTCATACGATTGCTAAACACTACAAACATAGACCAAATAGTAAACATATCAAGTTTGAAATATGAACCGCTGTCCGGCTACGAAATAATAGAAGCAAATAAAGAACAGCGTGAAAACGCAGTTCTAACTACGTTATCAAAAAATTTTCCCCCACAGTTTCACAGCCAACTTACGAAGTTGTGCAAGAAATATAGTGATGTATTCGGACTAGAAACCGAATCAATAACAACAAATAACTTTTATAAACAAAAATTAAGACTGGTGGCCGATGAACCAATATATATCAAAAATTATAGAAATCCTCATAGTCAGAAAGACGAAATCCAAAAACAAGTCCAAAACCTTGTAAAAGACGAAATAGTCGAGCCCTCTGTATCACCTTACAATAGCCCACTTTTATTAGTACCGAAAAAATCATTACCAAATTCCGAAAATAAAAAATGGCGATTAGTAATTGACTATCGTCAAATTAATAAAAAACTGTTGTCCGATAAATTTCCGTTACCTAAAATTGATGACATTTTTGATCAACTAGGTAGAGCAAAGTATTTTTCATGCCTCGACCTAATGTCGGGTTTTAATCAAATTGAACTCGAAGAAGAGTCACGAGACATAACATCCTTTTTCACATGTAATGGCTCATAATGGCTTCACGCGATTACCATTCGGTTTAAAAATAGCGCCAAATTCGTTCCAGATATGATGACTATAGCATTCACTGGCCTTGAACCTTCGCAAGCTTTCCTTTACATGGATGACTTAATAGTCATAGGTTGTTCTGAAAAACATATGCTCAATAATCTAACAGATGTTTTTGAGAAGTGTAGGCAACACAACCTAAAGTAACATCCTGAAAAATGTTCATTCTTTATGCATGAAGTCACCTTTTTGGGACATAAATGCACAGATAAAGGAATCTTGCCTGATGACACAAAATATGATGTCATTCAAAATTATCCAGTCCCACAAGATGCGGACAGCGCTAGAAGATTCATTGCATTTTGCAATTATTATCGAACATTTATACAAAATTTCGCCGAATATTCTCGTCACATAACAAGATTATGTAAGAAAAATGTTAAATTCGAATGGACAAGTGATTGTCAAAATGCGTTCGAGCATTTAAAATCAGCATTAATGAACCCAACTCTGTTACAGTACCCAGATTTTAGCAAAGAATTTTGCATAATCACAGACGCAAGTAAATATGCATGTGGAGCAGTCCTCACGCAAAACAAAAATGGACTACAGCTTCCAGTAGCATACGCGTCTAGATCTTTCACCAAAGGTGAGAGTAATAAAAGTACAACTGAACAAGAGTTAGCTGTAATACACTGGGCAATCACGCATTTCAGACCATACATCTATGGTAGACATTTTACTGTTAAAACAGATCACAGAGCATTAACTTATTTGTTTTCAATGGCAAACCCAAGTTCCAAGCTAACCAGAATGCGACTTGAATTAGAGGAATATAATTTTACGGTAGAATATCTAAAGGGAAAAGATAATTTCGTGCTGTCGAGAATAACTATACAGGACTTACAAAATATACTAACCAGTCACAAAATTCTGAGAGTCACTACCAGAAATCAAACTAAAACAGTCAAATTCCTGCGCAGGAAAAGAAAAAGAAAATAATATTAAAGAGTTGCAAAAGCAATCTCTTAATGCTTCTTAGCCCAATGTGTATGACGTCATTGTAAACGACGAAGTACAAAAAGTAGTGACCTTGCGAATAACCGATTCATTAACCACATTCAAACATGGCAAGAAAGTTATAGCAAGAATTGACATTTGCGATATGTATACCAATGGAATTCTCGACTTAGGTCAATTTTTTCAAAGGCTCGAAAAGGAAGCCGGTAGACTCAACATAAGTCAAGTCAAAGTGGCACCGAGGGAAAAGATCTTTGAAACTATCTCAATAGAATCTTTTAAAAATATGGGCAATAAAATTTTACAATCAATAAGAGTAGCGCTACTCAAGCCGGTGACCCTATTATCAAATAAAGATAAAGAAAAAGAAGCTACACTGTTTACGTTCCACGATGACCCCATAAAAGAAGGTCATACTGGAATATTAAGAATTACTATTGGAGGAATATGACACGAGATATATCTCAATATATAAAAAATATAATAAGTGTCAACAAGCAAAAAAAACACAGCACACAAAAACTCCATTAATCATAACTGAAACGCCGCAACTGGCTTTCGACAGGGTAATTGTGGATACGTTCGTTCCCAAAATCAGAACAAGGAAATGAATACGCAGTAACCTTAATCTGCGATCTAACTAAATACCTTGTAATAATACCAATAAAAGACAAAAGTGCAAAAGCAGTAGCGAAAGCTATCTTTGAAGATTTCATTCTGCAGTACGGTCCAATGAAGACGTTCATTTCGGACAGGGGAACAGAATATAGAAACTCAATAATTGAAGATTTATGCAAAAACTTGCAAATTAAAAAGATAACTTCAACTGCACATCATCACCAAACTGTAGGCACTGTGGAGCGAAGCCACCGAACACTCAATGAATATTTACGATCATACATTTCAGTTGAAAAAACTGACTGGGATGTATGGATACGGTACTTCGCATATTGTTTTAATACAACACCCTCTATGGCACATGATTATTGTCTATATGAGTTGGTATTTAGTAAAACTGCGAACTTACCCAAACATTTTAATAGTGTTGATAATATAAATCCACTATATAACATATAAGATTTTGCTAAGGAATCAAAATTTAGATTAGAACAGGCTTATAAAAGAGCCAGAATTATGTTAGAACAGCATAAGGCAAAGAATAAGGAAATATATAATAGAAAGGTTAAAGATATCGAATTAGAAATAGGAGGAAAAGTTTTATTACGTAATGATACGGGTCATAAGATAGAACCAAAGTTTTTAGGCCCATACATTATAGAAGAAATAAAAGATAGGGATAACATTTTAATTAAGGATACAAAGAATAAGAAACAATTAGTGCATAAAGATAGGTTAAAAATTTTTATCAATTAATATATATGAACAAAATAATAATAAAACAAAACAAAAATTTCTATCTGCATTTAATGACACTATACATATATACAAAATATATATCATCAAACAGAAAATCAAATATTCAAATTGAAACGATAAAAAAAAAAAAAAATTTTTTACCAATAATACATAAATAAATTCCCATTAGAAAATAACTCCATATAATTCCGTTATTTTTCTAAAGAGGGGGGATGTAGCATGTTCTAGAATAACAACATTACAATGTATACAAATATATTGTATCAATTAGTAACAATATTTATGTGCGCAATATTCAAGTACATTTGCCTCTTAAGCAACATAACCACCCATGAGTGCATGGTGCTGGACAATTGTTGCGTCGGCAAATATAACACGCGCGGCCACTCAGGCCCAATATGCAATATGATACATCCTCACTCTCTCGCTGCGGCGACATATATACATACATGCTCTTATGTAAACATTATACATTTATACATTCATACATTTATACAGGCATTTTACTGGTCAGATTCCACCGTCGTATTGTCGTGGTTAAATAAGCCACCCTGCACATGGACAACGTTTGTCGCAAATCGGGTAGCCAAAATTGTGAGGGCAACAAATAGCTCCCCATGGAATCACGTTCGTTCAGAGGACAATCCAGCAGATCTCCCTAGCCGCGGCCTGAGTGCGCAGGAACTTGTACACAAGGATTTGTGGTGGCACGGCCCAGCAGGCATGCAATTTAATTGAGACTAGGCCTTTGGAGTTTATTACTCCTTCTCCTATGCCTCGAATGTCTATAGTTTTATTTTCTTGGATGTCATGAAATACATCAAAATTTCCTTTTACTATAGAAATGTCTGCACCGGTGTCAATTAAGAATGTTATTTTCTGATTTGAAATAGGTTAATAGAATAGACTTTGTTTTATAATTTTGAGCATTTGGAGGAGCTTGTCCGTTTTCCTGGTCGATTTGGGTAATTTCCGTTCCTGTTCTGTTTGTTGTTTCGGTTTGAGTTATAACTACCTCGGCTATAACCTCGACCTCTATTTTTTTTGAGCCCAAGCAGATAACTGACCTCCTCCCACCCGACCGACCGAGGGGTGCAGCCGTATAACGCACGGCACGAATCGCGTGGACAAATACACAATAGAAAAAACAGACAAACAAATAATACTATAGCTATTTATTAACTAAATGGGATAGGATAGATGTTTTAAACATATTAATAGAAAACTCTGAACCGATTACAGGGAATAGAAGGTTGTAATCAGAGCAGAGCACCTAAAAGGTTCATGCATTGCATAGTTAGAAGAACAACGACTAAGGGATAAAGGTATAAAAGGATGTCTACTCCGTCTACATGGTACCGACAGATTCACCTGAGCTAATAACTCAGGCGAGTCGATATCACCAATTAGGAGCTTGTGCATAAAAATGACACCAAGCATAATTCTACGGTTAGTTAGAGAAGGCAGGTCAATCAAGAGAAGTCTACTAGAATACGAATGCAAATTGACATTGCGATCCCAGCCTAAGCCACAAAGAGCAAATAGCAAGAACTGCTTTTGAACGGATTCAAGTCTAATCTGGTGCGACTCATATTGAGGTGACCAAATGCAAGATCCATACTCTAAAATAGGACGGACAAGCGAAGTAAAAAGAACTTTAGTTGTATAGGGGTCATCAAATTCTTTTGACAATCTTTTAATGAAACCCAGAACACTCATGGCCTTTGCGACCGGTGGAAATATGGGTGTTAAAATTTAACTTATGGTCCATAAGTGCGCCTAAATCATTCATATTATTTAGACGTTCTAAAGGGCTATTGTTTAGAAAATAAGTGACCAGTTAAGGAGAGTTACGGAAAAAAGTCATTACCATACATTTGGTAGAGTTAAGACTTAGTAGAATAAAATGGCACCAGGTTTGAAAGTTTTTACGATCAGCTTGTAGCCGACTAAATGAATCTGTATCTTTATAAGTAAGACAAAGCTTGACATCGTCAGCATACATAGCACACGCGAATGAACAATGACTGATGGACGATTGTTAATGAATAGTGTGAAGAGCAGTGGGCCAAGATGACCTTGAGGTACACCAGAAGTCACAGGAATGGAAACGGAAAAAGAAGACTTAAAAAGTACCTTCTGTTTTCTATTTGTTAAATATTCTCGAGCCCAAGAAAGGAAAAGGGGTGGAAACCCAATGTCGCTCAGCTTAGAAAGTAATAGGGTATGATTAACGGAATCAAAGGCTTTGCTGAAGTCAGTGTATATTACATCAGTTTGAACCCCTTGATAATTATTGATGTAGGTTCTAAAAGACGCTCTTGGTTCAGCTGGCTTTCCTTTGCGCTAGTGGACATCGAATGTGAAGAGCGTGCTCAGTTGCATTCCAAAGTGTCATTTGCTGAATGCTGATTTCCTCGATATCGAAGAGGCTAGCACTGCAAAAACACTGGGATTCCGATGCAAAGCGACTACGGATGAGCGACTACGGATTCTGACATTCAATTCCGTTGTTTTTGCCATGCGTCACAGCGGGCTTATGGTGCCGCAATTTACGTGCGCGTTAGCAATGACCAAGGCATATCGTGCTGCCTTCTTGCAGCGAAATCTAGAGTAGCCCCGGTTAAAACGGTTTCATTGCCCCGCCTTGAATTATGCGGAGCCACGCTTCTAGCTGAACTGGCAATTGCAGTTTTTCCGCAACTTCCAGTTGATAAGGCGCAGGCATTTTATTGGTCAGATTCCACCGTCGTATTGTCGTGGTTAAATAAGCCACCCTGCACATGGACAACGTTTGTCGCAAATCGGGTAGCCAAAATTGTGAGGGCAACAAATAGCTCCCCATGGAATCACGTTCGTTCAGAGGACAATCCAGCAGATCTCCCTAGCCGCGGCCTGAGTGCGCAGGAACTTGTACATAAGGATTTGTGGTGGCACGGCCCAGCAGGCATGCAATTTAATTGAGACTAGGCCTTTGGAGTTTATTACTCCTTCTCCTATGCCTCGAATGTCTATAGTTTTATTTTCTTGGATGTCATGAAATACATCAGAATTTTCTTTTACTATAGAAATGTCTGCACCGGTGTCAATTAAGAATGTTATTTTCTGATTTGAAATAGGTTAATAGAATAGACTTTGTTTTATAATTTTGAGCATTTGGAGGAGCTTGTCCGTTTTCCTGGTCGATTTGGGTAATTTGGACATTATTGCTATTATTACTATTATAGCCGTTCCTGTTCTGTTTGTTGTTTCGGTTTGAGTTATAACTACCTCGGCTATAACCTCGACCTCTATTTTTTTTTTTTGAGCCCAAGCAGATAACTGACCTCCTCCCACCCGACCGACCGGGTGCAGCCGTATAACGCACGGCACGAATCGCGTGGACAAATACACAATAGAAAAAACAGACAAACAAATAATACTATAGCTATTTATTAACTAAATGGGATAGGATAGATGTTTTAAACAAATTAATAGAAAACTCTGAGCCGATTACAGGGAATAGAAGGTTGTAATCAGAGCAGAGCACCTAAAAGGTTCATGCATTGCATAGTTAGAAGAACAACGACTAAGGGATAAAGGTATAAAAGGATGTCTACTCCGTCTACATGGTACCGACAGATTCACCTGAGCTAATAACTCAGGCGAGTCGATATCACCAATTAGGAGCTTGTGCATAAAAAATGACACCAAGCATAATTCTACGGTTAGTTAGAGAAGGCAGGTCAATCAAGAGAAGTCTACTAGAATACGAATGCAAATTGACATTGCGATCCCAGCCTAAGCCACAAAGAGCAAATAGCAAGAACTGCTTTTGAACGGATTCAAGTCTAATCTGGTGCGACTCATATTGAGGTGACCAAATGCAAGATCCATACTCTAAAATAGGACGGACAAGCGAAGTAAAAAGAACTTTAGTTGTATAGGGGTCATCAAATTCTTTTGACAATCTTTTAATGAAACCCAGAACACTCATGGCCTTTGCGACCGGTGGAAATATGGGTGTTAAAATTTAACTTATGGTCCATAAGAGCGCCCAAATCATTCATATTATTTAGACGTTCTAAAGGGCTATTGTTTAGAAAATAAGTGACCAGTTAAGGAGAGTTACGGAAAAAAGTCATTACCTTACATTTGGTAGTGTTAAGACTTAGTAGAATAAACTGGCACCAGGTTTGAAAGTTTTTACGATCAGCTTGTAGCCGACTAAATGAATCTGTATCTTTATAAGTAAGACAAAGCTTGACATCGTCAGCATACATAGCACACGCGAATGAACAATGACTGATGGACGATTGTTAATGAATAGTGTGAAGAGCAGTGGGCCAAGATGACCTTGAGGTACACCAGAAGTCACAGGAATGGAAACGGAAAAAGAAGACTTAAAAAGTACCTTCTGTTTTCTATTTGTTAAATATTCTCGAGCCCAAGAAAGGAAAAGGGGTGGAAACCCAATGTCGCTCAGCTTAGAAAGTAATAGGGTATGATTAACGGAATCAAAGGCTTTGCTGAAGTCAGTGTATATTACATCAGTTTGAACCCCTTGATAATTATTGATGTAGGTTCTAAGAGGTTAGTGGTTGTAGATCTACGTTTCACAAACCCATGTTTCTTCTGTCATTGTAGTTGTAGTTACCTCGGCCATTGCCTCTACCTCTTTAAGTGTAGTAAGTACCTCCCCTAGTACTTCGTCCGCGCTGAAATAGTACTGTGCTAGCACTTCCAGTCATTTCACTGCTGCAATGGATATATTTACCAATTGCATCATTAAAAGTGACGAAGTTACCAGCTTCTAGCACGATTTTTAGCTTTTCATGCAGTCCATACTCTTTTGTTGAGAATTTTTCGGCATAATCAGGGTCTAGGCCGTCCTCAATATAGGCAGCCTCAAGTTGTTTTCGCAAGCTGTCTATATCGGTTGCATATTGCGATGCCGTTTTGCTTTCTGTTTTATGTTTAACAGTTTGGCTTTTTATACGTCGGTTGATTCACCTTTGACGTTACCCTTTAGTTTGTTGATTATGCCTATCATTGTGTTTTCATTTTGTATCCTGTAATGGATTGTTTCTACTGTTTTCGATCGGATTACTTCAACTGCCTAATCTTCCTCGTTACCTTTGGTTCGTTCGACAATTCTTAATGCCGTCAAGAACTATTAAATGACAACTTGTTGCCATCAAATTCAGGGATGGAAGAGGAAACCTGCTTCACATATTCCCTATCTAGGGTAACCTGGTCAGACATTGTATTTTCCTGTAATGTTTCGATTTCGCTATCGATTTCTGTATCAATGTCCATCATTGGATTAGACTCGTCTAAACCTTCTAGCTGGTCCTCATCGAATTCTGCTATATGATTTAGGTCTTCTCTTATTGTTATAACAATATTTCGTCTTATTGCGATATTGTTTAATCTTGTCATCAATGTTTGTTTTATTTTGTTACATTGATACCTATGTTCTTGAGTTAATTTCTCATTAACATTGTTTATTGCAATTACAATGTTGTTATATTGTGCTGTGATTATTGTCGCATGGTGTACTAATGTATCATTCCTTATTGTTTTGTTGGAATTAATACATTTGTACGATTTTTCAAATTTATCTTAATAAGAATTTATTTTTCTTGCTAGTGTACTCCATTCCATTGTCCAATGAAACAATTGAGCATCTAGCGGTACATGCGCAGCATCAATATGTCTGTTGTTTTTAGTATTTTGTGTGTTTCGCTGGTATTACCACATAGGGTAATGTGCTTAACACGATGCCATTCTCGATTTTTTTACAACCCAATAGTGGGCTCACAATACTCTGGAATGTGTCAATGTATTCGTTTTCGAAATGAGCATTAATATCGTCAGTGTGATTGATCACAATTATTGAAATTTTGACATTATTAACCACATTGGCCGTATTATCTTTTGCCTTTTTGCCTATGAAGACTATTCTTGCGGTCCATTATCTGAATACGATACCCATCAATTTAAAACAAAAATTATTTGATTAAGTTATTTAGGAGTCGAGAAAATCAGAACTGTTGCCTCTAACTAGGTCCTTTCCTAAGACTGACTTTGCCAGCCTTAATGAAAACATTGTCACTACCGATTGGTTAAATCTATGCAATTGCAGAGATATGAACTCAGCTGTTCGCTTCTTTTATGATACTCTGAATTCACTTTTTGATATTTGCTTGCCTGTTGGTAGGAAGGAGCGGCTTAACAAACCTCCCTGGTTCTCTCGAGAATTATCCAATTTGAAAAATGTGAAGACTCGATATTATAAAAAGTTTCAAAAAACACTTCGTTTTTCAGATTACGCTCTGTATACAGTCGCTCGTTCAAAGTTTGTGATGCTTAATACACAATGCTATAAGAATTATCTTCAGCGGTGTAAGCTTCAGCTTTCTTCTGACAGCTTTCTTCAGCTTTCTTCTAAACAATTTTATAATTTTGTTAATTCTAAACGTAAAACCTCTGTCCTTCCATCTCTTTTGTCTTTTCGAAATAAAAAACCGAGCACTGATCAGGCAATTGCCGATAAGTTTGCGAGTTTTTTCAAAACAACTTTTCCCTCAACGGAGTATCGAGCAGGTCCAAATCCTTATCATTTAAAAAAGGCTAATTGTATTTTTAATCCAGTAATTGATGAAAGTTCTCTTCTTAGTAAACTTAAACTAGTTAAACCTGTTTATTCTCCGGGTCCTGATTCTGTGCAAACGCATTATGTAAATCCATTTTAAAATTGTTTCAATTGTCATATATCATTCCTCTAAATAAAAATTACTAAAAGTCCGAAGCCTCTAACTATAGGGGTATTTCAAAATTGTCCGCTATTCCGAAAGCTTATGAGAAAATTTAACTTCTCAATTGCAACATTTTTGCAGCTCTATTATTTCGCCATCCCAACATGAGTTTGTGAAACGTATATCTACAACCACTAACTTGTTATAATTTATCTCTATAATAATCAAGGTGTTCAAAAATGCTAAACAAACTGATGTAATATACACTGACTTCAGCAAAGCCTTTGATTCCGTTAATCATACCCTATTACTTTCTAAGCTGAGTGGCATTGGGTTTCCACCCCTTTTCCTTTCTTGGGTTCGAGAATATTTTACAAATAGAAAACAGAAGGTACTTTTTAAGTCTTCTTTTTCCGTTTCCATTCCTGTGACTTCTGGTGTACCTCAAGGTAGTCATCTTGGCCCTCTGCTCTTCACACTATTCAATAACAATCTTCAATCAGTCATTGTTCATTCGCGTGTGCTTATGTATGCTGACGATGTCAAGCTTTGTCTTACTTATAAAGATACAGATTCATTTAGTCGGCTACAAGCTGATCTTAAAAACTTTCAATCCTGGTGCCAGTTTAATCTACTAAGTCTTAACACTACCAAATGTAAGGTAATGACTTTTTTTCCGTAACTCTCCTTAGCTGGTCACTTATTTTCTAAACAATAGCCCTTTAGAACGTCTAAATAATATGAATGATTTGGGCGCACTTATGGACCATAAGTTAAATTTTAACACCCATATTTCCACCACGGTCGCAAAGGCCATGAGTGTTTTGGGTTTCATTAAAAGATTGTCAAAAGAATTTGACGACCCCCATACAACTAAAGTTCTTTTTTACTTCGCTTATCCGTCCTATCTTAGAGTATAGCAGTTCTTGCTATTTGCACTTCGTGGCTTAAGCTGGAATCGCAATATCAATTTGCCTTCGTATTCTAGTAGACTTCCTTTGATTAACCTTCCTTCCCTAACTAACCGTAGAATTATGCTTGGTGTTATTTTTATGCACAAGCTCTTAATTGGCTCAGGTAAATCTGTCGGTACCATGTAAAAGGAGTAGACATCCTATTATATCTTTAACCCTTAGTTGTTGTTCTTCTTACTATGCCATGCATGAACCTTTTAGGGTCCTCTGCTCTAATTACAACCTTCTATTCCCTGTTGTTCGTGGGGGGGCGGAAGGATCCAAATAAAGATACAAATAGTTTGTGGGGGCCAATTATTTCTGGTCATGAGCTGGTAAATCGATGTGCAAGAGCGTGTGGAGTTGCTTGCCACATCGATGGCATCCTGCTGTGCTCCTGCATGAACAGTATCCGTTGCTCAAGACTACCCATAACCTGTCGTCAGTTCGTAGTCCTCGAAACTGTCGGCACTGACGGAGCACGTGTGCCGCTTGACAAACGCGGCACCTGAAGCAATCCTTAGAGATATCTTCGGACTGCTGGAGGAGGTGGATCAAGACCTTTTGGATTTTCCAGTAACGGATCCACAGAGAACCCATCCGAACATCGTCTCGATTCCCACGAAAGAATCACCAACATTCTTGATGATTCGTTCCCCAAGGGTAGTGGGAAGGAGCTCGACTCCAAGCACCAAATCCACAGGCACCAAATCCAAGCACCAAAGACACCCTTTGGTGTAATTGCGGATCAGCGAGAGGAAGGTTAACCATATTCGGGTAGGCGCGGGACGGAAGTGCTTCAGCTAGACCAGGCAGCACAATGGCCACTGCTTGGAACTGTCGCAGCGGTTCGTCACGAGGAGAAATCTGTAAGCGGGACACATTGTCGCCGCTACCAGCATCGCATTGAGCGGTCTTCTTTGGAACGGACTGTTCCCACAACAGAAGGGTGGATTTGGGCATTTTGCTCGTACAGATTGCCATGAGAAGGATATTCCAACTGTCTGTACAAGCCCCGGAACGCTCAAGACCGGTTAAGCAAACTTGAATTGACGTCTGCAGTTCTCTCAACGCTTTGCCAGACTCTTGGGATACAGCTGGGATCTGTAGAAGCTGCTTGGCTTGGCTCATAATCAATAATCGATTATTTTCGTACCGCGCAGTGAGGTTATCCCACGCGGACTGGAACCCTTTATTGGTCAAGGGTGACCTAGAAACAATGGCTCTCGCTTTACCGCGAGTTTTGCAAATTAAGTGGTAAAGTTTCTCCACTTGTGTTAGGCTTGGATTATGGATAAAAATCGCGGTAAACAAATCACGGAATGTAGGCCAAGCCAGGCTGTCTCCGTTGAAGATTTCGACTTCGCACGGGGGAACTGTGTGGCATTGATGGGTGGAATCGACGGAGAGCCTGACTGGTGGGGGAGCCATTTTCGCAGACAACTGCTCCATTCGCTCTCCAAACAAAGTCCCGCCTCGCACATATACCATATAACAATATTCATGTTTAGCTTTAATTGTACCTATGTGCTTCGGACTATCTTCGTTCTTTTGAGCCGTCAAGGCCTCATGGCATCGTGAAAACTCTGCCTCGACTTTTGCCCAAAGTGACTTTTGCTGATGTAACAAGGGGAACTTCAGGTATGCGAATCACCGATTTGGATGAATTTTGGATATGTTGTAGAATACCCCGTAATTTGAAGCTGTGTGAAATATTTTGGCGCACTATTATATATTTTCCTGAAAAACCGCGTTTAAAGTTATAGCTTCGGTGACTTATAGATAAATCGCCGAGTGGTGTTCAAGCAGCATGGTGGTGTAAGGGGTAGTGTAATATGCTCGATGTATTTTCCTTTTGAGGTGTGGTATATTTTGGAAATTAAGACACAAGCAGGTCTTGTCGTATGGAGTATGGTTTATTCAATGATTCTTAATTCTATTACAATTGTTCTTTATAGCTAAAACCGCGTAGCTGCGCTGCTGGCAATGCAGGCAGAGGAGCGGTATGCTTATGTATAATCATATTTATGTATAAATGTATAAATGTATAATGTTTACATAAGAGTATGTATGTATATATGTCGCCGCAGCGAGAGAGTGAGGATGTATCATATTGCATATTATGCCTAAGTGGCCGCGCGTGTTATATTTGCCGACGCAGCAATTGTCCAGCACCATGCACTCATGGGTGGTTATGTTGCTTAAGAGGCAAATGTACTTGAATATTGCGCACATAAATATTGTTACTAATTGATACAATATATTTGTATACATTGTAATGTTGTTATTCTAGAACATGCTACATCCCCCTCTTTAGAAAAATAACGGAATTATATGGAGTTATTTTCTAATGGGAATTTATTTATGTATTATTGGTAAAATTTTTTTTTTTTTTTTTATCGTTTCAATTTGAATATTTGATTTTCTGTTTGATGATATATATTTTGTATATATGTATAGTGTCATTAAATGCAGATAGAAATTTTTGTTTTGTTTTATTATTATTTTGTTCATATATATTAATTGATAAAAATTTTTAACCTATCTTTATGCACTAATTGTTTCTTATTCTTTGTATCCTTAATTAAAATGTTATCCCTATCTTTTATTTCTTCTATAATGTATGGGCCTAAAAACTTTGGTTCTATCTTATGACCCGTATCATTACGTAATAAAACTTTTCCTCCTATTTCTAATTCGATATCTTTAACCTTTCTATCATATATTTCCTTATTCTTTGCCTTATGCTGTTCTAACATAATTCTGGCTCTTTTATAAGCCTGTTCTAATCTAAATTTTGATTCCTTAGCAAAATCTTATATGTTATATAGTGGATTTATATTATCAACACTATTAAAATGTTTGGGTAAGTTCGCAGTTTTACTAAATACCAACTCATATAGACAATAATCATGTGCCATAGAGGGTGTTGTATTAAAACAATATGCGAAGTACCGTATCCATACATCCCAGTCAATTTTGTCAACTGACAGTGCCTACAGTTTGGTGATGATGTGCAGTTGAAGTTATCTTTTTAATTTGCAAGTTTTTGCATAAATCTTCAATTATTGAGTTTCTATATTCTGTTCCCCTGTCCGAAATGAGCGTCTTCATTGGATCGTACTGCAGAATGAAATCTTCAAAGATAGCTTTCGCTACTGTTTTTGCACTTTTGTCTTTTATTGGTATTATTACAAGGTATTTAGTTAGATCGCAGATTAAGGTTACTACGTATTCATTTCCTTGTTCTGATTTTGGGAGTGGACCGATCGTATCCACAATTACCCTGTCGAAAGCCAGTTGCGGCGTTTCAGTTATGATTAATGGAGTTTTTGTGTGCTGTGTTATTTTGTCAACAAGCGACACTTATTACATTTTTTATATGTTGAGATATATCTCGTGTCATATTCCTCCAATAGTAATGCCTTTTTATTTTGGCCATAGTTCTTAATATTCCAGTATGACCTTCTTTTATGGGGTCATCGTGGAACGTAAACAGTGTAGCTTCTTTTTCTTTATCTTTATTTGATAATAGGGTCACCGGCTTGAGTAGCGCTACTCTTATTGATTGTAAAATTTTATTGCCCATATTTTTAAAAGATTCTATTGAGATAGTTTCAAAGATCTTTTCGCTCGGTGCCACTTTGACTTGACTTATGTTGAGTCTACCGGCTTCCTTTTCGACCCTTTGAAAAAATTGACCTAAGTCGAGAATTCCATTGGTATACATATCGCAAATGTCAATTCTTGCTATAACTTTCTTGCCATGTTTGAATGTGGTTAAAGAATCGGTTATTCGCATGGTCACTACTTTTTGTACTTCGTCGTTTACAATGACGTCATACACATTGGGCTTAGAAGCATTAAGAGATTGCTTTTGCAACTCTTTAATATTATTTTCATTTTCTTTTCCTGCGCAGGAATTTGACTGTTTACTTTGATTTCTGGTAGTGACTCTCAGAATTTTGTGACTGGTTGGTATATTTTGTAAGTCCTGTATAGTTATTCTCGACAGCGCGTCGGCTACGAAATTATCTTTTCCCATTAGATATTCTACCGTAAAATTATATTCCTCTAATTCAAGTCGCATTCTGGTTAGCTTGGAACTTGGGTTTGCCATTGAAAACAAATAAGTTAATGCTCTGTGATCTGTTTTGACAGTAAAATGTCTACCATAGATGAAATGCGTGATTGCCCAGTGAATTGCAGCTAACTCTTGTTCAGTTATACTCTTATTACTCTCACCTTTGGTGAAAGATCTAGACGCGTATGCTACTGGAAGCTGTAGTCCATTTTTGTTTTGCGTGAGGACTGCTCCACATGCATATTTACTTGCGTCTGTGATTATGCAAAATTCTTTGCTAAAATCTGGGTACTGTAAGAGAGTTGGGTTCATTAATGCTGATTTTAAATGCTCGAACGCATTTTGACAATCCCTTGTCCATTCGAATTTAACATTTTTCTTACATAATCTTGTTATGTGACGAGAATATTCGGCGAAATTTTGTATAAATCTTCGATAATAATTGCAAAATGCAATGAATCTTCTAGCGCTGTCCGCATCATGTGGGACTGGATAATTTTGAATGACATCATATTTTGTGTCATCAGGCAAGATTCCTTTATCTGTGCATTTATGTCCCAAAAAGGTGACTTCATGCATAAAGAATGAACATTTTTCAGGATGTTACTTTAGGTTGTGTTGCCTACACTTCTCAAAAACATCTGTTAGATTATTGAGCATATGTTTTTCAGAACAACCTATGACTATTAAGTCATCCATGTAAAGGAAAGCTTGCGAAGGTTCAAGGCCAGTGAATGCTATAGTGATCATTCTCTGGAACGAATTTGGCGCTATTTTTAAACCGAATGGTAATGGCGTGAAGCGATATGAGCCATTACATGTAGAAAAGGATGTTATGTCTCGTGACTCTTCTTCGAGTTCAATTTGATTAAAACCTGACATTAGGTCGAGGCATGAAAAATACTTTGCTCTACCTAGTTGATCTAAAATGTCATCAATTCTAGGTAACGGAAATTTATCGGACAACAATTTTTTATTTTGTTTGACGATTTGACGATTGACTATCGTCAAACTAATCGCCAAATTTTTTGATAACGTAGTTAGTACTGCGTTTTCACGCTGTTCTTTATTTGCTTCTATTATTTCGTAGCCGGAAAGCGGTTCATATTTCAAACTTGATATGTTTACTATTTGGTCTATGTTTGTAGTGTTTAGCAATCGTATGACTGCGTTTTGGGGGGTTAGTTATGGTATTCGCTAAATAAATACCATTATGAATTTCCTGATTTGGGATCAATACACTGTCTTCTTGTGAACTTATTTCGATTTTTCGGACAACTTGGGATCTTGCTGGCAATACTATTGAATTGTTACCAGAACTGTACGATATTGGTACATATATTGGATATTTTAGGTTGTTTGGTCTAATTATTAACCAGTCTTCGGACGGATTGAAATCTAATTGACAGTTGTATTTCCTTATGAAATCGATTACTAGTATTCCATCACATGGAATAGCGAATTGGTTATTTACGACGTGAAAGTCGTGTGGAGTTATATATATTGAAAATTGGATTTTAACAGAAGTAAACCCTATGGATTTAGTTACTTCTTGACTGATTCCCTGTATGTTTTGTTCTATAAGCCAAGACCGGGTTCCTTTAATAAAAATAGTATATCCAAGATGAAAACGTCAGTGTCCATGCATAGTCGTTTTCAAAATGATTCTTTATTCCAAATTATTATTTTGCTTAAGCTAAGTTTACATATATATTCTTATGCTGCGACTTATGCGACAGCTACAAAAGAGAGGGAGAGTGTCAGTACATACATACATATTGTTGGAGCGCTTGCATCAAAGTGCTTGGTCAGCGTTCACACGCTGGCCTGGCTCTAGCTCATGTTACGCTTGTGCATACATTGCTTTTGTGAATATATGTATGTGCATATACAAATGTACATACATATATGATCATGCTTAGCTGTACATTTATGTGAATATGTTTATGTACATACATCAATGTATATATATAAACATATTCAAGTGCACAATTATATTTTAATGCGTATATGTTTAATTGCAATTGTTTATACTTGCAACAGAGTGTTACAAGTTGAGCTCATTGTACTGAATGATTATTTGTATGAATATACTAGAGAATAACGTAATATTATGGAGTTATTAATAATCATTAGTTAATTAATTAAAGGTAAAATAAGGGTAAGGTAAATGTGTATATTAGGAAAAAATTTTTTTTTTTGTGTTTTAGTTTGTGTCTGCTTAGACAAATTTTCTTTCTCTCTTTTCTTTTCGAAATCATATGAATATATTTTCGATAATAGATGAATCCATAAAAAAATTTTATATATATATATATTTTTTTTTAATTACCTTTTGATATTATATATTTATTTTATTATTATTATTTTTTTTTTTAATCTATCTTTATGTACCTACTTTTTGTATCCTACCTTTATTGTTTCTAATTTTTATATTGTTATTTTTACCTATTTTTATGAATGAACGTCTTCATTGGACCGTACTTCAGAATAAAAGATTCGAATATGGCTTTTGCTACAGTTGTTGCACTTTTGTTTGCAACAGGAATTTTTTTTAATTACCTTTTGATATTATATATTTATTTTATTATTATTATTTTTTTTTTTAATCTATCTTTATGTACCTACTTTTTGTATCCTACCTTTATTGTTTCTAATTTTTATATTGTTATTTTTACCTATTTTTATGAATGAACGTCTTCATTGGACCGTACTTCAGAATAAAAGATTCGAATATGGCTTTTGCTACAGTTGTTGCACTTTTGTTTGCAACAGGAACTGCTACTAAATACTTTGTCCCATTTTCCGAATGTGGTAGTGGACCGATCGTGTCTACTATCACTCTGTCAAAAGCATATAGTGGTGTTTCGGTTATAATCATAGGTGATCTTGTATGTTTTGTCGTTTTCGACGTCAGGCATTTTGGACATTTATTAATGTAATTTTTTACACATTTAGTCATGTTTTTCCAATAATATCGTCTCCTTATTTTTGTAATTGTTTTATTTATGCCTGTTTGACCTCCTTGAATTGGATCGTCATGGAATGTAGACAATATAGCTTCTTATTATTTACTTGGGTCACCGGCTTGAGTAGCACTACTCTTAAAAATTGTAAAATTCTATTGCCCATATTTTTGAAAGATTCTATTGAAATAGTTTCAAAGATCTTTTCGCTCGGTGCCACTTTGACTTTGGTGATACTAAGTATACCGGCTTCTTTTTCGAGCCTTTGAAAAAACTGACCTAAGTCGAGAATTCCAATGGTATACATATCGCAAATGTCAATTCTTGCTATAACTTTCTTGCCATGTTTGAATGTGGTTAAAGAATCGGTTATTCGCATGGCCACTACTTTTTGTACTTCGTCGTTTACAATGACGTCGTACACATTGGGCTTAGAAGCATTAAGAGATTGCTTTTGCAACTCTTTTATATTATTTTCTTTTTCTTTTCCTGCGCAGGAATTTGACTGTTTACTTTGATTTCTGGTAGCGACTCTCAGAATTTTGTGACTGGTTGGTATATTTTGTAAGTCCTGTATAGTTATTCTAGATAGCGCGTCGGCTACGAAATTATCTTTTCCCTTTAGATATTCTACCGTAAAATTATATTCCTCTAATTCAAGTCGCATTCTGGTTAGCTTGGAACTTGGGTTTGCCATTGAAAACAAATAAGTTAATGCTCTGTGATCTGTTTTGACAGTAAAATGTCTACCATAGATGAAATGCGTGATTGCCCAGTGAATTGCAGCTAACTCTTGTTCAGTTATACTCTTATTACTCTCACCTTTGGTGAAAGATCTAGACGCGTATGCTACTGGAAGCTGTAGTCCATTTTTGTTTTGCGTGAGGACTGCTCCACATGCATATTTACTTGCGTCTGTGATTATGCAAAGTTCTTTGCTAAAATCTGGGTACTGTAAGAGAGTTGGGTTCATTAATGCTGATTTTAAATGCTCGAACGCATTTTGACAATCCCTTGTCCATTCGAATTTAACATTTTTCTTACATAATCTTGTTATGTGACGAGAATATTCGGCGAAATTTTGTATAAATCTTCGATAATAATTGCAAAATGCAATGAATCTTCTAGCGCTGTCCGCATCATGTGGGACTGGATAATTTTGAATGACATCATATTTTGTGTCATCAGGCAAGATTCCTTTATCTGTGCATTTATGTCCCAAAAAGGTGACTTCATGCATAAAGAATGAACATTTTTCAGGATGTTACTTTAGGTTGTGTTGCCTACACTTCTCAAAAACATCTGTTAGATTATTGAGCATATGTTTTTCAGAACAACCTATGACTATTAAGTCATCCATGTAAAGGAAAGCTTGCGAAGGTTCAAGGCCAGTGAATGCTATAGTGATCATTCTCTGGAACGAATTTGGCGCTATTTTTAAACCGAATGGTAATCGCGTGAAGCGATATGAGCCATTACATGTAGAAAAGGATGTTATGTCTCGTGACTCTTCTTCGAGTTCAATTTGATTAAAACCTGACATTAGGTCGAGGCATGAAAAATACTTTGCTCTACCTAGTTGATCTAAAATGTCATCAATTCTAGGTAACGGAAATTTATCGGACAACAATTTTTTATTTTGTTTGACGATTTGACGATTGACTATCGTCAAACTAATCGCCAAATTTTTTGATAACGTAGTTAGTACTGCGTTTTCACGCTGTTCTTTATTTGCTTCTATTATTTCGTAGCCGGAAAGCGGTTCATATTTCAAACTTGATATGTTTACTATTTGGTCTATGTTTGTAGTGTTTAGCAATCGTATGACTGCGTTTTGGGGGGTTAGTTATGGTATTCGCTAAATAAATACCATTATGAATTTCCTGATTTGGGATCAATACACTGTCTTCTTGTGAACTTATTTCGATTTTTCGGACAACTTGGGATCTTGCTGGCAATACTATTGAATTGTTACCAGAACTGTACGATATTGGTACATATATTGGATATTTTAGGTTGTTTGGTCTAATTATTAACCAGTCTTCGGACGGATTGAAATCTAATTGACAGTTGTATTTCCTTATGAAATCGATTACTAGTATTCCATCACATGGAATAGCGAATTGGTTATTTACGACGTGAAAGTCGTGTGGAGTTATATATATTGAAAATTGGATTTTAACAGAAGTAAACCCTATGGATTTAGTTACTTCTTGACTGATTCCCTGTATGTTTAGTTCTATAAGCCAAGACCGGGTTCCTTTAATAAAATAGTATATCCAAGATGAACACGTCAGTGTCCATGCATATTCGTTTTCAGAATGATTCTTTATTCCAAATTATTATTTTGCTTAAGCTAAGTTAACATATATATTCTTATGCTGCGACTTATGCGACAGCTACAAAAGAGAGGGAGAGTGTCAGTACATACATACATATTGTTGGAGCGCTTGCATCAAAGTGCTTGGTCAGCGTTCACACGCTGGCCTGGCTCTAGCTCATGTTACGCTTGTGCATACATTGCTTTTGTGAATATATGTATGTGCATATACAAATGTACATACATATATGATCATGCTTAGCTGTACATTTATGTGAATATGTTTATGTACATACATCAATGTATATATATAAACATATTCAAGTGCACAATTATATTTTAATGCGTATATGTTTAATTGTTTATACTTGCAACAGAGTGTTACAAGATGAGCTCATTGTACTGAATGATTATTTGTATGAATATACTAGAGAATAACGTAATGTTATGGAGTTATTAATAATCATTAGTTAATTAATTAAAGGTAAAATAAGGGTAAGGTAAATGTGTATATTAGGAAAAAATTTTTTTTTTTTTTTTTTGTGTTTTAGTTTGTTTGTCTGCTTAGACAAATTTTCTTTCTCTCTTTTCTTTTCGAAATCATATGAATATATTTTCGATAATAGATGAATCCATAAAATATTTATATATATACATATATATTTTTTTTTAATTACCTTTTGATATAATATATTTATTTTATTATTATTATTTTTTTTTTAATCTATCTTTATGTACTTTTTGTATCCTACCTTTATTGTTTCTAATTTTTATATTGTTATTTTTACCTATTTCTATGAATGAACGTCTTCATTGGACCGTACTTCAGAATAAAAGATTCGAATATGGCTTTTGCTACAGTTGTTGCACTTTTGTTTGCAACAGGAACTGCTACTAAATACTTTGTCAGGTCACATATTAATGTGATTGCGTATTCATTCCCATTTTCCGAATGTGGTAGTGGACCGATCGTGTCTACTATCACTCTGTCAAAAGCATATAGTGGTGTTTCGGTTATAATCATAGGTGATCTTGTATGTTTTGTCGTTTTCGACGTCAGGCATTTTGGACATTTATTAATGTACTTTTTTACACATTTAGTCATGTTTTTCCAATAATATCGTCTCTTTATTTTTGTAATTGTTTTATTTATGCCTGTATGACCTCCTTGAATTGGATCGTCATGGAATGTAGACAATATAGCTTCTTTTTCTTTCTTATTATTTACTTGGGTCACCGGCTTGAGTAGCGCTACTCTTAAAAATTGTAAAATTCTATTGCCCATATTTTTGAAAGATTCTATTGAAATAGTTTCAAAGATCTTTTCGCTCGGTGCCACTTTGACTTTGGTGATACTAAGTATACCGGCTTCTTTTTCGAGCCTTTGAAAAAACTGACCTAAGTCGAGAATTCCATTGGTATACATATCGCAAATGTCAATTCTTGCTATAACTTTCTTGCCATGTTTGAATGTGGTCGAGGAATGAGTTATTCGCAAGGTCACTACTTTTCGTACTTCGTCATTAACAATAACGTCATATACGTTGGGCTCGGAAGCTTTTTCAAGATTTTGCCTTGGCAATAGTTCTTGTTTTGTCTACTTTGGTACCTGTTAGTGACTTTCAGGATTTTTTTGTTCATGTCAATTAGATCGGATATTGTTATCCTTGATAGGGCATCTGCCACAAAGTTATCTTTACCTCTCAAATACTCTACTGTAAAGTCGTACTCTTCCAATTCTAGCCGCATGCGTGTCAGTTTTGAACTCGGGTTGACCATGGAGAACAAATATGTTAATGGTCTATGGTCTGTTCGCACTGTGAAATGTTTTCCATATATATATGGTCGAAAATATGTTATTGCCCAGTGTATTGCTGCTAGCTCTTGTTCTGTAGTACTCTTGTTGCTTTCACCTTTAGTGAATGCTCTTGATGCATATGAAACTGGAAGCTGGAGTCCATTATAGTTTTGTGTTAAAACTGCTCCACATGCTTGTTTGCTTGCATCTGTGATTATGCAAAATTCTTTGCTAAAATCCGGGAACTGCAATAGATTAGGTTGAACGAGCTTTTCTTTTAAGTATTGGAATGCATTTTCGCATTCTGCTGTCCATTCGAATGGAACATTCTTTTTACATAATCTTGTTATGTGCCGGGAATATTTGGCGAAATTTTTTATAAACCGTCTATAGTAATTGCAAAATGCAACGAAACGTCTAGCACCATCTGCATCATGTGGGACTGGATAATTCTTGATGACGTCAAATTTTGTGTCGTCTGGCAAGATTCCTTTGTCTGTGCATTTGTGACCTAGGAATGTCACCTCATGCATAAAGAATGAACATTTTTCTGGATGCAGTTTTAGATTATTTTTTCTGCAGAGTTTAAAAACATCTACTAAATTTTTAATCATATGTTGTTCAGAACAACCAATAACGATTAAATCATCCATATAGAGGAAAGCTTGACTTGGCTCAAGCCCCGAGAATGCTATTGTCATCATTCTCTGAAATGAATTAGGTGCTATTTTTAGACCGAAAGGTAATCGTGTAAAACGATATGAGCCATTGCTTGTTGAAAAAGACGTTATATCTCTTGATTTTTCTTCTAGTTCAATTTGATGAAAACCTGACATTAAGTCAAGGCAAGAAAAATATTTTGCTCTTCCCAATTGATCAAGAATATCATCAATTCTGGGTAGCGGAAACTTATCTGACAGCAATTTTTTGTTTATTTGACGATAGTCAATTACTAATCGCCAGTTTTTTTTCTTTAGATCCCGAAAGTGTTTTCTTTGGGACTAGCAAGAGTGGGCTATTATAAGGCGAAACAGATGGTTCAACAATACCCTGTTCGATTAACTTTCCAACTTGTCGCTGGATCTCGTTTATTTGGCTATGCGGACTCCGGTAATTTTTCACATATACTGGTTTATCATCCTTAAGTCTTAATTTTTGTTTATAAAAATTATTTGTTGTGATCGGTTCGGTGTCAAGTCCGAACACATCACTATACTCAGTGCATAACTTTTCGAGTTTGTCTTTGAATAGTATTGGGAAATTTTTCTTCAATTTATGAATTACAGATTCTTTTCTTATATCTTTGGTATTTTGAACTATATCGTAGTTCGAAAGTGATTCAAATTTTATATTGTTAACGCCTACTATTTGGCATTTATCTGTGGTATTTAAGAATCGGACAAAAGTACTTTGGGCTGTTGCAATAGTGTTTGCAACATAAACGCCCGGTTTAATTTCCTGATTCGGAATTAAAATGTTATCTTCTGCTGAAGATAGTTCTATTTTGCGTACCACTTGGGATCTTGCTGGTAGAAGTGTTGAGTTATTACCAGAATTGAATGTTATTGGAACATAAATTGGGTACGTTAATTTTCGTGGTCTAAGTATAAACCAATCTTCTGAATTGCTGTAATCTAATTTGCAATTAAAAGTTTTTATGAAATCTAATCCTATTATTCCATCGCATGGGATTGCGATCTGAATGAAGCATGTGAAATTCGTATGGAACAATATATTTATCTGTGTGCAATTCTATTGAGACTAGGCCTTTGGAGTTTATTACTCCTTCTCCTATGCCTCGAATGTCTACAGTTTTGTTTACTTGGATGTCGTGAAATACATCAAAATTTTCTTTTATTATTGAAAAAAAAAAAAAAAATGTCTGCACCGGTATCAATTAAGAATGTTATTTTCTTATTTGTTTTAACATTCTTAAATGATACGAAATTATTAAGACTTAGGTTAATGGAATAGACTTTATTTTTTAATTTTGAGCATTTGGAGGAGCTTCTCCGTTTCCCTGGTCGCTTTGGGTAATTCGGACATTTGTGTTGTTGTAACCATTCTGTTGGTTATTTGTATTTTGTCTATTATTATTGTGTCCACCTCCACGGCCGCCTCTTCGGTAGCGTGAATAATTTCGGCCTCGTTGGGCTCTGTGGGCATCGTTATTGCTCCAATTCGAGTTGTTATTGTTCCAATTCGAGTTGTTTCTCCAGTTACCATTATTGTTATAGCGGCGTCTACCGCGGTCATTATGCTGGGCATAAAAAATGGTATTATTTTGGAAACTTTCTGTGGAGCCCGTCTCTACTGAAAGAGTGGTGAATCTAGCAATGGCTTCTTTAGCCGAATCAAAGTTTCCTGATTCCATTAATAGCTGGACTCTTTGACTTTTGGTATGGCTTACCATAGCATTTACTGCCACTTTGGTGGTGTATTTTATTGCTTGTTCAGTTGGAAGACCATCCGAAATATATGCGCCTTTAAGGGCGTCGGTCAACTCAGTAATCTCCTTTGTTTATGAAACACAGTTATTGGGGTTTCTTTGCAGATTTTTAATTTTTGCTGTTAAAAGATCCACTGATTCACCCTTGAAGATTGTTGATAGTTTTCGTATTACTTCATCAATCGTTGTTTCAGAACTTAGGGTATTACCCGCTTGACCTTTTAATTTTGATTTTATGATTTCGATAGCTACTGCTTCGTGAGTTTCTTTTATGCTGTTAAGTACGCGAAGCGCTCCAAGGAAACCCGGTAGATTTTTAATATCACCATCGAAGTATGGTAGCAGCCTGGTGGCTGTGTTTATGAATTCTACCACTGTTTGTGTCATTTTGTTGTTTTCTTTGGGAATTGTTGGCTTGTTAAGACTTATTGCTGATAGTTCTTCTTGACTTATTTCTTCATCAGCCATTAGTTGCGTTTTTTCTTCCAGTACTATTGAAGTTTCCAAATCAGATGTTTGTTTAAATTCAATATTGTGTCTGTTAAACACAGTTATTGCTTTTTGTTTGTAATCACTGTAGAACGCACTTGCGGCTGCTTTTTGCCATATCTTTAGTTTGTGTTTCGTTACTGTGTCTTGGGATGTTTCTCTATTCTGCGAGAGGCACTTACATGATTTAGTTAATTCTTGTGCGTGTATTCTAGCTTTTCCTATTATATCATCCCAAGTAACCATAGTTTGTTAAGATTAATTTCTAAGATTAATTTCTATTTCTATTTTGGATTCTTGAGAACCCATTTTAATAAAAAAAAGGAAATTTGTCGTTTAGACCTGTTGTTAATTTAAGAAAAAATTTTGAAAATGTGTAAGGTTTTACTATTCTATGTCTATTATGTCTACATCTGAGTCTGTTAAATCTATTGGTTCTGCACTCGATTCTGATATGTTTATCAGCGCAATTGAGTCCTTGAAAAGTTCGTGGAGGAAAGGAGTCTTAGCTAACAATCTACTGTAAGCAACTTTTATGGATTTTTCCATAAGATCTACAATATTTTTTGAAATTTGTAGTTGTGGGCTATCCAATACCTTATTTCCTTGTATTTGTGATTTGTTTCACCTGATTGTATCAGGAAATCAAGGAAAGGTAAATATTTTTGGAGCTTTTTTGTTTCTGCTTTATCCATATTCTACACTAACTGCCTCAGCCTATTTAACTGATTATGGATGTATTTAGTTCTTTATTGCTTTGGTTCCTCCATTAGGTAGAAACGCAGTGTGCCTGCTGCGTTTGAAAAACAGCATACATATAGTACCGTGAGAATGAAACTCATCTGTACCCTAATGCCTCCTTTGACTGGGAAATCTTCGCCCGTTATGTCAAGGTAAGCTTACCTAATTTGTACTAAGTTTATGGAGCGTTGAGGTGAGGTACTTCCCTCGCTCCTAAAAACCTCAATTAAGTCTTGGACTATGCTAGGGTGCCTATTTTTAGGCACTTTTTCAAAGTACCTGTCACAATGGGTAATTTTTTTTATTTTTTTTTTTTTTTATATTGTAAGATTCCAATTATTTACAAAGTCTGTTAAATGCTCATGTATATACCGAAACCGGTATTGTAGTATCGATTGTTAGTAATAAGTATCGATTGTTAGTAATAAGTATCGATTGTTAGTAATAAGTATCGATTGTTAGCGATAAGTCCTCGAGGGGTTAAGAGACGGCGTCTCTCTTCTCTTCCGGCGACGCAACGAGCAAGTTGCATCTGCGCAGAAAACCAAAGATAAAATCCAAGAAATACAAATTAATCGTTATCATTTTCACCCAATAAATAGGTGTTTACAACTCAGAAGTGGGATGACCACCCGAAAGGATACATATTTCGGGACACGGCACGCCACACGTTCCACATCTAGGACGGCCGCCTCCACGCCCACCGCTGCTGGTGCACCCACTGCTGTGACTACCGCTGCAGTACCGACGGCCACCGAGAGCCGCTGTGCCAACTGCCGCCACACTCGCCCCTGCCGGGCCAACTGCTGACATGCTCGCCTCCGCCGGACCAACTGCTGCTATACGAGCCCCTGCTGGGCTAACTGATGCCACCTCCGCCCCTGCTGGGCCAACCGCTGCGACACTCACCCCTGCCGGGCCAACTGCTGACATGCTCGCCCCTGCCGGGCCCGCCGCTGCTGGGCCAACCGCCGCCATACGAGCCCCTGCTGGGCTAACTGATGCCACATTCGCCCCTGCCGGGCCCGCCGCCGCCGCAACCGCCCCTGCTGGGCCAACTGCTGCCATACTCGCCCATGTTGGGCCAACTGCTGACATGCTCGCCCCCGCCGGGCCAACTGCTGCTATACTCGCCCCTGCCGGGCCAACTGCTGACATGCTCGCCTCCGCCGGACCAACTGCTGCTATACGAGCCCCTGCTGGGCTAACTGATGCCACCTCCGCCCCTGCTGGGCCAACCGCTGCGACACTCGCCCCTGCCGGGCCAACTGCTGACATACTCGCCCATGTTGGGCCAACTGCTGACATATTCGCCCCTGCCGGGCCAACTGCTGCTATACGAGCCCCTGTTGGGCTAACTGATGCCACATTCGCCCCTGCCGGGCCCGCCGCTGCCGCAACCGCCCCTGCTGGGCCAACCGCTGCCACACTCTGCTGGGCCCGCTGCTGCCGTCATACTCGCCCCTGCTGGGCCAACCGCTGCCACACTCGCCCCTGCCGGCACCGCTGCGGCTATATTCGCCCCCGCTGTAACCGCTGCCGCCGCTGCCACTGCTGTGCCCGCTGCCGCTGCTGTGCCCACCACCGCTGCCGCTGCTGTGCCCGCCGCCTCTGCACCCGCTGCCACTGCTGTGCCCGCTGCCGCTGCTGTGCCCACCACCGCTGCCGCTGCTGTGCCCGCCGCCTCTGCACCCGCTGCCACTGCTGTGCCCGCCGCCGCTGCTGTGCCCACCAACGCTGCCGCTGCTGTGCCCACCACCGCTGCCGCTGCTGTGCCCGCCGCCTCTGCACCCGCTGCCACTGCTGTGCCCGCCGCCGCTGCTGTGCCCACCACCGCTGCCGCTGCTGTGCCCGCCGCCTCTGCACCCGCTGCCGCCGCTGCTGTGCCCACCACCGCTGCCACTGCTGTGCCCGCCGCCTCTGCACCCGCTGCACCCGCTGCCACTGCTGTGCCCGCTGCCACTGCTGTGCCCGCCGCCTCTGCACCCGCTCCGCTGCTGTGCCCGCCGCCGCTGCCGCCTCTGCACCCGCTGCCGCCGCTGCGCCCGCTGCCACTGCTGTGCTCGCTGCCGCTGCTGTGCCCGCCGCCGCTGCCACATCCACTGTGCCTGCGGATGCTGTGCCCTCCGACTATGTGTTTGCCATGCGGGCCGCCACTGGTCCCGACGCGGACCCATGGGACCCCAATCCCCAAACTGCAGCAGGGGATTGACGAATTCCAAGCACCGAGACAGCAAGTCAGCGACGTGAGTGTCATTGAGAGCATGGTGGCTCGATTTTCAGCGGATACCGCATACGATGTGAAGAAATGGCTGAACGATCTGGAAGACGCATTTGAAATTCTGCAGTTGAACGACCGCCTACGTTTGGTCGCATGCCGTCGTATGCTGGAAGGTACTGCGGCGGTGCTGCTGCGCACGGTATCGGTGCACAGCTACGAAGAATTGAAGGCAATCCTCTTGCGAGAATTTGGACGCTCGTGTAGCATCGAGGAAGTGTAGCACGCTCTGCGTGGCCGGCGCATCAAGGCAGGCGAGGGATGTTTAAGATTCGCAATCGAGATGCAGGAGATTGCCATGAATGCTCCGATTCCGGAGAACGAGCTGGTCGACCTGATCATTGATGGATTGCGGGACAACTCTACTCGAGTCGGCATGCTGTACTCAGCTCGGACAATGGCTGAACTGAAGCCCCTGCTGGAACGCTACGAGCGCCTCCGTATGCAGGCCGCTGCCTCCAGACAAAGCAATAGTGTGAAGGCGCAGCCAACAACAACTGCCGTGGCGCCTGGAAACAAATCGTCAGGCACCGTCACGAGTGAGACCAGAGAGATCTTCTGTATAAAATTAATATTAGACTCTGTAAACTGAAAGAACTGAAATATGAAAAAGAATCGTTGATACTCATGAATAAACCGACTGAATGTATAAATCCAAATCTTACTGCTGTTCTGAAGTCCTTTGACATATTTATGAAAGAGAGAGTGATACTGCCGTATGATAGGAATGAGATTGTATCTGCCGAATTGTTGTCTGATTCTCCCCTTCCGAAAACTTCTGCTGTACCTTCGGAAACATTGAACGATGCACTTATGGCGATAAATGCCATTGAGCTCCCTGCCGTCAGTGAGTTAGACTTTGATATAGAGCCCACGTTACGAGAAGAGCAAACCGCAGCCCTGAAGTCTATTATTTCCACTTCGTATGTACAAGTTGATCCAGATTTAATCAAGCCCATGAACTATGAGATGAAAATAGAATTGACTAGCCAAACTCCGATTTTCTGCCGCCCCCGCTGTCTGTCGCACCACGAACGCATCGAGGTGCGTGAGATTTGTGACTATCTCTTGAAAGCTGGCATTATTCGCCACAGTAGTTCCCCTTACGCTGCCGCGATTGTCCCTGTACGCAAAAAGGACAACACCCTACGAAAGTGTGTAGATTACCGCCCGTTGAACAAAATTACAGTTCGAGATCATTTTCCGATTCCTCTGTTAGATGATTGCATTGAACATCTGGGTGGCAAATCATTCTTCACTATCTTGGACTTGAAGAACGGTTTCCACCATGTGAAAATGCACCCAGACTCAATCAAATATACTGCCTTTGTAACCCCTGATGGCCAGTTTGAATATGTACGCATGCCCTTCGGACTTTGTAATGGCCCTTCCGTGTTCGCTAGATTCGTTTATTTTGTCCTTAAGGAATTCATAAACCGAGGTCAACTGGTGATATATATGGACGACATTCTAGTCGCGTCGCATGACTTTGAAACCCACCTTGAGATTCTGAAGGAAATATTGTATGTGTTAAGAGTGAACGGGTTATGCCTGAAGCTGACGAAATGCCGTTTTGCGTATAGGGAACTAGAGTACTTGGGCTACCTAGCCAATTCCGCCGGTATCACGCCTAAACCAGATCATATTCAGGCGATACGGGATTTGCCCATTCCAAGGGATAGCAAGGAATTAGAGCGTTGCCTAGGCCTATTCTCATACTTCCGCCGATTTGTATCAGGTTTCGCTAAGATTGCGTGTCCGCTGTCCCGACTGTTAAGAAAAGATACCTCTTATGTCTTCTCCGATGAATGCCTTGAAGCTTTCCGAACACTGAAGTTGAAATTGATCGAATCCCCCGTGTTATCTATTTACAACCCGAAGTCTGAAACAGAGTTACAGTGCGATGCTAGTTCAATTGGTTTCGGAGCAGTGCTCCTCCAGAAACAAACAGACGGTAAATTACACCCAGTGTCCTACTTCTCTAAGATGGCCTCCGCCGCTGAATCGAAACTACACAGTTTTGAGCTAGAGACGTTAGCTATAGTGTATTCCTTGAAACGTTTTGAGACATACCTTAAGTTCATCCCGTTCAAAATCGTGACCGATTGTAATTCCCTTGCGCTGACACTGAGAAATGGTGGACATTCCGCCAAGATTGCTCGCTGGGCCCTGCTGTTGGAAAACTATAACTACACGATTGTACACCGCTCGGGGGTTGGTATGCCCATGCTGATGCTCTAAGCAGAATAGAAACTGCCGCATACGTTGACGATATAAACCTCGACTTCCAACTGCAGTTAACCCAGAACCGGGACCCTGAGATTGTCAAACTCCGAGATGAGTTAGAGAAATATGAGATAGCGGATTTCGAACTGCGAGATGGAGTAGTGTACCGCCTGTCCTCGACGAGTGTACCCCAACTTTATGTCCCTTCCGAAATGATAAATCATGTCATACGAGTAGTGCACGAGAAGCTTGGCCATATGGCCACGGAGAAATGTTGTGCACAGATCAAGAAGCATTACTGGTTCCCGTGTATGAAGTCTTATGTTAACAATTACATTAAAAATTGCCTCAAGTGTATCTACTACTCCGCGTCCGCTTCGGACCACCGTGTCACGCTACATAGTATTCCGAAAGTGCCCCTTCCGTTTGATACCGTCCATATTGACCATTTGGGCCCCCTTCCGTCCATACGTTCTAAGAAAAAGTATCTTCCGGTTGTCATTGACGCTTTCACCAAATTTGTGAAGCTGTACCCTGCCGCCACGACGAATTCACGTGAAGTATGCCAGACATTAGAATCTCAGTATTTCGCAAATTACAGTAGACCCCGCCGAATCATCAGCGATCGAGGTACCTGCTTTACTTCCTCCGAGTTTGAAGAATTTCTGAAGGCCAATAATATAATTCATGTGCTGAATGCCACTGCCTCACCCCGGGCCAACGGCCAAGTCGAGTGGGTTAACCGCGTGTTGGGCCCCATGTTGGGTAAACTGACGGAACCTGTGGACCATGCAGATTGGGTCCAACAACTGCCGAACATAGAGTTTGCATTGAATAACTCCGTCCACTCCACAACCAAATTTGCCGCTTCCATACTTCTATTCGGTGTTGAACAACGAGGTGTGGTAGTAGACGAACTAACCGAACGGTTGGGTGAGAGAACGGAGGAGGTCGATGCCTCAGAGGTAGACGTCCGGAGATTAGCCTTCCGTAACATTGTTAAGTCCCAAGAATATAATTCGGAATATTATTCGAAGCATCACCTCCCTGCCGTTAGTTTTGAGGAGGGGGATTTCGTAGTTATTAAGAATGTGGATACTTCGGCAGGCACAAACAAAAAGCTTATCAGGCGGTATCGTGGTCCGTATGTGGTTCATAAAAAACTTCCGAATGACCGATATGTTATCCGGGATGTAGAGGGCTCCCAAATCACCCAACTACCATATGATGGGGTCCTAGAAGCCTCCAAATTAAAGCTATGGGTTGCCCCTGATCAAGATTTCACTTCTGATAGCCAAACAAAGGCGATACCAGCCACTTAAGATTCTTATTTACCCCCCTTCGTTGTTAACCATTGGAATCGAGGTCGATTCCTCGTCAGGACGGCCGAGTTGTAAGATTCCAATTATTTACAAAGTCTGTTAAATGCTCATGTATATACCGAAACCGGTATTGTAGTATCGATTGTTAGTAATAAGTATCGATTGTTAGTAATAAGTATCGATTGTTAGTAATAAGTATCGACTGTTAGTAATAAGTATCGATTGTTAGCGATAAGTCCTCGATAGGTTGAGAGACGGCGTCTCTCTTCTCTTTCGGCGACGCAACGAGCAAGTTGCATCTGCGCAGAAAACCAAAGATAAAATCCAAGAAATACAAATTAATCGTTATCATTTTCACCCAATTATATATATATTTTATCTTTTGTTAAAAAGGTTTTGATTTATAATTGCTTGTGTGCATATGTATTTTTACATCTTATCTAGATCATAAGCTGGGCTTAGAGCTCTTTTTGTTACACATTTATTATGTAATAGGTAAGCCTTATATAATACATATGCGCACAATATTATGACAATTATTAAAAGTAGTATGTTCGTTAATCTCATATCAGCATTTGATGATTCAATTTGATTTATGACATTTGCAGTGGAGTCCACTGATTTTATTTCGATTAACCCCATTGTGGGTATAACGGATATATCATCATCATTACTTATACTATTATCGAACATACGTATGGGATTTTTGTTTTTATTTATTATAAGTATTCAAAAATATGAAATAAAGTTCATAAAGACAGGTTAAAAACTTGTTTTTTAGCAATTACTTTAATTTTTTTTCATAAAATGTCTGAATTTGATTTCTATTTGAAATATTAAAATAAGATTGTTATGGATTCATGCGTATTTTTTTTTTTATTTAAATTATTTGTGAAGAGAAAAAAAAAGTAAGAGAGAAATAAAATTTATCTCAACTGTGTCTTGCACATCGAGCCAGAGACGTGGAAAAATTATAGAAAATGTGGTTGGCTCACAATTCAGGTATACATTTCATTTGTTTTATTGTTAAAAAAAAATCTCCAACCACATTGTTAGTAAAAGCCTATCAGACAGTTAGTATGTCGCAAGTTGCACTTTCGTGCTTCAACTTGCTATTAAGGTTATAATTACAAATATTAAATTAAAGGCAAGTTAAGGCTTGCGCATTTCTGCGGCCCCCCTTGCGTTTCTTCGCTCTTTGGCGAAGTTCAGCTTTCAGTATGTCAATACGCTCTATGCAGCGTTGTCGGTCTTCCTCCGTCTTCAGAGTGGCCAGTAGGTCTACTTCCAGCCTCTTCTGCTGGAGTAGCTTTCGTACTTGGCCTCCTCTTTTGGTCTTCTTTGGCTCTGTTGATTTGGTGTTGCGGGCCCGGTACTCAGCCATTGTGAGTGGGCGCGGTCCATCGTTGGGATACAACTCTAACGCTTCTTCTAGCGTCAGTGCATCCCTTTGCTCGATAGGAGCAGATTCCGCAAATGGAATATCTTCACTGTTCATTCGTGTTCCTTGTTGGTTGATTGGTTGATTTTCTTTTGGTTCGCTTGATTTATCAGATGGTTCCAACCGTTGCTTCTGCTTTCTTCTGGGCATTTATTCCAATTGATTTAAAATAAAATTTTCATTTAAATAAATAAAATGTTCATGTTTTGTGTTGTGGTTAATATTTGCAGTTGTTGTTCTTCTGACTTTAACGTTGATTGATGGTTTGATTTTTGCATTTGGTTTGCAGATTGCAGTTGTTGTTTTTGTTAGCAGATTGCGGGTCCGAGTCCTGTCACGGTCGCCATGTTATATAAGCCAAGACCGGGTTCCTTTAATAAAAATAGTATATCCAAGATGAACACGTCAGTGTCCATGCATAGTCGTTTTCAGAATGATTCTTTATTCCAAATTATTATTTTGCTTAAGCTAAGTTTACATATATATTATTATGCTGCGACTTATGCGACAGCTACAAAAAGAGAGGGAGAGTGTCAGTACATACATACATATTGTTGGAGCGCTTGCATCAAAGTGCTTGGTCAGCGTTCACACGCTGGCCTGGCTCTAGCTCATATTACGCTTGTGCATACATTGCTTTTGTGAATATATGTATGTGCATATACAAATGTACATACATATATGATCATGCTTAGCTGTACATTTATGTGAATATGTTTATGTACATACATCAATGTATATATATTTATTTATTTTATTTATTTATTTATTTACGTCAACTAACACAGCAGTCGACGAAAAAGCTTAAGCTAAAGACAGATAGTAATTAAATGAAGAAGGTAACTTAGCTTTATACACAACTAAACATCCCCGGCCCGGTGGAGGTGTTTTTTTTGCACAAGGTGCCAGCTATGCCCCGATTCACAGCCAATGTGGCCAGGGATGAGTTGCAGCCAATCCAAGTCCAGAATATTTTCATTGGTTTCGCTGTAGATGATTAAAAAGTATAGCGCGAAGAGAAGTGACAGAAAGATGAGGAGAGATAAGGTGAGAAAGGTTGTTAAAAGATTGGCAAAGAACACGAAGAGGTTCGTGAAGAGAGTAGTTAGTCAGACATCTACTAAGGTGAATAGGAAAAAAGTTTCTGGTCCGACGTGAGGGAACACAAAAATACAGCGTATCTAGTAAATTGGTAGAAATGACTTCGCCGTTGACTAGTTTATGGAGAAAGAGAATGCCAAAAACAAGCCTACGGTTATAAAGTGAAGGAAGATTAATAAGAAGAAGTCTGTCAGAATAAGAAGGTAGGCGAAGACCCGGGTCCCAATTTAGACCGCGTAGCGCAAACTTAAGGAATTGCTTCTGTACCGATTCAATACTACGCTGGTGAACATCATATTGCGGGTTCCACACTGGCGAGCAATATTCTAGAGTAGGGCGAACTAACGAAGTGTATAAAACCTTTGTTACATAGGGATCATCAAATTCTTTGAAATATGAACATTAAATGAAAGTTTAGGGTCAAACATAACGCCTAAGTCTTTGAATGATGGAACACAATCTAACAGAACAGACTTAATAGAGTAATGAGCTAGGAGCGGAGACAAACGACTGAAAGTCATAAAAGAACACTTAGAGGCATTAAGGTGTAATTTATTAACGTGGCACCAATCACAGAACGCATCGAGATCTGATTGCAAGTACTGTTGGAAAGAAGGATCATTATAGGAATAACAAATCTTGACGTCATCCGCAAACATGAGCACGCGTGAATGAGCCAAGGCCAAAGGCAAATCATTTATAAACAATGTAAATAATAGTGGGCCCAGATGACTGCCTTGGGGTACACCTGACGTAACTCGAACAGTTTTAGATATCGAGGAACGAAAAGACACCTTTTGGGTTCTGCCAATAAGATACGACTTTAACCAACCCAATAATTTTGGTGAAAAACCCATGATGTTAAGTTTCGCGAGAAGCAAAGAATGATCAACCGTATCAAAAGCCTTACTAAAGTATAAATAACATCAGTTTGACACTTTTTACGGAAGCCATGGTGTACAAGGGTAGTCAATTCTAAAAGATTGGTAAGCGACGAACGACCTTTCATGAAACCATGCTGACAAGGAGAAATAGTGGATCTGGATAGATGTTGAAGAGAAGACGTAAAAATTTTCTCAAACAGTTTAGGTATTTGGCAATGCCACGGTAGTTGGAAACATCCGATTTGCTACCCTTTTTAAAAAGCGGAATAATAAATGACTCCTTCCAAATATCAGGAAATCTATAAGTCTCACTCTATATAAAGAATAACCGAGCTAAAGGCTTAGATAGGGAAATAGAACACATTTTAAGGATGCAACTAGGTATATCATCAGGCCCGGGAACGAAGGTAGACTTCATAGATGACAAGCTAGAGAGAATACAGTCTTTAGTAATACTGGGAAAAAACATACAATTTAAATGTGGGATTGAAAAGGGATAGGGTGTGGGATCCGAAACAGTAGTAGAATATGTCGACTGAAAAAATTTAGCAAACAGATCTGCAATATCTAAATCATTATTAGCAGACTGGTCGTTAAGTCTGAAGGTGGAAGGTAGTACATTAGAGCGTCTTTTGGAATTGACAAAGTTGTAAAATCTTTTGGGGTTATTATAAAATTCAGCCTTACAGCGAACGAGATAATTGTTGTAGCATTGAGTATTTAAAAGACAAAATTGAGATTTGGCTATACAATAATTTGCATAGTCAAGTCGCGAACCAGTTTTTTTAACTCTTTTAAAATATCTTGATTTAATGTTACGAAGATTAGAGAGCCTACGTGTGAACCAGACTGGCGAGCTGGAGACGGTAGAGACATTCACATAAGGAACGCATTTATCAATTAGAGAATTAAGAGCAGAATAGAAAAACTTCACTGCACAATCTATATCGCAGCACTCAAATAGAAACGACCAATCAAAAGAGAAAATAAGGCTGTTAAGAAGATTGAAATTTATTTTACGAAAACATCTACGACGAGAATTTGAGATGTTTTTAAATAAATTAGTAACGGAATTGTAAGAAATAGTAACTTCAATGGTAGGGTGATAAGGATCTTCAGGTTTCACTAGTGGCTGTGTTTGCGATACAGCACTAACAGTAGGATCAGAGACAAAAACAAGATCAAGGATTCTTTTAGAACAGTTAAGGAAAGAATTCAACTGATATAGTGGACATTCAAGTAGGCTATCAAGAAAAACATGTTGAGATGAAGGAATTAAGAAAGATAGATTATCATCAACAAGCCAAGAAATATTAGGCAAGTTAAAATCACCTAAAACTATAAGAACATCACGATCTTTAAGATCTTTGCATTTATATTTCGCCTGAAGTCGCTGAGAACGAAGTTGCGCTTCCACACCTCCTGTCCTGGTCGGTATTGTATCTCCCTAGCTTTTAAATTATACCTTTTCTTCGACTTTTCAAAGGCTTGATGGGCCCTGGCCACGATCTTTTCCTGGAGGATTTGCAATTGGTCTTCTCTGGGCAGTTGCTTAATTTCCACTGCCGCATCAGCATCCAGCTTCCGAGCCAATCGGTAGTCGCCCCCGTTCCGAAACATGTGTTGGCCAAACATCGCATAATACGGAGATGTTCCAATCGTTGAGTGCACCGCGCTTCTCAGTGCCGCTTGTATCTCTGGTATCTTTACATCCCAATGCGTGTGATCCTCGCCAACATGTGTTCTTATCGCCGCCAAAATAGACTGATTCACCCGCTCCGATGCGTTTGCCTGGTGTGAATAGGCTTCTGTCCGCGTATGTGTGATCCCGAAACGGGACACCATTTCCTCGAACTCCTTGGAGGTAAACTGTTTCCCGTTGTCGGTGTGTACTATCTCCGGTACTCCAAACGTGTTAAAGAGTTCCTCCCTCAAGAACTTTATTGTCGCTGCGGACGTCGCTTTTGGCATGGTTTTGAGCCACACAAACTTAGTAAAGTGATCCAACACTATTAAAATATAGGCATTACCTTTCCGGGATCGTGGATATTTGCCCAGGAAGTCCAGATACAGCTTCTGTATCGGCCGCGACGTGCACACCTCTGCTCCCATAGTTGGTCTGGTCGTCTGCGTGGTATGTTTCGCCTCCTTACACGTATCACATGCAGCAATGTAATTTTTGACTTGCACGGCCATTCGTGGCCAATAGTAAAACTGTTTAAGCCTGCCGAGCGTTCGTGCGACTCCACCGTGCATCGCCTCTTCGCTATCATGCGCTTGCTGTATGAGTGTATGGGTCAATGCCTCTGGTATCCACAATTTCCACGCCACATCCCCGATTTCATTATCGGTAATCCGCATCCTCTTCAGCACCAATCCGTCTTCTGCATGTAGGTCCGGTAATTTATCTGGATTGGACAGCACGCACTTGTATCGTTGCCGGTACTCCTCGCTTTCAAATTCGGTAGTCTCAAAATCAAAAAAATTCAATTCCTCGATTACCGCGGTCCGCGACAACATATCTGCCACCACGTTGTCCTTTCCTTTCTTATGCTCTATCACGAAATCGTATGACTGCAATGCCAATGACCAGCGAGCTAATCTCCCATTTAAATCTTTCAGCGTCATCAACCACTGGAGACTCGAATGATCTGTGATGACGGTAAACGGCATAAGCTCTACATATGGACGGAATCTCTCTATCGCCTTGACTGCTGCTAAGCATTCCTTCTCCGTTACCGTATAATTTAACTGGGCTCCTCGTAGCTTCTGTGAAAAGAATGAGATAGGCCTCTCGTTTCCTTCGTCATCCTGCTGGAACAGGGCAGCTCCCAATCCTACATGGCTCGCATCACACTGAATGAAGAATCTGCGGCTAAAATCAGGATGTACTAATACTGGAGCGTTGGTTAGGGCTTGTTTAAGTAAATTAAATGACTCGGTAGCCTCCTTTGTTAACTTGAATTTTCCTTTCGATTTCAGGCAATCGGTCAACGGTGCTGCTTTTTCTGCAAAGCCTTGTACGAATCGACGATACCAGCCGGCCGTCCCTAGAAAGCTACGGAGCTGTCTCACCGTGTTTGGCAATGGAATTTCCGTGATCGCTTTCACCTTATCGGGATCCGTCTTTAATTTTCCATCTCCGATCACAAATCCCAGGTATTTAAGGAATCTGAAGCAAAATTTTGATTTTTTTAATCCGATAGTTAGATTGGCCTTCTTCAAACATTCAGCTACTGCCTTCAGATGCTCCATGTGCTCTTCAAATGTGCGGGATATAATCAGAAGATCATCCAGATATACGAATACGTGGCTTCTCAAGCCTTGGGGAATGACCTTATCCATGAGTCGGCATAAGCGCTGCGCCGCATTGCAAAGCCCGAAAGGCATTCTGCGGAACTGATACAGCGGGCGCCCCGGGATGGTAAATGCCGTGTATTTCCGACTTTCCACCTCCAACTCTACCTGCCAGAACGCGTGCCTTAGGTCAACACTACTAATGAAGATCGTATCCTCGACCCGACTCAGAATGGACTCAATATTTTGCAACGGGTAAGCATCTTTGATTGTTACTTTATTCAATTTCCGTGCATCTAAGCAAAGTCTATTTTTCCCAGGTTTCTGCACCAATGTTACCCTATTGTTCCACGGGCTTTCGCTCAGTTCGATCACTCCCAATTTGAGCATTTCGTCGACCTCTTGGAACAACAACTTCTGCTTTGGTGGTGATACTGGATAGAATCTCTCTTTCACTGGCACTGTATCCAGCACCAGTTGGATCGTGTGCTCTTCTAATGTGGTACGTCCGAGTCCACATTTCTCATATGCCTGAAACTGCTCACAGACTTCTGCAAGGACACCTTGTTGCGTCTCGTTGAGGACATGTGGTTCCACCGGCTCCTTTTTGGAATTAAACTCCTCATCTCCCAAGAGATCAGGTGCGAGCTCGAATTTGCGCCAGAAATCTATGCCTAAGTATAACCTTTGACGCAGTGACGGGCACAGGTACAGCGTCATTTCTTGTGTTCTACCTCGATACGTCATATGCACATCCACCTTTCCCGTTATAGCATGACTCACTCCTCCTGCCGTTTGAACTTTCGAGTAATATGTTTTTCTTTTTAATTCCAGTTTATTCACCAGACCTTCACATCCGTCACCCAGGAAACTCACTGAAGCTCCCGTGTCTAGCAGACCTTCTACGTGAAACTTTTGCATCTTTACCGTAGCGAATGCCCGATTCTCCTTTTGCCTTGACACTGCTTCTAAGGCCGAACAAACCTCTTGTCGTTTTGTTCTTCGTTGTCTGTACCGCTCTCTCACACGCTTGACTCGGTTAGACATGGCCTTTTTCCTATTGGTTCCTTCTACCAATCCCAATGGGTTCCGTTTTTCACTAAATTGCTGGTGAGAATATGCTGATATGGGTAGGTTAGATTGTTTATATTCTAATTTATTATATATTGGCCTTAATCTATTAACAATATCTATTTCTAACATGCAATTTTTGGAGGTTTTCACTCGTTCTTCCGCGGCCCTGAGCGCAACTCCTCCTTCGTTTTGCTCCGCATCGCGTTTCCCGCCTGGCATTTGGGGCATTTGGGTAACACTACTCCTGGTAGTCCGCATTTGTAGCAGAATGTCTTGCGAACTACACTCTCGCACTCCCAAAATGTATGGCCCTTCTCCACACAGTTCCAACAGGCGAGTTCTGGCCGATCCTTGCTGCCTTCGCGTGGCTTATACACCGCTTCAACAAACTCCACTTCATGACCTTCGGGCTCGGCCAAAACCGCTTCGTGTAGTTGATGCCGATCCCTCTGCACTCTATGCGGCTCCGCTCCTCCCGATGCACGAGACCATCTAGTTGCCAAGAGTCTCTCCGCCTCATGGCATTCCTCTCGCAACTTCTCCAGGTTTGTTATCCATATTGGATAAATAATTTTCGATATACTGTCTTTGATATTAACCTTAATTACTCTGATCAGGTCATGGTCCGAGAAGTTGCTTTCTAAGCGTGATCGGAGGCTAAACATCGCTTGGAGGTATTCATCCACGCTTTCTCCTGTCCTTTGTCGCCGCTCTCGCAACTCACGTTCCCGCTCAAAGTTTGATCGTTGCGTCTGGAATCTCTGTTGCAGTGCGTGCTTCATATTTGGCCAATCTGCTGGTCCTGCTGAGCGTACGTGCATCCAGTACCAGTCCTTGGCCTGCCCTTCTACCAAGCAGTGGAAATCTCGCAGTACTTCGCCCCAACTTACTTGGTACGCCGTCTGTAAGTGCTCCAGACGAAATATAAATTCATTTACTGGCATTCCTTTTGATCCTCCATCAAAAACCAGACCCCATCTTCTCGGATGTACGATTTCGGGACGCTGTTCCGTTTATATTGGCACTCCAGATTGTTGCCTCGTATCTTCAGGCCAATGCCAGGAAGATCGTTGTGGTGGACGACTTTCCAGATTCTCACGTTGCTGTCGCTCCAATACTCGATGGTCTATGGCTTCTGTAGGATGAATTGAAGCCCTCTCTCCTTGGACATTGGTGGATCTCATCGTGGTGGATTGCTGAGCCGCTTCTTGAACCGCCTCCCGAATCTGCTTCATAAAATCTAGCATCTCTAGGCAAATTTGTGCTTGCAATCGAGAGTTCTCTGCTGACATTGTCGCTCGGTACGTCTCTTGCGCCTGTGCTACAGCTAGATTTATAGCCGATGTGATTTCCGTGGGTAGGGCTGGCCGTGGGTTTTCCGGTCCCATATATGATCCACCTTCTGGTGCCTGGTGAATCATTCTTGTTCCCATATTATGTTTTGGGATTGCCCCGCTGCCCCCTACGGCACCATCCTCTTCGTTGATCTTTCGGTCTGTTGACATGTTGAAGTCTGTCGGCGGTGAAACGTTTGAAATTCGTGAGTCTGCACGGTTTTCTGATTGGGATCGAGTTATTGGCGGACCCATTACCTCTGTTCCTCTATTCTTTAAGTATTCTGAGCTTCTTCTAAATTTTCTGATTTTTGATATCCTATCTCTTTCTTCTACTGACATTCCTTTCTATTTGTTCTACGCTTTGATTGTTTTTTTTTTTTTTCTTTTTTATTTATTCTTTGTTAATGGAGGTGAGATGATTCCAGAACTTTAATCCCCTGAACTTGATCCTATTTCTTTGATTTTAATTTCCTCTATACCCATCATTCCGTACTATTGACCTTTACCATTTCAATAATTCATTTCAGGTCGGACATCTATGTGATCTCTTCTTTGAAATCTCCACGGTTCACGGCTGAATTGCTTCTATGCTTATTCTGGTCTTAGACAAGTATCTAATCTTATATCGTGCTACTTCAATATTAAAAAGGATCTGTTTCTCTTCTTTCTTTTTCAGAACCAGACTAAGTTATGCCTTCTTAATGCTAGCAGTACTTGGGACATTTAATTTGTTATACTCTTCCGTTTGTTTCTTTGTTTTAAATTTTTATTTTTTTAATTGGGCGCCATTTGTTATGATCCGATTATTTTTCTTCTGCAATCCATCATCGATCACCGGCTAACTCGCATGGCTCAGGAATGGATTCGACCTCGATGGATGGATTAATCGGGTAACAAAAAAATTATACAAAAAACGTTACACTCGGACGGGAAGATGGATTATGGAATTATCAATTAGCTGGTATATTAATTAGGATCTACCCACCCTACCTTGGGCCCCGTACTCCCTGGCAGCCCCCATGTTCTGTGGACTAGCCCGTCGTCATCTCACCCCCACATAGACAAGACTCTACTCAGACATTTCTCCTTTTTTTATCAAACATATAATATATTAAACAATTTCACTTTATTTTTACAATAATAACTGAGCCTAACCAGGGTACCACTGGGACGAATACAAATATAAATTAAATAAATAATATAAATAAACAAAATACAATTACTTATTCTAACAGCCTAATGTTGAGGTTAAATGGAAAAAAAAACCTGGAGCACCCGGATCTGGGTGGCCGATTGGATCCCGTCGAATTGGCTTTCCGAAGGCTCCTGTGTGTGTCCGTCCTGCGTCTCGCATGCAATTCTTGGTTTTCAAGGATGGGTGAGATGCTCCTTCTAGGCACACGCACTTTTCAGTTTTTTTTTTCTTCTCCAACTTAACAACTCCACGTGCCTTCTAGAACTTGACTCCCTTTTTTTCTCGTCCTCTTCCTCTTTTTTTCCAAAAAAAACTCAACTCCTCCACTCTCTTAGATTCCTAAAAATTCAAATTTTGTTCCCGGAACCGGAACCGCTCCCAGAACTAGCTCGGTTCCCTTGGTTTTTTCCCGCCAAATTCCCAGCTAATTTTCTAGCTAACGAGCCAGCACCATCGATAACAGCTGTATTGTTGTTTATCAATTATTTGGCCCATAACATAGAATACTAACTTTTTTCCCGTTGCCACATTCGTGAAGGTAACAAACGTATTTTGATTTAAACTGATGGCGTGAATCTTATTACTCTTTACTGCTGAGTATCTAAAGGTGCCTGGGAGTTTCCCGAAGCATTCTGTGCTACCATAACATTATTATTGGTATAACCGTTTTGTCGGTTATTTCCTCGGTTACCTCTATTATTCTTGTTGTAACCTCTGTTGTTTCCTCATTTATTATTATTCCTGTTTTGCTGGGAATTATTATATTATTGTTATTATCATTGCCTCTACCGCGATAATTATATTTGTTATTATAATTACCACGGTTTCTTTGGGCATAATAGATGGCATTATTTTGGAAGCTATCTATGGATCCCGACTCTACTGAAAGAGTGGTAAATCTAGTGATTGCTTCTTTAGCTGATTGAAAGTGACCTGATTCCATTAATAATTGGACTCTTGGACTTTTGGTGTGACCTACCATGGCATTTACTGCCACTTTGGTAGTATATTTTACTGCTTCCTCACTTGGAAGACCATCGGACATATATGCGCTTTTAAGGGCGTCAGTCAACTCAGTAATTTCGTTTGTGTATGAAACACAGTTCTTGTGATTTCTCTGCAGAGACTGAGACACCCTTGAAGATTGTTGATAGTCTTTGTATTACTTCATCAATCGTTTTTTCTGAGCTTAGGCTGCTAGCCGCTTGACCTTTTAATTTTGATTTTATTAGTTGGATGGCTACCGCTTCGTGCGGTTCTTTTATGGTGTCAAGAACGCGAAGCGCTCCGATGAAACCTGGTAGACTTTTAATATCACCATCGAAGTATGGTATCAGCTTGGTGGCTGTATTTATGAATTCTACCCTCGTTTGTGTCATTGTGCTTTCTTTTGGAATGGCTGGTTTTTTATAACTTATTATTGATTGATCAGAGCTCACTGATAGTTCCTCTTGACCTATTTCTTCATCAGCCATTGGTTTCGTTACTTCTTCCAGTGATATTGAACTTTCCAAATCAATTGTTTGTTTATATTCAATATTGTATCTTTTCAATACGGACTTTGCCTTTTGTTTGAATTCATCATAGAATGCATCTGCGGCTGTTTTTCGTCCCGCAGTTAGTTTACTGTAGTGTTCTTTTAACACTGCTCTGATATTTTTTAAACTCTCTATTATTATTTTCGAGTGTTTTTCTATTGTACTTTGGCATGTTTCCCTATTCTGCGAGAGGCATTTACAAGATTTATTTAATTCTTGTGCATGTATTCTAGCTTCTCTTATTATATCATCTCAAGTAATCATATTTTTGTTAATAGAAAAAATTTACACTCTCTTTTTTTTTTAACTCCGTGAGAGATCGATTGTCTCTATGGGTTCTTCAAACAGTTACATACAGGTACATACAGGTGGGTAAAATTCTATTTTTTTCGCTTTACTATGGATCTTTCTATCAAGTGGGCTATCCTTGATTTGAATTTTCTGTTATTCACAATCCAGTATTTAATTTCCTTATATTTTGGATTGGTTTCACCTCTGTTGAAGAGGAAATCTAAGAATGGAACATATTTGTTCAAATATTTAAGTTCAACTCGATCCATTTGTATATTATATCTAGGCCATCTGCTCTACTCTTATATTTTAGAAGCGAAATGTGCCTGTGGCATTTGTGTAACAGCACACATATGGTACTGTGAGGATGAAACTCATCTGTACCCAAGTGCAACCTCTTACTGGGAATTCATCTCCCGTTATATCTAGGTAAGCTAACCTAATCAGTATTAAACAAATCGAGCGTTGGGGAGAATTACTTTGGTCGCTTCTAAAAACCTCAATTAAGTGGGAAACTATTCTGGGATGCCTATCTACTATCTTCCTAAAATAATCATTTATTTTACTCATCTCAATCAATTGAAATATATTTTATTCAGCTTAAAAATTTGTTTTTTTTTTTTATTTGTAAATTGATTTATATATTTTTTTCTTTTGATAATAATTTTTTTGAAATGCGCTATACTTTTTAATCATCTACAGCGAAACCAATGAAAATATTCTGGACTTGGATTGGCTGCAACTCATCCCTGGCCACATTGGCTGTGAATCGGGGCATAGCTGGCACCTTGTGCAAATAAAACACCTCCACCGGGCCGGGGATGTTTAGTTGTGTATAAAGCTAAGCTACCTTCTTCATTTAATTACTATCTGTCTTTAGCTTAAGCTTTTTCGTCGACTGCTGTATAAATAAATAAATAAAAATTGTTGCATATGTTATTTAGATCTTATCAAGATCATTATCATCTTATCAAGCATATTAATAGAAAACTCTGAGCTGATTACAGGGAATAGAAGGTTGTAATCAGAGCAGAGGACCCCTAAAAGGTTCATGCATAGCATAGTTAGAAGAACAACGACTAAGGGATAAAGGTATCAAAGGATGTCTACTCCGTCTACATGGTACCGACAGATTCACCTGAGCTAATAACTCAGGCGAGTCGATATCACCAATTAGGAGCTTGTGCATAAAAATGACACCAAGCATAATTCTACGGTTAGTTAGGGACGGAAGGTTAATCAAGAGAAGTCTACTAGAATACGAAGGCAAATTGACATTGCGATCCCAGCTTAAGCCACGAAGAGCAAATAGCAAAAACTGCTTTTGAACGGATTCAAGTCTAATCGGGTGCGACTCAAATTGAGGTGACCAAATGCAAGATCCATACTCTAAAATAGGACGGACAAGCGAAGTAAAAAGAACTTTAGTGGTATAGGGGTCATCAAATTCTTTTGACCATCTTTTAATGAAACCCAGGACACTCATGGCCTTTGCGACCGTGGTGGAAATGTGGGTGTTAAAATTTAACTTATGGTCCATAAGTACGCCCAAATCATTTATATTATTTAAACGTTCTAAAGGGCTATTGTTTAGAAAATAAGTGACTAGTTGGGGAGAGTTACGGAAAAAAAGTCATTACCTTACATTTGGTAGTGTTAAGATTTAGTAGATTAAACTGGCACCAGGATTGAAAGTTTTTAAGATCAGCTTGTAGCCGACTAAATGAATCTGTATCTTTATGAGTAAGACAAATCTTGACATCGTCAGCATACATAAGCACACGCGAATGAACAATGACTGATGGAAGATCGTTAATGAATAGTGTGAAGAGCAGAGGGCCAAGATGACTACCTTGAGGTACACCAGAAGTCACAGGAATGGAAGCGGAAAAAGAAGACTTAAAAAGTACCTTCTGTTTTCTATTTGTTAAATATTCACGAACCCATGAAAGGAAAAGCGGTGGAAACCCAATGTCGCTCAGCTTAGAAAGTAATAGGGTATGATTAACGGAATCAAAGGCTTTGCTAAAGTCAGTATATATTACATCAGTTTGTTTACCATTTTTAAACCCCTTGATAATTACTGATGTAAATTCTAAAAGGTTAGTGGTTGTAGATCTACGTTTCACAAACCCATGTTGGGATGGCGAAATAATAGAGCTGCAAAAATGTTGCATTTGAGAAGTTATAATTTTCTCAAAAGCTTTCGGAATAGCGGACAATTTTGAGATACCCCTATAGTTAGAGGCTTCGGACTTTTTGCCATTTTTATGCAGAGGAATGATATACGACTCCTTCCAAATAGATGGAAAAGAGGAAGATTCGACAGACAATAGAAACAATTTTAAAATGGGTTTACATAATGCGTTTGCACAGAACCTGAGTACGCATCCAGGAAGACCATCTGGCCCCGGAGAATAAACAGGTTTAACTAATTTAAGTTCGCTAAGAATAGAACTTTCATCAATCACTGGATTGAAAATGCAATTAGCCTTTTTTAAATGATAAGGATACGGACTTGCTCGATACTCCGTTGAGGAATAAGTTGTTTTGAAAAAACTCGCAAACATATCGGCAATTGCCTGATCAGTGCTTGCTTTTTTATTTTGAAAAGACAAAAAAGATGGGTGCACAGAGGTCTTACGTTTAGAATTAACAAAGTTATAAAATTGTTTAGGGTCAGAAGAAAACTGAAGCTTACACCGCTGAAGATAATTCTTATAGCATTGTGTATTAAGCATCATGAATTTTGAACGAGCGACTGTATACAGAGCATAATCTGATGAACGACGTGGTTTTTGAAACTTCTTATAATATCGTGTCTTCACATTTTTCAAATTGGATAACTCACGAGAGAACCAGGGAGGTTTGTTAAGCCGCTCCAGCCTACCAAGAGGCACACAAATATCAAAGAGTGAATTCAGAGTATCATAGAAAAAACGAACAGCTGAGTTCATATCTCTACAATTGTACAGATAAGACCAATCGGTAGTAGCAATGTTTTCATTAAGGCTGGCAAAGTCAGTCTTACGAAAGCACCTAGTTAGAGGTAACTCATTTAAACCAAGTAATGGTGAAAGCAAGGGCAAATCAATTTTTAAATTTAATGTAGGATGAAATTTGTCTTCTGGAAGAACAAATGGTTCGATCCTAGAAACCTCACAATAAGAAGAATCCAATACAAAAATAAGATCTAACGATTTTCTATTAGAATTAAAGACGGGATTGACTTGGGATAAAGATAAGCCTAGAAGGCCATCAATAAAGTCATGTGACAAAGAGGGCAGCAACGTGGTAGATTCATCTGTTAGTGACCATGCTAAAGCGGGTAAATTAAAATCACCTACGACTATGAGCAAGTCTTGACTGGAAACTAAAGAGGAGACAAACTGAATTGCCTCTAAATGATTTAAATATACCACCATGTCTGACAATGGTGGAATATAGGAACAAGTAATGAAAGCATTAAAAGATTTAAAATTTACTTTAACACCGACAAACTCAATCTCCTGGGTACTAGAAAATTGAATCATTTCAGATGATAAAGCAGCATCAACAGCTATCAGAACGCCACCACCTATACGAGAAATCCGGTCACGTCTGAATATAGAAAAGTTTGTGGAAAAAACCGATGCATCAGCAATATCAGGTTTTAGCCACGTCTCTGTAAAAGCTAGAATGTTATGTTCAAAAGAAAGACTATCTACATAGAGATTAGAAAGTTTAGATTTCAGCCCTCTAACGTTCTGGTAACCCAGGTTAAGGGACGAAGCTATTTTTTTGACACACCAGCAGATGCTGATGTGGCAGGAATGGTATTAGTTGTTAGCTAGAATGTTATGTTCAAAAGAAAGACTATCTACATAGAGATTAGAAAGTTTAGATTTCAGCCCTCTAACGTTCTGGTAACCCAGGTTAAGCGACGAAGCTATTTTTTTTGACACACCAGCAGATGCTGATGTGGCAGGAATGGTATTAGTTGTTGTTGTTGGCAAGCGAATCGGTTTCCGATTTTTCTTTTTCACAGTATATTCCTTAACTAGTATATGTTTTGGCCAAAAATCTTCTCGACATATAGTGTCGAAGATATTGGCAGAAACACTAATTTTAAAGGACGAAATGTCCCGAGAGTAAGAAAATTTAAACTTCTCCACCGCAATATTCGAGACGTTAACTTTCTTCCGAATATAGGCTATTACATCATCAGATGTGACAACAGGGTCTAGCCTAGAAACAAATATATGTTTCTTTGGTGGTATGCCAACGAGAGGCCGCGGTCCCGAAGCGTCAGCCGCAGCAGTAACGTTGGACAAGTCACCCACTGCAGCAGTCAACTTGTTTACGGGGCCCTCGATACTTTTAGAACTAACGGCAATTTCCATTGGAATGGGTAATTGCCCGGACACATCGGACACTACAATAGGCATCGTTTTTAAGAGATCATTCCCAGGTGATACCGGTAATTCCTTACTAATAGCATTCACAACCGGGCTCTTAAACGAAATCAATTGCTGTACATTAGGAGTGGACGGTGCATGAGACCGGTCGGGGACGATAAGAGACGCTGGCGGGTCTACAGATGCAGAAACACCCCAAGGACTGGTCCTTTTACGTTTCGGAGACTCATTCATAAGCGATAAACTTCTGAACTGAGTCTCCACCGCAGTAAACTCCGCTTGGAGTTTATTAAAACCTGCCCTTAAAGTGTCAAAACTATCTCTAGTCCGCCTCATGAAAGAGCGCATCTCATTCTCGACCTCTCGGCAAGCATCACATCCATATTTTAAGCCACCACCTTTAGCAATAGACTCCTTGATTCTGCCTGTGTAACCTGCACACTTAACGTGAACCGCATTGTCACACAACCAACACAGAATATAATCATGGGAGTCAACCGCATTAGTGGCAACTATGCAATTATTTTTTGAGCAGACAACCATTTTATCAAAAAGTTTAATTTAATTAAAAAAGGAAATACAAAAAATAAAAAATAAAAATTCTAAGGGTTAAAATTCTGTGTATAAGAATATACTGACCAGTTCTGACACAAGGGTTAATGTGCAGAGTAAGCCTTCACAACTAGAGAATAAAAAGAGATGAAAGCACAAAAAACAAAAACACGTATCACAGAGCCGCGGGTAGGCAAAAGACGAGAGCGCAAATCAATCAAGAATAGGAAAGAGCGGGAGAGCGCGTCAAATTGAACACATTATCAAACATTCAAATTTTAAAATTGTTTCTCTTTTTTTTTATTTCTTTTCTTAATTATTTTGAATTTTGTTTTGTTCCTGCTTTATTTAGAGATAGTTTTTTTTTTTTATATTTTGTTCATCTCTTTTTTTTTTTTTTTTTTGTTTTTGTTTAATTTTTTTTTTTTTTTTTTTTTACATATATCCCTGCCTAGTTTTGCGTGTGGTTTTCAGGCCACACTCTAATTGGACAGCTTTAATGCCGCACAATTGTACACAGTTTGTTTTACAATTTATAATAAAAAATATATGCATCGCAGTGCAATAAAAAAAAATTGTGCGACGCAGCGGATAGTTTTATCATTAAGTTTTGTTGGGTGCTCTTTGTAGCGCTATCGGTTCACTTTTAGGGCGCGTTCAATCTCAGCTGCTGATTATTATCCGTAAAGGTGTTGATTGCCTCAATGTCTTTTATTGTATGCCTTGTATTATCCTCTGCATCCTCTGCGTCAGCTGGTCGTCGCCGGTTGGCTGCACTGACGCTCCTTCGCAGGCGAAAGTGGCGATTTGCCCCTTTATTTATTTTTTTTTAATTCAAAAATATGAAATAAAGTTTATAAAGACAGGTTAAAAACTTTTGTTTAGCAATTACTTTAATTTTTTTTCATAAATATGTTTTGACCGGTACATATTTGTCTGAATTTGATTTCTATTTGAAATATTAAAATAAAATTGTTATGGATTCATGCATATTTTTTTTATTTAAATTATTTGTGAAGAGAAAAAAAAGTAAGAGAGAAATAAAATTTATCTCAACTGTGTCTTGCACAGCGAGCCAGAGACGTGGAAAAATTATAGAAAATGTGGTTGGCTCACAATTCAGGTATACATTTCATTTGTTTTATTGTTAAAAAAAAATCTCCAACCACATTGTTAGTAAAAGCCTATCAGACAGTTAGTATGTCGCAAGTTGCACTTTCGTGCTTCAACTTGCTATAAAGGTTATAATTACAATTATTAAATTAAAGGCAAGTTAAGGCTTGCGCATTTCTGCGGCCCCCCTTGCGTTTCTTCGCTCTTTGGCGAAGTTCAGCTTTCAGGATGTCAATACGCTCTATGCAGCGTTGTCGGTCTTCCTCCGTCTTCAGAGTGGCCAGTAGGTCTACTTCTAGCCTCTTCTGCTGGAGTAGCTTTCGTACTTGGCCTCCTGTTTTGGTCTTCTTTGGCTCTGTTGATTTGGTGTTGCGGGCCCGGTACTCAGCCATTGTGAGTGGGCGCGGTCCATCGTTGGGATACAACTCTAACGCTTCTTCTAGCGTCAGTGCATCCCTTTGCTCGATAGGAGCAGATTCCGCAAATGGAATATCTTCACTGTTCATTCGTGTTCCTTGTTGGTTGATTGGTTGATTTTCTTTTGGTTCGCTTGATTTATCAGATGGTTCCAACCGTTGCTTCTGCTTTCTTCTGGGCATTTATTCCAATTGATTTAAAATAAAATTTTCATTTAAATAAATAAAATGTTCATGTTTTGTGTTGTGGTTAATATTTGCAGTTGTTGTTCTTCTGACTTTAACGTTGATTGATGGTTTGATTTTTGCATTTGGTTTGCAGATTGCAGTTGTTGTTTTTGTTAGCAGATTGCGGGTCCGAGTCCTGTCACGGAGCGCAAATCAATCAAGAATAGGAAACATATTTGTCTGAATTTGATTTCTATTTGAAATATTAAAATAAAATTGTTATGGATTCATGCATATTTTTTTTTTATTTAAATTATTTGTGAAGAGAAAAAAAAAGTAAGAGAGAAATAAAATTTATCTCAACTGTGTCTTGCACAGCGAGCCAGAGACGTGGAAAAATTATAGAAAATGTGGTTGGCTCACAATTCAGGTATACATTTCATTTGTTTTATTGTTAAAAAAAAAAATCTCCAACCACATTGTTAGTAAAAGCCTATCAGACAGTTAGTATGTCGCAAGTTGCACTTTCGTGCTTCAACTTGCTATAAAGGTTATAATTACAATTATTAAATTAAAGGCAAGTTAAGGCTTGCGCATTTCTGCGGCCCCCCTTGCGTTTCTTCGCTCTTTGGCGAAGTTCAGCTTTCAGGATGTCAATACGCTCTATGCAGCGTTGTCGGTCTTCCTCCGTCTTCAGAGTGGCCAGTAGGTCTACTTCTAGCCTCTTCTGCTGGAGTAGCTTTCGTACTTGGCCTCCTGTTTTGGTCTTCTTTGGCTCTGTTGATTTGGTGTTGCGGGCCCGGTACTCAGCCATTGTGAGTGGGCGCGGTCCATCGTTGGGATACAACTCTAACGCTTCTTCTAGCGTCAGTGCATCCCTTTGCTCGATAGGAGCAGATTCCGCAAATGGAATATCTTCACTGTTCATTCGTGTTCCTTGTTGGTTGATTGGTTGATTTTCTTTTGGTTCGCTTGATTTATCAGATGGTTCCAACCGTTGCTTCTGCTTTCTTCTGGGCATTTATTCCAATTGATTTAAAATAAAATTTTCATTTAAATAAATAAAATGTTCATGTTTTGTGTTGTGGTTAATATTTGCAGTTGTTGTTCTTCTGACTTTAACGTTGATTGATGGTTTGATTTTTGCATTTGGTTTGCAGATTGCAGTTGTTGTTTTTGTTAGCAGATTGCGGGTCCGAGTCCTGTCACGGTCGCCATGTTATATAAGCCAAGACCGGGTTCCTTTAATAAAAATAGTATATCCAAGATGAACACGTCAGTGTCCATGCATAGTCGTTTTCAGAATGATTCTTTATTCCAAATTATTATTTTGCTTAAGCTAAGTTTACATATATATTATTATGCTGCGACTTATGCGACAGCTACAAAAGAGAGGGAGAGTGTCAGTACATACATACATATTGTTGGAGCGCTTGCATCAAAGTGCTTGGTCAGCGTTCACACGCTGGCCTGGCTCTAGCTCATGTTACGCTTGTGCATACATTGCTTTTGTGAATATATGTATGTGCATATACAAATGTACATACATATATGATCATGCTTAGCTGTACATTTATGTGAATATGTTTATGTACATACATCAATGTATGTATATATATTTATTTATTTTATTTATTTATTTATTTACGTCAACTAACACAGCAGTCGACGAAAAAGCTTAAGCTTAAGACAGATAGTAATTAAATGAAGAAGGTAGCTTAGCTTTATACACAACTAAACATCCCCGGCCCGGTGGAGGTGTTTTATTTGCACAAGGTGCCAGCTATGCCCCGATTCACAGCCAATGTGGCCAGGGATGAGTTGCAGCCAATCCAAGTCCAGAATATTTTCATTGGTTTCGCTGTAGATGATTAAAAAGTATAGCGCGAAGAGAAGTGACAGAAAGATGAGGAGAGATAAGGTGAGAAAGGTTGTTAAAAGATTGGCAAAGAACACGAAGAGGTTCGTGAAGAGAGTAGTTAGTCAGACATCTACTAAGGTGAATAGGAAAAAAGTTTCTGGTCCGACGTGAGGGAACACAAAAATACAGCGTATCTAGTAAATTGGTAGAAATGACTTCGCCGTTGACTAGTTTATGGAGAAAGAGAATGCCAAAAACAAGGCTACGGTTATAAAGTGAAGGAAGATTAATAAGAAGAAGTCTGTCAGAATAAGAAGGTAGGCGAAGACCCGGGTCCCAATTTAGACCGCGTAGCGCAAACTTAAGGAATTGCTTCTGTACCGATTCAATACTACGCTGGTGAACATCATATTGCGGGTTCCACACTGGCGAGCAATATTCTAGAGTAGGGCGAACTAACGAAGTGTATAAAACCTTTGTTACATAGGGATCATCAAATTCTTTGGCCCAACGTTTAATGAAGCCGAGAAGGCTGCTTGCTCTGTTGACAATTGAAGTAATATGAACATTAAATGAAAGTTTAGGGTCAAACATAACGCCTAAGTCTTTGAATGATGGAACACAATCTAACAGAACAGACTTAATAGAGTAATGAGCTAGGAGCGGAGACAAACGACTGAAAGTCATAAAAGAACACTTAGAGGCATTAAGGTGTAATTTATTAACGTGGCACCAATCACAGAACGCATCGAGATCTGATTGCAAGTACTGTTGGAAAGAAGGATCATTATAGGAATAACAAATCTTGACGTCATCCGCAAACATGAGCACGCGTGAATGAGCCAAGGCCAAAGGCAAATCATTTATAAACAATGTAAATAATAGTGGGCCCAGATGACTGCCTTGGGGTACACCTGACGTAACTCGAACAGTTTTAGATATCGAGGAACGAAAAGACACCTTTTGGGTTCTGCCAATAAGATACGACTTTAACCAACCCAATAATTTTGGTGAAAAACCCATGATGTTAAGTTTCGCGAGGAGCAAAGAATGATCAACCGTATCAAAAGCCTTACTGAAGTCAGTATAAATAACATCAGTTTGACACTTTTTACGGAAGCCATGGTGTACTAGGGTAGTCAATTCTAGAAGGTTGGTAAGCGACGAACGACCTTTCATGAAACCATGCTGGCAAGGAGAAATAGTGGATCTGGATAGATGTTGAAGGGAAGACGTAATAATTTTCTCAAACAGTTTAGGTATTGCCGAAAGTTTGGCAATGCCACGGTTGGAAACATCCGATTTGCTATCCTTTTTAAAAAGCGGAATAATAAATGACTCCTTCCAAATATCAGGAAATCTACAAGTCTCACTCGATATAAAGAATAACCGAGCTAAAGGCTTAGATAGGGAAATAGAACACATTTTAAGGATGCAACTAGGTATATCATCAGGCCCGGGAACGAAGGAAGACTTCATAGATGACAAGCTAGAGAGAATACAGTCTTCAGTAATACTGGGAAAAAACATACAATTTAAATGTGGGACTGAAAAGGGATAGGGTGTGGGATCCGAAACAGTAGTAGAATATGTGGACTGAAAATATTTAGCAAACAGATCTGCAATATCTAAATCATTATTAGCAGACTGGTCGTTAAGTCTGAAGGTGGAAGGTAGTACATTAGAGCGTCTTTTGGAATTGACAAAGTTGTAAAATCTTTTGGGGTTCTTATAAAATTCAGCCTTACAGCGAACGAGATAATTGTTGTAGAATTGAGTATTTAAAAGACAAAATTGAGATTTGGCTATACAATAATTTGCATAGTCAAGTCGCGAACCAGTTTTTTTAAATCTTTTAAAATATCTCGATTTAATGTTACGAAGATTAGAGAGCCTACGTGTGAACCAGACTGGCGAGCTGGAGACGGTAGAGACATTCACATAAGGAACGCATTTATCAATTAGAGAATTAAGAGCAGAATAGAAAAACTTCACTGCACAATCTATATCGCAGCACTCAAATAGAAACGACCAATCAAAAGAGAAAATAAGGCTGTTAAGAAGATTGAAATTTGTTTTACGAAAACATCTACGACGAGAATTTGAGATGTTTTTAAATAAATTAGTAACGGAATTGTAAGAAATAGTAACTTCAATGGTAGGATGATAAGGATCTTCAGGTTTCACTAGTGGCTGTGTTTGCGATACAGCACTAACAGTGGGATCAGAGACAAAAACAAGATCAAGGATTCTTTTAGAACAGTTAAGGAAAGAATTCAACTGATTTAGTGGACATTCAAGTAGGCTATCAAGAAAAACATGTTGAGATGAAGGAATTAAGAAAGATAGATTATCATCAACAAGCCAAGAAATATTAGGCAAGTTAAAATCACCTAAAACTATAAGAACATCACGATCTTTAAGACGACCAAAAATAGTTCGTAAAGCATCAGCATGGTGCACGTAGATCATGATATCAGAAGCTGGAGGAATATATGAACAAGAGATATATAGGCTAAAGTTAGAACATGTAACTTCGACGCAAATAAACTCAACACCTAAGGGGAGATCAATCGGCACCACACTTGAAGACAGATTCGAGTTTACAGCAATGAGTACTCCACCGCCACGACGACCAACACGATCAAGCCTATAAGAAATAAAATTATTAGAAAGAATTTCATTATCTAAAACAGAGGAGTTAAGCCAAGTTTCAGAGAAAGCTAATATGTCAGCTGAAAAGGTTTGGCTATCACAGAAAAGGTTCGACAGCTTGGTAAGAAGTCCTCTTACATTTTGATAATGAATGCAAAGACTAGACGTTATTAGTTTTTTGAAGCAGAATATAAAGTAGGAAGGTGGACAGGCAACGGACGAGAGCGCTTATTGGGCGCAAACTCATGTACAACTAGGCCCTCTGGCCAAAAATTAGGGTCAACCATAGCTGAGAAGTACTCATTTGGTACTGTAATTTTAAAAGAGGAGATTTCGCGAGGCCTAGAAAACTTAAACTTTTGAATTAAAACCTTAGCAGGGCAAATATTACCAATGTAAGCTGCCACAGACGACTCAGAAGTATCTGGAGCAAGCCTAGAAATAAATAATTGTTTGCGATGAGGTACTACAGTTAGTGGAGGCGGAGGAGCATTGGGATCCGCAAGTGATTGAGAGCCGGCATGATCCTGTGATTGATCAGAGTTCCCGTGAGGGATAGATTGAGGTACACCAGGGCTTGTAATGGGTACTTCAATCTGAAAAGAAGAGCATAAAGAGGGACAAGAAGATGGTGTAGGCGAAAGTAAAATCGGAGAGGAAGTAATAGAGAGAGCTGGCGACTGCTTACGAGGCAACTCAAGGGTACATTTCTTGTGCAATTTCTCAGAAGGTGGAACAATAATTGAACGCTAGAGTCACACTCGTTTGACAGCTGTTTGGCCAGTTTGTTTAAAGAAAGAAACCTTAAACGAAGATCCCTATACATACGGCTAAAATCAAGCTGCTGGCTGGCACAAGATGGGCAAGTCCAGCGCATTAAGCCAAGCTCAGGCTTAGACACAGACAAACCAGAAAATTTGTCGTAGTCGCGGCCATTGAGGCCAGCACATTTTAAGTGAATAAAAATTTCGCAGAGCCAACAAGATATTGCTCTATACTGATCATCAAAACGATCAGAATGTTTGCAATTAGGTAGACAACAAGCCATTGAAAAGCCGAAAGAAAGGCAAAAAAATTATATATATATATATATAAGAGTATATAGAAAAATTAAATTCACAGCACAAAGATAATTATTGATAAATAATCAATAATTACAAATAAAACAAAGAGACAGCTAGAGTGCACAGCACAACAGAGAGTGCAAGAACAGTTATAAGCCGAGCTTTGAGAGGCGGCCTTACAAAAAGTGATTACGCGGGAGAGAAGCTAAGCACAAGCACAAAGCAGAGAGAACAACAAAGCCACTACCACTGATGATATGATGGGGGCGATGAGGGGAGCAACTGCAGAAGCAATGACGAAAGAAAAAAAAATATATATATATATGTAAATGCACCAAACACTAATCACGAAAAAGAAAAAACTGTTTAAACTGATTAATTTGGCGAATTATGGAAATAAAACACAAGGGAGTCAAGCGAACAACACCAGCGGAAGTGTAAACAAACTAAGCACAAATAAAAATTGAGAAAAAACAATAAATAATAATAAAAACTCAGGAGCTATGCAAAACCACGACCGTCACGTCAGAGAGCAGAAAGCTTTTAAACATATTCAAGTGCACAATTATATTTTAATGCGTATATGTTTAATTGTTTATACTTGCAACAGAGTGTTACAAGTTGAGCTCATTGTACTGAATGATTATTTGTATGAATATACTACAGTTTATAATTTTATTGGTTTGAATATTTTGAAGATTATCGGAATTTCCTTTCCGCTCCTGTGTCTATTAAGAATACTAACTATTTTCCCGTTGCCACATTCGTGAAGGTAACAAACGTATTTTGATTTAAACTGATGGCGTGAATCTTATTACTCTTTACTGCTGAGTATCTAAAGGTGCCTTTACACTCTTTTTTTTTTTAACTCCGTGAGAGATCGATTGTCTCAATGGGTTCTTCAAACAGTTTGTGGTACCCAGGTGGGTAAAATTCTATTTTTTCGCTTTAGACGATTATATGCTTCTACTATGGATCTTTCTATCAAGTGGGCTATCCTTGATTTGAATTTTTTGTTATTCACAATCCAGTATTTAATTTCCTTATATTTTGGATTGGTTTCACCTCTGTTGAAGAGGAAATCTAAGAATGGAACATATTTGTTCAAATATTTAAGTTCTACTCGATCCATTTGTATATTATATCTAGGCCATTTGCTCTACTCTTATATTTTTCTTGATTTTTGCTTTATTTTCGCAACAACTTGTTATTGTTGAGCTTCATCTATCAGGTAGAAGCGAAATGTGCCTGTGGCATTTGTGTAACAGCACACATATGGTACTGTGAGGATGAAACTCATCTGTACCCAAGTGCAACCTCTTACTGGGAATTCATCTCCCGTTATATCTAGGTAAGCTAACCTAATCAGTATTAAACAAATCGAGCGTTGGGGAGAATTACTTTGGTCGCTTCTAAAAACCTCAATTAAGTGGGAAACTATTCTAGAATGCCTATCTACTATCTTCCTAAAATAATCACCTATTTTACCCATCTTAATCAATTCATAATTTAACTGCCGCCGTGTACAGACGTGTTTTTTTAATGCACTCCGCAAAAATTGAGTGTAAAAAAAAAAAAAGACCGCGTTTGCAAAAATTTGTGTAGGGCTCTCAGTCGCCCCAGAGACGCCTACTTACAATCATATTGCTATTAGATTGCTCTAATAGCAATAAATACTAAGTTGCAACAACAAAGTGCGTAATTTTTACAAAAGACATGTCCAGCAATTCGGACCCAAGCTCTCTCGATCCCCAACAGCAACAGCTACAAGAACTAATTGTACAACAACAACGTGAGCGTCGACTCTCGGTCCAACGGAACAACGCGTACTTTTCGGTGGTGTCGCCGACCCCACTGAATGTTAACGTAAGGAATAACACCGAAAGTGCCAGCCACTCAGCAATCAAAAGCAACTTACCGTGGAGAGAGCAGTGTGCTTCTCCATCAATAACGATAACTGGGTCACCGATTGCACCGACCAGCACCGTCAGCTCGTTGACAGCAACTACTGCAACGTCTGCCGAAGTATTGACCTGCCTCAAGCCGTCAACGACAAGTCGCCCTGAATCAGCCACAATAGTAAACTGGAATGGATAGATATATTAAAATAACTAAGCGGAAGCTAAGCCCGCAAAAGAAAAAAAGTGGCAATACGCCGAAAATAACCATACCAAATGAACAAGTAGCACCCCTTAGCGGGAATCGTTTTAAAATTCTTGCCGATCAGCAAGATGATCAAGCCGGCGCTGTAGATAAAGTCAAATCGGCTAGACCACCCCCTTTATACATCCGTGGAGCCAACTGCAGCGCCCTGATTTCGAAGCTAGTAGAAACAGTAACAAATAACTTTGTTGTAACCCCTCTCAATAAGGGTAACATTAAAGAAATTAAATGTCAAACTCAAACAGAGGACAATTTCCGCATCATCGAAAAGTACCTCCGTAATGCTAACATCAACTTCTATACCTACCAACTAAAAAGCAGTAAAGGGCTCCAGGTTGTGTTGAAGGGGATTGAGCCATCGGTCCCTACTCAAGAAATAGCAGACGCGTTGGGCGAAAAAGGGTTTGCGGTCAAATCCGTTGTCAACATCATCAACAGGAACAAAGTCGCACATCCGCTCTTTAAAATCGAGCTCCAACCAGATGCAAAGCGGTCGAAGCCAAATGAAGTGCACCCAATCTACAACCTACAACTCCTATTGCACAGAAGAATCACCCCATAAGAGACACCAACCACCGCAGTGTAAAAACTGCCAGGAATACAACCACACCTCTATTCTTCGCCAAGGCTGTTAGATCATCTAACATGCCTGCTACATGCAGTCCTAGTGTATCCTTCGCTAGTGTGCTCCGAACTGGACAGACGGAGCCCGCAAAAGAGACCCCGTCTCTCCACCATCTACAGAATCCGCAACCTAGCGCACCAGAGCTTGGCCAGCAAACTCCAAGTGGCTTAGAAGCCCTATTGATCTCACTCAATCAAAACATGACCACTTTTATGACTTTCATGCAAAACTGTATGCAAGAACTGATGCGGAATCAAAACCTGCTTATCCAGAAGCTTATCGAGAATAAATAATGGCTTCCCTACGTCTATGTCTTTGGAATGCTAACGGCATCTCCAACAACAAAAATGAACTGCAACTATTCCTAGACTCCAGTGAAATCGACGTTTTGCTGATTTCGGAAACACATTTAATATCAAAAAATAATTTTCAAATACCAATATACCTTCTATGCAACAAACCATCCAGACGGAAAAGCTCATGGCGGGACTGGTATCCTAATCAAAAACCGTATAAAACACTCGTTCCTCAACAGATTTGAAACACAGCACCTACAAGCAACTGCTATAACCGTCCAAACCAGCTGCGGCAACACTACATTGGTTGCCCTGTACTGCCCACCACGCTTCTCAATCTCTGAAAAGGAATTCACCGATTTCTTTAACACACTCGGAGATCGCTTCATTGCAGCAGGGGACTTTAACGCTAAACATACGCACTGGGGATCTCGCCTGGTAAATCCTAAAGGCAAGCAGTTGTACAACACAATAGTCAACCCTCTCAATAAGATGGATTGCGTCTCACCGGGTAGGCCTACTTATTGGCCCACAGATCCACAGAAAGTGCCTGACTTGATTGATTTCGCAGTAACCAAGAGGATTCCACGTAATCGGATCACTGTGGATACACTGCTAGATTTAACTTCCGATCACTCCCCAGTGCTATTCACACTATTAACAAGACCTCAAGTACTTGATCGCCCATATAGGCTTACAAACAACAAAACAAATTGGCTTAAATTTAAAATGTACATGAGTGCCCACATTGACTGTTCGCCGAAACTGGATGCTGCAGAGGACATTGATATGTGCGTCTCTGCACTTGAGTCTATGATGGCAGCTGCAGCAAGAGTATCTACTCCACCTGCCTCTTCTTACACTAAACCTGTTGACAGGCCTACGAACCGGCGGATAGAACAATTAGTAACGGAAAAACGAGGTCTAAGAAGAGAATGGCAGATTACTCGCTCACCAGCAGCAAAACTTCGCCTAAGGCAAGCTAATCGCAACCTCTCCAAGGCGTTAAGACAAGAGGAAAGCTGGGCTCAAAGAAAATACATAGAAAAGCTCAGCCCAACCAGCACCAAACATCCTCTGTGGAAACCCCACCCAACTTTAAGCGCTCCTACAGAGACAATTTCACCGATAAGGAGTCCAACCGGTGGATGGGCCCGCAGTGACGAAGAGAGGGCATCCGTATTTGCCACACATCTTAAAATGGTTTTCCAGCCAAATCCAACATCAAACTCATCTGTACTTCCCCCTTCGAGCACACTAACGGATAGTGAGTACTCGGAACTCCAATCGGACGAGATCACTGCAGTTATTAAAAACCACATAAAGCCAAAAAAAGCCCCTGGCCATGACCTAATCACACCGAAAATGATCCTGGAACTCCCTATCATTGCCATACAATACATCTGCAAACTGTTCAACGCTATAATAAGAATTGGCTACTTCCCAAGAACATGGAAAAGGTCCACTATCATCATGATTCCTAAAGTGGGAAAGGACAAAACCCAGCCATCATCCTATAGGCCAATTAGTTTGCTGCCATGTCTTTCGAAGCTTTTTGAAAAGGTCCTGCAGATCCGACTAAACTCATTTCTGGCATCGGAGAACACAATCCCTTCACACCAGTTCGGCTTCCGCGAAAAACATGGTACAATTGAACAAGTCAATCGCATAACATCCGAAATACGAACAGCATTCGAACTAAAAGAATACTGTGCGGCTGTCTTTCTCGACGTTGCCCAGGCTTATACGCGATAGAGTTTGGCTGGAGGGTCTTATGTTCAAAATCCGGCAAAAACTGCCACAGTACACCCACAAACTCATGGAATCTTACCTTTACAATAGGCAATTCGCTGTAAGATGTAATGGCTCAGTCTCGGCTGATTTTGAAATCAAAGCTGGTGTACCGCAAGGCAGTGTACTCGGCCCATTGCTCTACCTACTGTACACTGCAGACTTACCAACGAGTTTAGGACTTACAACGTCCACTTTTGCCGATGACACGGCAGTCCTCAGCAGATCCAAATGCCCAAAACAAGCCTCTGCAAAATTAGAGGAACACCTCAAGGTGGTAGAGGAATGGCTAGCAACCTGGCGTATCCGGGTCAACGAGCAGAAATGCAAACATGTTACATTTACGCTTAACAGAAGAAACTGTCCAGCTCTAAACAACATACCAGTTCCTCAAGCCGAGGATGTCACTTACCTTGGCATCCACCTAGACAGAAGACTAACTTGGCGCAAGCACATCGAAGCAAAAAAGTCACAGCTTAAACTGAAAGCGAGTAGCCTACATTGGATGATCAACGCTCGGTCCCCTCTACGTCTGGAATATAAAGTCCTCCTATACAACTCCGTACTGAAACCCATCTGGACTTACGGACCCGTACTTTGGGGGAAGGCAAGTACCAGCAATGTCGATATTATACAAAGAGCGCAGTCGAAAATTTTAAGATCAATCACGGGGGCCCCGTGGTATATACGGAACGACAACATTCAAAATGATCTAAATATACCTAGCGTAAAATCTGAAATAGGTAGTCAACAACTAAGGTATTCTGCGAAACTGGATGCACACCCAAATGTTCTTGCCAATTCCCTTACGCGAACTAATAATAGAACTCGTCTTAAAAGAAATGACAGACCAACCCAATAACAAGTGATTCGGGCCGCCTGCAATATCCCCTGGATTTATCTTAAGTACTACATTAAGAAAAATATCTCAAACTTGTTGTTAGGCTCTAATTTAAGAGTAGATTCAACAAATATATATTAAAAGTTAAAAAAAAAAAAATCTTAATCAATTGATATATATTTTATTCAGCTTAAAAATTTGTTTTTTTTTTTTATTTGGAAATTGATATATATATTTTTTTCTTTTGATAATAATTTTTTTGAAATGCATGTTATTTAGATCTTATCAAGAAATGCTAATGATCTTGAGCTTAAGGCTCTTTTTGTTACACATTTATTGTGTAGTTTGTATGCTTTATATAACACATATGCGCTCATTAATATTTCAATTACTAGTAAAAGTGCATTTGTTGGTTTTAAATCTACATTCGATGACTCTATTTTATTAATAACGTTAGCAGTGGAGTCCACTGTCTTGGTATCTATTAACCCCATATTGGGTTCATTTAATATGTCATCAAACTTGCTTATTCTATTATCAAACATTCAAATTTTAAAATTGTTTCTCTTTTTTTTTTATTTCTTTTCTTAATTATTTTTGGATAGAAAGAAGAATTTACAAAAGATTTAGGAAGATATGAAGTTGCGGAGAGGGAAAAGCGTGTGGGACTGCCAGCGGGGGTATTGCTTCACACGATCTTGCCTCCACCGCTTATCCTCTTATCAGGTTCTGTTTGCCAGTTGTTCTTCGCTGCGCAGTTCGGCCATGGTGACCGCTGCGAATTTGTTGAAGGCATCCCAATTTGCTTTCCGCAGTATAATTAGCGGTACCAGATTTGTTGCTGACGCATGCACCCCGAGTACCACTTGCAGATTTCTTCTGTGAATGTCGAAGCGGCCACAACTGAACAGAATCTGTTCAGCAGTCTCTTCCTCACCGTTGTTGCACCATGGACACGCTGGGCTTGCAGCATGTCGGAATCTGTGAAGGTAACTTCGAAAGCAACCGTGTCCGCTCAGTAGCTGTGTCAGGCTGAAGTTGAATTCGCCGTGTGCCCTATTCAGCCATGCTTCGAGATTTGGGATAAGTCTGTGTGTCCACCTGCCTTTTTCAGACTCGTCCCACATCGCCTGCCATCTAGAAATACTTATGCTCCGCTCCCTCTTGCGGATTGCAGCCCTTTCGGTTTGAGTAATGCTCGGCTCTTTTAGTTTGCTGAACAGTTGCTTGGTCTCGTCTGCTAGGAGTCGGATAGGAATTGTGCCTGCTAGCACCATAGCAGCCATTCCAGAAATCGTGCGGAAACCGGAGCAGACTCTGAGCGCACTGAGTCTATAGACGGATTCCATCTCACGTGCATAAGATTTTGTGGCCATGGCCTCGGCCCAGACCGGAGCGCCGTAAAGCATTATGGCCTTTGTGACCCCGTGGAGCAGCAGTCTGCGGCTCTGTGTGGGACCCTTTGTGTTGCACATTATGCGCGATAAGGCAGCGCCGGTAGCTCTCGCTTTCTTTGCTGATTCATTAAGGTGGTCTTTGAATGTTAACCTGGATTCGATAAGTATGCCAAGGTACTTTATTGAGCTTTTGCTGGTTATTTGCGCGGTGCCGGCCTGTGCTGCAGTCTCAACTTTCTTCCGACTGCTGACGAGCGCTGCCTCAGTTTTATGTTCGGCCAAGCGAAGGCCCATTGTGGCCAACCACTGCTGAACTCGAAATATCGCGTTCGAGCAAACAGCTTCCACTTCGTTTAAATGTTTCGCCACGCAAACTAAGGCGATGTCGTCGGCAAAGCCAATGATCTCAACTCTTTCAGGCATATTCAGGTTTACATTACATTTCAGAGTAGCGGCCCCATGACAGAGCCCTTTGGAACTCCTCCGGTAATGCTATAAAGTTTACCTCCATCATATGTAGGTGTCCGCATGCAACCATCTGTTATTGAGGTAGCTGCTGACTACCTTCAACAGGTACGGCGGAACTCTATAGTTCTGCAGAGCCTCTAATATGCAGGACCATCTTGCCGAGTTGAAAGCATTTTTAAAGTCTAGTGTGGCTATTAGGCAGTATTCTTTTGATCCGCCTTTCCATCTATCGCCGGCGATTGCGTTTCGAGCTATTTTAACCACTTTCCGAATTGCATCTAGTGTAGATCTTCCCTTGCGAAAAACAAACTGGTTTTCGGAAATTGCTTGGTTGGCCTGCAAGGCTTGGTCTAGCCTGTCCACTACTATTCTTTCTAGGAGTTTTCCCGTCGAGTCTATTAGGCAGATGGGTCTGTAGGCAGAGGGCTCTCTCCTTTGTTTTCCTGGTTTAGGTAAGAGCACAAGGTTCTGCTGCTTATATAGGTCGGGGAATATGCCATCGTTGAGATAATTGGTAAAGGCGAATGCAAAATTTTCAGGATACTGGAAGGCAGCAATCTTTAATGCCTCGTTTGGGATACAGTCGGGGCCAGGGGACGAGTTGATTTTAATGCGTCCTACAGCTGTTAGTACTTCTTGTGATGTGACCGGAGGTATGCCTGTTCTAGTGAAGACTTGGACATCTAACATCTTCGAATTGGGGTCTCGTTATCTGCCGTTCCGAACGCCGCTGTTTATTAATTGTGCAGATAATTGCATTGTGGTCGCTAGCTGTGTAATGTGGACTCAATACCCACCGTGCATGTGTGCAAAGTGCAATGCTGACGAATGTAAGATCAATTATAGATCCTATGTTGCCCCGTTGGAATGTGAAGCCGTCGCCTGTGTTTAGGAGCGCCAAGTCGATTGACGCGAATGCTTCAAGAAGTGCTTGGCCTCTTGCATTGGTGGAAGAGCTGCCCCATTCCGCTGCCCATGTATTAAAATCCCCAGCAACAATTGCCGGCTTGTGGCATCGGATCTGATCCGACAGCTCTTTTAGTACACCGCAGAATTCTCCTAGGCTATATGAGGGGGGTAGATAGCAGCTAAAAATCTAGTACTCTCTTATTTTGGCTCTAACAAAACCGTTAAAGAATGCTGAGAATTTTATCTGGCACGGTGTGGTCCCACATGCCCAGATCGCGGCTTTTCTCGAGTTGTTTTGTGCCCATGTCGTGGAGGCAACATTTTTATAAGGCTCGCTGATAATAGCAACGTCTGTGCCGAGCTCTCTGACAGTCTGTGACAGCAAGTCTTGTGCTGCCTCGCATTGATTGAGATTTATTTGAATAACTCTCATTGTAGTTTTGTTGTTGACGTCCCTTTTGGCCCGTGACTATCTGCCGTATGTGCATAATCAGCGTTTCCACTGGCAACACAGAGGCAACATGAAGGGCTATTATTGCACTCTTTTATCTTGTGACCCGATTTGCCACATCTAGGACAGAGGCCAGTTCGATCGGTTTCGCTGGTGCATTTGGACGCGATATGGCCGTATTTTAGACAACCTGAATAATTTGGTGGTTTGCCCCTCTCGCTGTTGATCTGCTGCTGTTGTGTTGGGCCTATGGTCTCAGGCGGTACCGGTGCCGGTCTTCGCACCAGATTTTGGGGTCGCGTTGCAGTGGCTACAGGTATATTTGCAATACGGCGAATATTGTGGTCCCTCGCAGTCGTTTGGGCAGACTATCTTCACTTTTGGTAATTCTTTCTCCGGTTGTGGCGTTATTTTTAATTTCGTCTTTGCCACGTTGTGTATCGTAGAGTATGGGATTTCGGTTGTGGTTTTACTAAAAAGCCCAATTGGCTTTTTATGAATTCTACCTCGGCGTGTAATCTCACCGAGGTATTCCAACTTATTGTACTTTGGCTGTTTAATAGCCTCAAAATTTCAGCCTTTCTGGCTTTTAACTTCTTTACCACACCGGATTTTTTTCCCATCACTCTACTTACTTTTGTTTATATGTATTTTGTTTTTCTTCATTCATCCTCATGATGCTGCCCAACGTTGGTGTAATGAGCGGATTGCCTACCACACGTAAATGATATTCTGCTCAGCCCCTCCAAACGTTGTTGCCTTTTATGTTCTTGGTCCGCTTTCCTTCCGGTCACTTTTTATAAGTTAGTGTGTCCTGTCACGGTCGCCATGTAATATGCTCGATGTATTTTCCTTTTGAGGTGTAGTATATTTTCTCTATAGCTAAAACTGCGTAGCTGCGCTGCTGGCAATGCAGGCAGAGGAGCGGTATGCTTATGTATAAACATATTTATGTATAAATGTATGAATGTATAAATGAATAAATATATAATGTTTACATAAGAGTATGTATGTATATATGTCGCCGCAGCGAGAGAGTGAGGATGTATCATATTGCATATTGGGCCTGAGTGGCCGCGCGTGTTATATTTGCCGACGCAGCAATTGTCCAGCACCATGCACTCATGGGTGGTTATGTTGCTTAAGAGGCAAATGTACTTGAATGTTGCGCACATAAATATTGTTACTAATTGATACAATATATTTGTATACATTGTAATGTTGTTATTCTAGAACATGCTACAGTAGAGTTCCTGCCTAGTTAGTTTTGGTTTTTCATCCTTCTTTTTACATTTTAATAATTATTTTTTCTAATAGCAGAATAGGATAATAACAATGATTTTTGAATGGATTCATTTATTATGCCTTTACAAAAACATAAATGTAGAAATATAGACAATTTCTGCCTCCACCTTTTTTGTTGTGATATAAATCATAAAAACATAAAATGTGTACATATTCAAGACTATGAACATGTTAAAAAAATGATTTTGTGCAAAAATATACCAAATATTAATTTGGAAAAACACTCTCTTTTCGGTCAACTTCGAAGCAAAACATACATACTTGAGCATTTGCTTCAATATTAGAGATGACACATGTAACTGTACAAGGAATTCGACCTTAATGCAGTATTCTCTTGATAAAATTCCACGATTTTCTTTTAAACGAGTTGAGGAGTTTTACATCCGCTTTCTTGTATTTTTAAACTGCCTAAATAATTATTAAAAAAAAAAAAAAAAAAAAAGAATGAAAAACCAAAACTAACTAGTTCCGGGCGGGGGTTGAACCAGGATTTCTTCACTTTTAGGCAGAAACTCTACCCCTTACACCACCGTGCTGCTTGAAGAACACTCGGCGATTTATCTATAAGTCACCGAAGCTATAACTTTAAACGCGATTTTTCAGGAAAATAGTGCGCCGAAAAATTTCACACAGCTTCAAATTACGGGGTATTCTACGACATATCCAAAATTCATCCAAATCGGTGATTCGCATATCTGAAGTTCCCCTTGTAAGTGTATTTTGATGGAGACGAGTGACACATTGGCAGCTAAAGCCTGGGCTTCGCGAGCCTCGAACGCCGTTAATGCCTCGCACACGGCAACAAAGTTGGAAAGAGACATCGTAGAGTGTTCTCTGAGCTATTACGAATCGAATGGGCACAAATAACTTCGTGGAATTAGAGATCTCAAGATAGAGATCGAAACGAAACTGTTAGTGGACTGTATAATTTAAGGATAGAGGAGTTAGAAGGAAAAGTGTGTCCTCTTTTTAATGAGCACAATGAATAAGCATAGATAGCACAAATGAAATTAGAAGAATTTATAATTTTCCTCGCAGTTGTGGGAATAATTATAAGGATATATAATCACTTGGATATTAAAATTTATACAATGTGGAAATAAGTTAAAATTTATGAGTATTTAAAAAATATGAAAAAATTGAGATCAATACGATGGGAGTGCCGATAACTTTTCAGTGAAGGAAAAAAAATCGGAATTAATTTTCATTAAACGGACTAGGTCAATTTCATGGATATGTGAGGAAAAAATCAAAAATGCACAGAGACAAGACAAAATATTAATTCCATTTAAATAAAATTATACTTATTTTTTTTCTTTAGAAAATATTTTACGAATTAAATACTGACTGATTGAAATATTTTTTTTGCACAATACGACTGAGTCACGACTTGGCTCCAGTGTCAGCACTGATGAGACTTGAGTGTCAGCACTGATCGGGAGTCAGCTGTCTGCCGTTGTTTATGTTTTGAGAATTTAATTAATTTTAAATTGTTTAACGAATATCACGATTTCCTGCTTTAATAATGTAGGTTTCAAATTACTAAATTGCGGAAAGCCAATCGGAGTGGCTCCAATAATTTTGTTAGGGTGAAATTAAATTGTATGTGGACAAATGTATGTATGTACGTTTGAGTGGGCTTACCGCGGCAAAAAATTTTAAATATGTATGTATGGATGTACAAATTATTTAGCATAAATAATTTATGCTGATGGAATAATGATCACCTCGTAGAGTGTGCTTTTCACTTTAAGTAAAGGTAAGTGGTGCTTTATAAATTCGCGATTATTAAGCACTTTTACTTGCAAGTTAAAAACAGCTGTTTTTACAGGTATGTATGTACACATAAACACATTAATGATCGGGAAATACCATGTAACCTTCGGAACAGGTCAGGTATGTACATACAAGTATACAAAAGTGTGTAGGTCGCTATGGAAGAGTGGGAAACCTCACACTTTTATAAGTATGTAATGGGATATAATGTATAATTTTAATAAGAAATGTTGTACTTATCAGGAATTCCGCCAATGCAAGCTGGAAGAGCGGTGGCGTGAACACCTGTAATCGGCCCAGAGTCTTCTATTAATATACTTAAAACATCTATTATTTCCTATTTAGTTAATAGATAGCTATAGTATTATTTGTTTGTCTGTTTTTTCTATTGTGTATTTGTCCTCGCGATTCGTTATACGGCTGCACCCTTCGGTCGGTCGGGTGGGAAGTAGGCAGTTATCTGCTTGGGCTCGCGCGTAACAGATTTTGTCCTCGTCAACGTCCGCTATAAACATTTACACCTACAAACTAAAAGTGAAGTAAAGGGCTTCAGATTGTAATAAAAAGGATTGAATCATCGGTACCTACACAAGAAATATCGGACGCGTTGTTAAGTCCGTTTTCAATATCATCCAAATACATACATATATTGTCACTTATCAAAGTCCGTCTTTTTTTGCGCTCTCGCTTAACTAGGGGAGAGGGCCCAGTTATGACTCAGGCCCAGTTGTGACATTCTCAAATATTTTTGAGATGCGGTATTAAATGACAATTTGAGCCCTGTGAATCGCGGGGAAAACGAAACCATCTTATTTCGAGGAGAAACTAGAGCTCCTGGAATGCATGTGGGAGAACTTCGAGAAAAGTCATCAGAAAATACAATGCTGAAATTCTGTGTGGCACCAGCAGAAAATGTAGTGATACAACCACCGCCTGTATTGCAATCGATACAATCATTGCAACTACCCAAAATTCCCATTCCAAAATTTGATGGGCATTATCTGAAATGGCAACAATTTCATGACATCTATAAAAAGGTGTTACATGAGTCAAATGCCTCCACAATAGAGAAAATGTGGTACTTAAAATCAAAACTCTCTGGAGAAGCAGAGAGATTTATACGGCACCTAGAATTAACAGAGGTCAATTACAACACTGCTTGGTCAATATTGCAGAAACGATTTAATAATAAACGAGTGCTAGTAACAGCAAATAACGCAGCTTCTATAAAGAATTTGCATGATAACATTTTTGAGTCATTGCAAGCCTTAAAAAATGTTAAGCGTTAGTATGGAATCATCAGATGCTGTCATAGTGTTTCATATGACAAGAAAATTGGATAGAGCACGCACTATATGAGCAATCTCTATCCAACACAAGGGATCTGCAAGAAGTAAAGGATTTTCTTTCATTCTTGGAACAGCGCTTCCTAACTGTTCACTGAAGAGCGGTGAGGAGTGAGGAGGGTTTTTTGATCCTCGGCGGCTACGGTCACTCTGGGAGGCGTGACTTGATTTTTCTGATGGACATCGCCATATTATTCGAGTACGAGATTTTGCCCCGAATACCCGCTTTTTTCCACTTGCTAAAATATCCAGTTTACCTTTAACCGAACTTTTTCGTGTGTGAGATTGTACTGTAAATAAAAATCATAGTTTTAAACGAAGTTCCCGCGCGTTTTTAATTATTTACCAGCTCACCGACCAGAAGAAATTGGCACCCGCCAACTACCCTCCACGAACATTGGTCCCTCGAGACGGACATCCTTCCGCTCCTCCAGCTTGCATCGGCGGAATTCCTGATAAGTACAAAATTTCTTTATTCAGATTTCATTTGCCCCTACATACTAATAAAAGTGTGAGGTTTTCCCGCTCTTCCATAGCGACCTACACACTTTTACATACTTGTATGTACATACCCTGTTCCAAGGTACATGGTAGTTCTCAATCCTTAGTGTTGTTATGGCCAGCCCTGAGGCTATCGGTAGGGATCTATCGATAGTGCCAAATAGGGGCAGGAAATAGTAGGCTAGTCGGGGAATAGTGGGGGTTCTAGTGTTGGGTAGGTCAGAATTATAAAGGGATTTTTTTTTGAATTTGAAAGTCGTCCAGCGGTTGAAAGGCTGTTGGCCCAGGCTCGGGTCTACTAGTGTGGACAGTGAGGTGCGGTGGTCGACGGAAAAAAAAGGAGAAAGAAGTGAAGAAGTGAAAGTTAAATAATTTTACAATAAAATATAATCAATTATAAATATATCTTTTAAAAAAATTAAAAAAAAGCTCCTTCCGTCGAGCCGAAAGGCTTAAGTTCGGCCAAAGGAGCCAAACAGAAAATTGTTGTATTTTTTTTGTGAAAAATTTTGTGCAATCCCGAGGCGCAGCGAGGCGAGACCGGCCGTATAAATTGGGTAAGTGTTCGTGTTTCCATGGTAGTTAGGGACTTTTTTTTTGTAATTTCCAATAATTGCCCCCAAAATAGGCCGGTTAAGTTGAGCTGCGCAGGAGCACCCGCAGCCCCTGTCCACATTCTAAATTTATTTGTACCTGTCCCCAAAGAAAATTTTTGATCCCGTCGGTCCATTGGACAACAAAAATAGAGCCAAGAGAGGGACGTCGAAGAAAGAAAATTCCAAGCCAGACGTTTTTTTCTGGTTCATCGATCGCCCGGCATAGGAGCAGCAAGGTTTTGGCTGACTGGGGGAAAAAAGATTTTAGCACTCATCCTCGTCAAATTTTGGTGCGAACGGCTCCAAAAACCCGCAAATCATAGGCGAACTCCACCTGGTTGAAAAAAAATAAAAAAACAAATTATTAGTTTTTTATTCCTTTTTTTTCTATTTAAATTTTGTTAATATATTTTTATTTATTTAATTTGCTAGTTGAATTATTAATTTATTTATTCTCTAGTATATTCTTTTATTCCCTTATTTATATATCTACCTATATAATTCCTTATTTATTATCTGGTTTATCGTTAAATATTTATTTTGTCCTTTTTGTTGCCCATATGCGCATTCAGCATCTCGAGAGCAGAATGGGAATTGGCCTGAGGGATAGAAAAAGACACGGAATTAGATCAGTTCCAGTTCCGTAAAATCGCTAAAATGACGTCTCATTCCCCGTGGAAGAGAGTAGACAGCGCGCTCGAATCTCTAAACGGAGTAGGACCCGGCAAAAATAATGTGATAATCAAACTGTGATACTAGAGCTAGATTAATAAAATTAATTAGGAAATTTGGGGTGGGCGTCCTCTTTGCTCCTTGAAGTCACCAGCTAAGGAGTTGAGCTGTCGGCGGTTTGCGCGAGGAGCAAGAGGATTGATAGGGTTAAGCATAGGTATTAGAATAAAGTTAGATTAATATGTTCAATGTTTGTAATTCTGTAATTTTGTATGTTCTTGTCTCTTTTTACATGACTATGTTCTGTGAAGGATGTGTCCGGGGCGGCTTCTTGCGTCCTTTGCGCGGCTTAAGAATAGCGCCATCGGAACGAACGAAGATTGGTGACCGTGCTTGATTTGTATCCAGTAACGATGCACCAATCTGGGTATCCGGAACGGTTTAGCCATCTAAAAATAAGGGAAGAACAAGTAAATATGTGTAAAATGTTCTCGACTGTCAGCCATCAGCGTGACTGACGACTGGATCAGTCGACAATGTTGCTCACTGTGTGCATGATAGATGTTTTATGTTCTTCGCTCTTTCCAACGCGATTGTCCCAAACAGAAGTCGGGGCCCTGGCGACCTCAACGTTCTAAGTATGAACGGAGGAGTAGCGCCGGTGTGCTAGAAGACGGGAGACCGAGCTACAACGAAAGCGGCCGCGTTGACCTGTCGGAGTGGCTACAGTTTGGGGGATCGTAGATGGAAAGGCAAGATGAGCGTAAAAAAATATGTATATATATCGTCGTGTCACCAGAGCCGCACAGAACGGGAGTGTGTTCGAGCCACTAAAGATATAATAGAAGATACAGAAGATAATAGAACCGGATGAGTCGTGCTCCTGAATCCGTTCTCTCCCCCTTTTTCTTAATTTGTGTCTAGAACCAAAGTAAGAATGAAGGGAGAAAGAGTCGCTATTAGACAGGAATAATTAATATTATTATTTATTATTATTAGTATCAAATACCCAAACATATTTTTTTTATATAAATCCAGAAAGGCCGAAAAACATTTCTAGAACAAAAAATCAAAAGAAGCTAACATCGGCTATGCCGAAGTTTGTATACCCTTGCAGTCCTTGGTAATAATAACTTTACATGTTCAAATTTTGTTTTCTGCAACTCAATTCATTAATATACAAACAAAACAATTTTACTCTCATATTATCACATATGTAAATTTCATAGCATACTCGATTTTTATAAAAATGTTTCTTCTAGTTCTTCTAGAGCTATATGATATAGTGGTCCGATCCTTATGGTTTTCATACTTTTTTTTTCCGGGTAATAAAAACCACCGAAAAAAAATTTCAGCCCGATAGCTTCTAAGACAGCTGAGTAAAACGCGTTTGCACAGACGGACGGACAGACGGACATGGCTATATCAACTCAGCTTCTCATGCTGATCAAGAATATATATACTTTATGGGGTCGGAAACGTTTCCTTCTGTGCGTTACAAACATCTGATCAATTTTATAATACCCTCTGCAAGGGTGTAAAAATGAGCAGCGAAGAAGGGGCAGACTCCCAGTCTCATCTCACCACGCAGACGGCGGCCCAGCTCTTAGCCGGCATGAGACAGCCGCCCACATGGGCCAATTCGCAGGGGCAATTCCAAAGCGATTAGCTCTGGAAGAGAATAGTACTCCAGTAGGGCAAATGGGAAATAGGGGACTGGATCCCATTCAAGAACAAATTTCTCAAGAGAACGCAGCAGCGGTTAATGCGGCAGGTTTGAGACAGGTGACCCAACTGTTTACTCAGTCTCAAAATCAATTCAGGCAGGAGTTGGTAGACCTGCTGAATCAAAGGATTGATAAGAGTTTGGAGGAAGGTTTTGTTGTTGGATAGGCTAGACGTAAGAAGAAGCCCGTCATCTGCATCCACCATGTCCAAAGACACACAGGTGACTCAAACGGGGGCGCGGGCATGCGGGGGCGATCGTCCACAGCCTACAGATCAAAGGTCGACTAAATCCTTTCATGCCAGAGATTTAAGCACTTTTCCGTGGAGAAACGAGACCAACCAAGCGCCTAGAATAGATTTAAACCCAGATATGTCCACCTAGCGCCATATTCGGGCTCGGAGTATCGGCCTCGACGGCGATATTGCCAACTCAACGATACCAGCCTGAAAGAAATTTCAGGTATCGACGTGGAGGTCAACCAGAGACAGAGAGGGCTGGAGGTCAGCCAGCCAGTATGCCACCGACCGGGATGCGAACCGATGCCACCAGACCGCCAGAGCACCATCGAAGACCCTACATACCAGTGTACAAGTGGCAACTGCAATTCTCTGGCCGAGCGGGGGGTATCACGGCAGAGGATTTTATCGTCCGAGTCGAGTACCTTCAGAGACACTACTCTACACCATGGGAAGACATTTTGAGGGACTTTCACCAGCTCCTGGTAGAATAGGCTTCCGAGTGGTACTGGCTAGAGATGCGCACTAGGCCTCCAACGGATTGGAAATCATTGAAGTCGGCGCTTGAAGTTCAGTATTGCGACTCTCGCTGTGACCACGAGAGGATGCAGGACATGGCCGAGAGGAAGCAGCAGCCAGGTGAATCCCTTGATGCATATTTCCAGGCAATGAGACGGTTGCGAGCGGCGGTTAAATAAAAAGGAATCTGCTGGAACCCATGAAACAGTGGGTGTACCCAGTGCGGGCCTATACGGTAGAGCATTTGAGGGATGAATGTCGGGACGCCGAGAAAACCTTCGCCGAGGAACTGGCTAAACCCGTAAGCGTGACCAAGTACGCTCAACCTCGCCGAGTTGACTTCCGAGCTGGGCTAGCTAACTGGGACATTCGCAGGATGACGGATCAATCCGGTCACCCCCAGAAGAGGCCGGAGATGTCGTGCAAATTGACGCCGTGACAGGGAATGGTGCCAAACGCTCTTTAATCTGCTGGAATTGCCAGAGAGAAGGCCATGTCAACATGGAATGCGAGGACCAACAGCGCAGCCTGTTCTGTTACATATGTGGCATGCGGAACACCGTGACTCCAAGATGCCCAAAGACAGAGCGAGATGAGACCGGCCGTGTCGCGCTCCGAACAATAAGTCCTGTAGGATGCCAAAGTCGTTCGAGGAAAGGATGAGAATCTACTCTGAGGCCCGCAACAGGATTTTTGAAAACAACACCCTCAATGGAATGACCACACTATCCAGGCGCGTTCGGAAGGCACAAGAGAGATTCAGGCAGAGGAAGTGGGAAAGGAAGCAGATTCGTTTGACAGTTGCTGCGATCGATCCTAGAAATGAATATATTCCCAGGGCCTATGCGCAGATAAGTCTAGGAGGACGAACGATAGAAGGTTTGCTCCGGGGCGACAGTAAGCGTACTGGGAAACGGGTGCCGAGAGTTGATCACGGAGACTGGGTTAGACTGAAAACCGTTTTGCTCATCGTTAGCCACAGCAGGTGGCGACAGGGTGGCGATAGGAAAGCGATAATCGGGAAGGTTCTGGTAGAAGTAGAACACAGGGGAAAGAGTCGACCAGTTGCAGCAAAACGCATATTTCGGATTAAATTTTTGGAAAGAGTTTGATTTGGCTCCAGAAATTTTTTTTCAAGGCAGTAGGCAGCAGGATGCCCCAAAGGTAGAAGAAATAGGCCAGGAACCGCACGAGTTGTCCAAGGGAGAACAGGCGAGATTAGAGGCCGTATATCAGCAGTGTCGATCTGAAACATGCGTACTGGCAGATTGAACTGGAGGAACAAAGTCGCCCAATCACGGCTTTTACGATCCCTGGAAGGCCTCTCTACCAGTTCGTTGTGATGCCGTTCGGCCTGTGTAATGCGGGACAGAGTTTGTGTCGACTGATGGACCAAGTGATCCCTGCTAGGCTTAGGGAGAAAAGTTTTGTCTATTTGTACGATTTGCTGGTGGTGACACCCGACTTCGAATCACATTTGTTCTGCAACAGGTCGCGGATTGCCTGAGGGCGGCTGGATTAACGATTGGGTTATAAAAGTCCCACTTTTGCCACAAGGAGTTGAGGTACTTGGGATTCCTCATCGGAGAAGGTATATTGCGGACCGACCCGAGGAAGGTGGAGGCTATACAAAATTTAACGACCCCACGAAGCGTTCGGGAAATGCGAAGCTTTCTGGGTACCGTGGGATGGTACCGCAGGTTCATCAAAAACTTTGCGGAGTTTGCTGCTCCACTAACGGACACCCTCAAGAAAGCCGGTAAATTTCAGATGACCGACGAGGCCAGGGAGTCGGTGAGGCGCTTGAAAGACGCCATGACCACGGCCCCGGTCTTAAACCACCCGGATTTCGAGAGAAGATTTTTCATCCAGTGCGATGCTTCGAACATTGGAGTAGGAGCGGTACTTTTCCAAGAAGAACCAGGGGGAGGCGAGAGACCTATTGAGTGTTATTCGCAAAAACTTAACCGATGCCAGCGATACTACAGCGTCACAGAGAAGGAGTGTCTTGCAGCTGTGTTGGCGATTAAACGGTTCAGGCTTTACGTCGAGATGTTGCCCTTTACAGTCATCACGGACCACGCGAGGCTTAAATGACTGATGTCGCTGAAGGATCTGGATGGACGACTGGCGCGATGGTCGTTGAAGCTGGAGGGTTTCGACTTTGAAATTGTGCATAGAAAGGGGGCAGAGAACGTGGTGGCGGACACCCTATCCCGGATGGTCGAAGGATTGATGGTGGACTCCATCCTGGGCCTAGAAACGACCGAGTTCGACTCCGCCGAGTATGATGAACTGCGAAGAGAAATCCTGGCGAACAAAGAAAAACTTCCAGACCTACTGGTGGAAGATGGATACATTTTTAAAAGGGCACTCGCAACTCAGGGGCCCACAATCCCACAATCCGAAGTCATGGAGGAATCGCAAGGACGCTGTCTATTCCACGGCAGCGCTTTCACTGGCCAGGACTGGTGGCTCAGGTGAAAGCGTATGTCCGAAACTGCAGCGTGTGTAAGGAAACGAAATCGACCAACTGTGGGTCAAAGCCAGGGATAGGGAACGAGGGATAAGGACCTACCGGCCGTTCCAGGAAATTTATATAGATTTTCTGGGGAAGTATCCACGGTCGGTGTACTAAGTAGTGAATCACTTCTCAAAATTTGTGTTCGGAACCGATAACGTGCCAAAGTCTGTTGTAGTCACTACATAGTATACGAAAAGGTTCATGCAGAGAAAAGTTAGTTGTGCAAGTGGGAAGTATAAGCGGTGTGAAATTGCGGGTCCTTCTAGATGGAACAAAAATGTTAATTTGGCTCAACAGCTCAGAAGAGTCAATCTCACCATTCAAAAGTTTGTAAAGAAAAGCTACACCAAGCATTGTTCTACGATTAGTTAAAGAAGGAAGGTTAATTAACTGAAGTCGACTAGAATAAGATGGAAGTTGTACAGTTGGATCCCAGCGCAAATCACGAAAGGCAAAGAGTAAAAACTGTTTTTGTACAGATTCTAATTTGTTTTGATAAAATTCATATTGAGGAGACCAAACAATAGATCCATATTCTAATATGGGACGGACTAAAGAAGTAAAAAGTATTTTGGTAGTATATGGATCCTTGAACTCCTTCAACCAGCGCTTTATAAAGCCAAGAACACTTTTAGCCCTACTAACAGTAGTCGATATATGCTGATTAAAACTAAGTTTGTGGTCGATTAAGATCCCTAAATCTTTTACAACCAAGGAAGTATTAATAATTTTTTCTAACGGGAAATTATTGAAAAGTAACTCGTTAATTGGGAGAACCTCGATAAAAAGACATAACTTTGCACTTAGAACAGTTTAGAGATAACAAGTTAGTCCTACACCACCCCTGAAAAGCATTCAGGTCAGCTTGCAAGGTATGACATGAGAGAGAGTCTACGATGCGATTAGCGATTTTTCGGCATACATAAGAACTCTGGAATTTCAAAGAACGGTGGAAAACAGTTTGCGTCGAAGCAATTCTAGCAATTATAACGGGAATGTATCTTAGCGAGATTGAGTGCAGTTTGAGAGGAGCGTTACATCAGGCTCTAGGGGGTGTCGCCATACTTCGCACTGTTCGGGCAAAATATGTTCACGAATGGTACTGATTAGCAGTTGGCTCGGAAGCTGAAGTCATTGGAGGATCACGAAATAAATGTGGTAGATCGGGAGACGAAGATGGCTTTTGATCAGGAAAGAATTGCACGTTGCTCATGAAAGGAGCGCGACGTCTTACAACCGGCGTGCTAGAGAAGTGAAGTTTCACCCTGGACAGGAAGCTTATAGGCGAAATTTTGTTTAAAGCAATTTTGGGAAGAATTTTAATGCGAAATTTGAGCGCAAATATCTTAAATGTCGGATACGGACACTTGTGGGCAATCATATGTACGAGACTGAGACTCTCGAGGGGAAACCCTGCGGAATCTACCACGCGAAGGATTTAAAACAATAGCGAGAGAAAAAAAATTATTGCAAAACGGTACCTGGAAAAAAATGATCGTTGTGAGCAAGGCGAGAAAGCAATCGATATCTCAATCACTTACCTGAGTCCTGCGAAGAGACATGCATCGGTCCGTGGCTTTGAGTCGTCTGGCATAATGTGGTCGTTTTCTCTCGTTGGGCGCGTTTCCCCTGGTCCCTGGTGTGGGTGGGTCGTTGGTGTGGCCAGTGTGGGGGGTTCATCTTTATTTTGGTGGCGTCCTGTTTATCTTTTTATTTCTGTCCATTTTTCACTGCCATATCTGTCTTAGAGATGTCAGTGTGTTGTTATGGCCAGCCCTGAGGCTATCGGTAGGGATCTATCGATAGTGCCAAATAGGGGCAGGAAATAGTGGGCGAGTCGGGGAATAGTGGGGGTTCTAGTGTTAGGTAGGTCAGAATTATAAAGGGATTTTTTTTTTAATTTCAAAGTTGTCCAGCGGTCGAAAGGCTGTTGGCCCAGACTCGGGGGTAAGGAATAAGCCGTAAGATCAGGCGATGAGTCGTCTAATTCTAGAAGTGTTAGATTAAAAATCAGTTTAGTGTGAACAGTGAGGTGCGGTGGTCGACGGAAAAAAAGGAGAAAGAAGTGAAATTCAAATAATTTTACAATAAAATATAATCAATTATAAATATATCTTTTAAGAAAATTAAGAAAAAGCTCCTTCCGTCGAGCCGAGGAGCTTAGGTTCGGCCAAAGGAGCCAAATTTTTGAGCAGCGAGGCGAGACCGGTCGTATAAATTGTGTAAGTTTTCGTGTTTCCATGGTAGTTAGAGACTTTTTTTTTTAATTTTCAATAATTGCCTCAAAGTAGGCCGGTTAAGTTGAGCTGCGCAGGTGCACCCGCAGCCCCTGTCCACATTCTAAATTTATTTGTACCTGTCCCCAAAGAAAATTTTTGATCCCGTCGGTCCATTGGACAACAAAAATAGAGCCAAGAGAGGGACGTCGAAGAGAGTAAATTCCAAGCCAGACGTTTTTTTCTGGTTCATCGATCGCCCGGCATAGGAGCAACAAGGTTTTGGCTGACTGGGGGGAAAAAAGATTTTAGCACTCATCCCCGTCAAATTTTGGTGCGAACGGCTCCAAAAACCCCCCAAAAAACTCCACCTGGTTGAAAAAAAAAAAAAAAAAAAAATTATTAGTCTTTTATTCCTTTTTTTTCTATGTAAATTTTGTTTATTTATTTATTTATTTAATTTGCTAGTTTAATTATTAATTTATTTATTCCCTCGTATATTCTTTTATTCCCTTATTTATTTATCTACCTATATAATTTCTTATTTATTATCTGGTTTATCGTTAAATATTTATTTTGTCCATTTTGTTGCCCATGTGCGCACTCCTTTTTTTTTTTGTATTTCATTATTCCTAAGTCTTATAAATACGTTCCGACCAAGTAATCGGCCTTTAGAAAGAAAAGAAATCCCATGTTGTTCATGTTGTTCCTCTGGTGTGGTTTTGACAGAGAATAGCTAAAAGAAAGACAAAAGAAACAAAAAGAAGAAGAGAAAAAAGGTGAAAAGAATACCATTAGAAGGGATAATTTTTCTTTCGATCTCGCCCCCTAAAAGAGCTCTGATAAGTAGGTAGGAATCGGGAAGGGGAATCATCTTGATTTTGCTTAAAAAAATAATGTAATCTGTTGCAGACATCTGCTCAAATATACACCAGGGCAGGATAGTATTAATAAATTCTTTTGTTAATTTTATTTAAGAATAATGAACAAAAAAAAAAAAATGAATTGCTGAGTGGTTTTCTTAAAGGGGGGAAAAAAGGGGGGAGCACGACGACTCCAGGAGGAGATGATGATTGGTGACGATGATCGGTTGTAGGTAATGATTGCAATATATATGGGGTGGCATACCTCATCGACATGCCACGAAGGAAAGGGAGGGCCCGTTCGATCTCAATAATCCGGAAGAGGAGATCCGGTCCACATGGAGCGGCGGCGACGACATCATTCCTGAGGGATAAAAAAAGACACCGAATTAGATAAGTTCCAGTTCGGTCAAATCGCTAAAATGACGTGTCATTCCCCGTGGAAGAGAGTAGACAGCGCGCTCGAATCTCTAAACGGAGTAGGACCCGGCAAAAATAATGTGATAATTAAACGGTGATACTAGAGCTAGATTAATAAAATTAATTAGAAAATTTGGGGTGGTGTCCTCTTTGCTCCTTGAAGTCACCAGCTAAGGAGCTGAGCTATCGGCGGTTTGCGCGAGGAGCAAGAGGATTGATAGGGTTAAGCATAGGTATTAGAATAAAGTTAGATTAATATGTTCAATGTTTGTAATTCTGTAATTTTGTATGTTCTTGTCTCTTTTCACTATGTTCTGTGAAGGATGTGTCAGGGGCTGCTTTTTGCGTCCTTTGCGCGGCTTAAGAATAGCGCCATCGGAAAGAACGAAGATTGGTGACCGTGCGGTTTAGCCATCTAACAATAAGGAAAGAACAAGTAAATATGTGTAAAATGTTCCCGACTGTCAGCCATCAGCGTGACTGACGACAGGATCAGTCGACAATGTTGCTCACTGTGTGCATGATAGATCTTTTATGTTCTTCGCTCTTTCCAGCGCGATTGTCCCAAACAGAAGTCGGGGCCCTGGCGACCTCAACGTTCTAAGTATGAACGGAGGAGTAGCGCCGGTGTGCTTGAAGACGGGAGACCGAGCTGCAACGAAAGCGGCCGCGTTGACCTGTCGGAGTGGCTCCAGTTTGGGGGATCGCTGCTGGAAAGGCAAGATGAGCGTAAAAAAATATGTATATGTGTCTAGAAAATGTGACTGAAATTTTGACTGAAAAATTGACTGTCGGCCATCAAGCATTTTTATTTATTTTATATAAATCCAGAAAGGCCGAAAAACATTTCTAGAACAAAAAATGAGCAGCGAACAAGGGGCAGACTCCCAGTCTCATCTCACCACGCAGACGGCGGCCCAGCTCTTAGCCGGCATGAGACAGCCGCCCACATGGGCCAAGTCGCATGGGACAATTCCAAAGCGATTAACTCTGGAAGAGAATAGTACTCCAGTAGGGCAAATGGGAAATAGGGGACTGGATCCCATTCAAGAACAAATTTCTCAAGAGAACGCAGCAGCGGTTAATGCGGCAGGTTTGAGACAGGTGACCCAACTGTTTACTCAGTCTCAAAATCAATTCAGGCAGGAGTTGGTAGACCTGATGAATCGAAGGATAGATAAGAGTTTGGAGGAAGGTTTTGTTGTTGGATAGGCTAGACGTAAGAAGAAGCCCGTCATCTGGATCCACCATGTCCAAAGACACACAGGTGATTCAAACGGGGGCGCGGGCATGCGGGGGCGATCGTCCACAGCCTACAGATCAAAGGTCGACTAAATCCTTTCATGCCAGAGATTTAAGCACTTTTCCGTGGAGAAACGAGACCAACCAAGCGCCTAGAATAGATTTAAACCCAGATATGTCCACCTAGCGCCATATTCGGGCTCGGAGTATCGGCCTCGACGGCGATATTGCCAACTCAACGATACCAGCCTGAAAGAAATTTCAGGTATCGACGTGGAGGTCAACGAGAGACGGAGAGGGCTGGAGGTCAGCCACCCAGTATGCCACCGACCGGGATGCGAACCGATGCCACCAGACCGCCAGAGCACCATCGAAGACATACCAGTGTAGAAGTGGCAACTGCAATTCTCTGGCCGAGCGGGGGGTATCACGGCAGAGGATTTTATCTTCCGAGTCGAGTACCTTCAGAGACACTACTCTACACCATGGGAAGACATTTTGAGGGACTTTCACCAGCTCCTGGTAGAAGAGGCTTCCGAGTGGTACTGGCTAGAGATGCGCACTAGGCCTCCAACGGATTGGAAATCATTGAAGTCAGAGCTTGAAGTTCAGTATTGCGACTCTCGCTGTGACCACGAGAGGATGCAGGACATGGCCGAGAGGAAGCAGCAGCCAGGAGAATCCCTTGATGCATATTTCCAGGCGATGAGACGGTTGCGAGCGGCGGTTCGGTCACCGCTTTCTGAAGACTGGGCGGTTAAAACAATAAAAAGGAATCTGCTGGAACCCATGAATCAGTGGGTGTACCCAGTGCGGGCCTATACGGTAGAGCATTTGAGGGATGAATGTCGGGACGCCGAGAAAACCTTCGCCGAGGTACTGGCTAAACCCGTAAGCGTGACCAAGTACGCTCAACCTCGCCGAGTTGACTTCCGAGCTGGGCAAGTTAGCGAACTGGGACATTCGCAGGATGACGGATCAATCCGGTCACCCCCAGAAGAGGCCGGAGATGTCGTGCAAATTGACGCCGTGACAGGGAATGGTGCCAAACGCCCTTTAATCTGCTGGAATTGCCAGAGAGAAGGCCATGTCAACATGGAATGCGAGGACCAACAGCGCAGCCTGTTCTGTTACATGCCCAAAGTGTTCGGGAAACCAAAGACAGAGCGAGATAAGTCCTGTGCCGGACGTAGTGCAAGAAGGACCGAAGGGGAGTGAGGGCCAATGTAGGATGCCAAGGTCGTTCGAGGAAAGGATGAGAATCTACTCTGAGGCTCGCAACAGGATTTTTGAAAACAACGCCCTCAATGGAATGACCACACTATCCAGGCGCGTTCGGAAGGCACGAGAGAGATTCAGGCAGAGGAAGTGGGAAAGGAAGCAGATTCGTTTGACAGTTGCTGCCATCGGTCCTAGAAATGAATATGATCCCAGGGCCTATGCGCAGATAAGAAAGAAATTTTTTTCAAAGCAGTAGGCAGCAGGATGCCCCAAAGGTAGAAGAAATAGGCCAGGAACCGCACGAGTTGTCCAAGGGAGAACAGGCGAGATTAGAGGCCGTTAAAGCGTCGTTCCTGTCATACGAGACTGAAGGATTAGGACGTACTACTCTCATGAGGCATCGAATTGAGCTGCTGGAGGGGACCGTGCCGGTCAAGTCAAGGAATTAACCGATTTCTCCGGCCAAACAACGCCGCATTTATGACGAACTGGACGAGATGGTACGGATTAGCAGTTGGCTCGGAAGCTGAAGTCATTGGAGGATCACGAAATAAGTGTGGTAGATCGGGAGACGAAGATGGCTTTTGATCAGGAAAGAATTGCACGTTGCTCATGAAAGGAGCGCGACGTCTTACAACCGGCGTGCTAGAGAAGTGAAGTTTCACCCTGGACAGGAAGTTTATAGGCGAGATTTTGTTTAAAGCAATTTTGTGAAGAATTTTAATGCGAAATTTAAGCGCAAATACCTTAAATGTCGAATACGGACACTTGTGGGCAATCATATGTACGAGACTGAGACTCTCGAGGAGAAACCCTGCGGAATCTACCACGCGAAGGATTTAAAACAATAGCGAGAGAAGAAAAATTATTGCAAAACGGTACCTGGAAAAAAATGATCGTTGTGAGCAAGGCGAGAAAGCAATTGATATCTCAATCACTTACCTGAGTCCTGCGAAGAGACATACATCGGTCCGTGGCTTTGAGTCGTCTGGCATAATGTGGGCGTTTTCCCTCGTTGGGCGCGTTTCCCCTGGTCCCTGGTGTGGGTGGGTCGTTGGTGTGGCCAGTGTGGGGGGTTCATCTTTATTTTGGTGGCGTCCTGTTTATTTTTTTATTCCTGTCCATTTTTCACTGCCATATCTGTCTTAGAGATGTCAGTTTGTTGTTATGGCCAGCCCTGAGGCTATCGGTAGGGATCTATCGATAGTGCCAAATAGGGGCAGGAAATAGTGGGCGAGTCGGGGAATAGTGGGGGTTCTAGTGTTGGGTAGGTCAGAATTATAAAGGGATTTTTTTTGAATTTGAAAGTCGTCCAGCGGTCGAAAGGCTGTTGGCCCAGGCTCGGGTCTACTAGTGTGGACAGTGAGGTGGGGTGGTCGACGGAAAAAAAAGGAGAAAGAAGTGAAGAAGTGAAATTTAAATAATTTTACAATAAAATATAATCAATTATTAATATATCTTTTAAAAAAAATTAAAAAAAGCTCCTTCCGTCGGACCAAGAGGCTTAAGTTCGGCCAAAGGAGCCAAACAGAAAATTGTTGTATTTTTTTTGTGAAAAATTTTGTGCACTCCCGAAGCGCAGCGAGGCGAGACCGGCCGTATAAATTCGGTAAGTGTTCGTGTTTCCATGGTAGTTAGGGACTTTTTTTTTGTAATTTCCAATAATTGCCCCCAAAATAGGCCGGTTAAGTTGAGCTGCGCAGGAGCACCCGCAGCCCCTGTCCACATTCTAAATTTATTTGTACCTGTCCCCAAAGAAAATTTTTGATCCCGTCGGTCCATTGGACAACAAAAATAGAGCCAAGAGAGGGACGTCGAAGAGAGAAAATTCCAAGCCAGACGTTTTTTTCTGGTTCATCGATCGCCCGGCATAGGAGCAGCAAGGTTTCGGCTGACTGGGGGAAAAAAGATTTTAGCACTCATCCTCGTCAAATTTTGGTGCGAACGGCTCCAAAAACCCGCAAATCATAGGCGAACTCCACCTGGTTGAAAAAAAATAAAAAAACAAATTATTAGTTTTTTATTCCTTTTTTTTCTATTTAAATTTTGTTAATATATTTTTATTTATTTAATTTGCTAGTTGAATTATTAATTTATTTATTCTCTAGTATATTCTTTTATTCCCTTATTTATATATCTACCTATATAATTCCTTATTTATTATCTGGTTTATCGTTAAATATTTATTTTGTCCTTTTTGTTGCCCATATGCGCATTCAGCATCTCGAGAGCAGAATGGGAATTGACCTGAGGGATAGAAAAAGACACGGAATTAGATCAGTTCCAGTTCCGTAAAATCGCTAAAATGACGTCTCATTCCCCGTGGAAGAGAGTAGACAGCGCGCTCGAATCTCTAAACGGAGTAGGACCCGGCAAAAATAATGTGATAATCAAACTGTGATACTAGAGCTAGATTAATAAAATTAATTAGGAAATTTGGGGTGGGCGTCCTCTTTGCTCCTTGAAGTCACCAGCTAAGGAGTTGAGCTGTCGGCGGTTTGCGCGAGGAGCAAGAGGATTGATAGGGTTAAGCATAGGTATTAGAATAAAGTTAGATTAATATGTTCAATGTTTGTAATTCTGCAATTTTGTATGTTCTTGTCTCTTTTTACATGACTATGTTCTGTGAAGGATGTGTCCGGGGCGGCTTCTTGCGTCCTTTGCGCGGCTTAAGAATAGCGCCATCGGAACGAACGAAGATTGGTGACCGTGCTCGATTTGTATCCAGTAACGATGCACCAATCTGGGTATCCGGAACGGTTTAGCCATCTAAAAATAAGGGAAGAACAAGTAAATATGTGTAAAATGTTCTCGACTGTCAGCCATCAGCGTGACTGACGACTGGATCAGTCGACAATGTTGCTCACTGTGTGCATGATAGATGTTTTATGTTCTTCGCTCTTTCCAGCGCGATTGTCCCAAACAGAAGTCGGGGCCCTGGCGACCTCAACGTTCTAAGTATGAACGGAGGAGTAGCGCCGGTGTGCTAGAAGACGGGAGACCGAGCTACAACGAAAGCGGCCGCGTTGACCTGTCGGAGTGGCTACAGTTTGGGGGATCGTAGCTGGAAAGGCAAGATGAGCGTAAAAAAATATGTATATATATCGTCGTGTCACCAGAGCCGCACAGAACGGGAGTGTGTTCGAGCCACTAAAGATATAATAGAAGATACAGAAGATAATAGAACCGGATGAGTCGTGCTCCTGAATCCGTTCTCTCCCCCTTTTTCTTAATTTGTGTCTAGAACCCAAGTAAGAAAGAAGGGAGAAAGAGTCGCTATTAGACAGGAATAATTAATATTATTATTATTATTAGTATCAAATACCCAAACATATTTTTTTTATATAAATCCAGAAAGGCCGAAAAACATTTCTAGAACAAAAAATCAAAGAAGCTAACATCGGCTATGCCGAAGTTTGTATACCCTTGCAGTCCTTGGTAATAATAACTTTACATGTTCAAATTTTGTTTTCTGCAACTCAATTCATTAATATACAAACAAAACAATTTTACTCTCATATTATCACATATGTAAATTTCATAGCATACTCGATTTTTATAAAAATGTTTCTTCTAGTTCTTCTAGAGCTATATGATATAGTGGTCCGATCCTTATGGTTTTCATACTTTTTTTTTCCGGGTAATAAAAACCACCGAAAAAAATTTCAGCCCGATAGCTTCTAAGACAGCTGAGTAAAACGCGTTTGCACAGACGGACGGACAGACGGACATGGCTATATCAACTCAGCTTCTCATGCTGATCAAGAATATATATAATTTATGGGGTCGGAAACGTTTCCTTCTGTGCGTTACAAACATCTGATCAATTTTATAATACCCTCTGCAAGGGTGTAAAAATGAGCAGCGAAGAAGGGGCAGACTCCCAGTCTCATCTCACCACGCAGACGGCGGCCCAGCTCTTAGCCGGCATGAGACAGCCGCCCACATGGGCCAATTCGCAGGGGCAATTCCAAAGCGATTAGCTCTGGAAGAGAATAGTACTCCAGTAGGGCAAATGGGAAATAGGGGACTGGATCCCATTCAAGAACAAATTTCTCAAGAGAACGCAGCAGCGGTTAATGCGGCAGGTTTGAGACAGGTGACCCAACTGTTTACTCAGTCTCAAAATCAATTCAGGCAGGAGTTGGTAGACCTGCTGAATCAAAGGATTGATAAGAGTTTGGAGGAAGGTTTTGTTGTTGGATAGGCTAGACGTAAGAAGAAGCCCGTCATCTGCATCCACCATGTCCAAAGACACACAGGTGACTCAAACGGGGGCGCGGGCATGCGGGGGCGATCGTCCACAGCCTACAGATCAAAGGTCGACTAAATCCTTTCATGCCAGAGATTTAAGCACTTTTCCGTGGAGAAACGAGACCAACCAAGCGCCTAGAATAGATTTAAACCCAGATATGTCCACCTAGCGCCATATTCGGGCTCGGAGTATCGGCCTCGACGGCGATATTGCCAACTCAACGATACCAGCCTGAAAGAAATTTCAGGTATCGACGTGGAGGTCAACCAGAGACAGAGAGGGCTGGAGGTCAGCCAGCCAGTATGCCACCGACCGGGATGCGAACCGATGCCACCAGACCGCCAGAGCACCATCGAAGACCCTACATACCAGTGTACAAGTGGCAACTGCAATTCTCTGGCCGAGCGGGGGGTATCACGGCAGAGGATTTTATCGTCCGAGTCGAGTACCTTCAGAGACACTACTCTACACCATGGGAAGACATTCTGAGGGACTTTCACCAGCTCCTGGTAGAATAGGCTTCCGAGTGGTACTGGCTAGAGATGCGCACTAGGCCTCCAACGGATTGGAAATCATTGAAGTCGGCGCTTGAAGTTCAGTATTGCGACTCTCGCTGTGACCACGAGAGAATGCAGGACATGGCCGAGAGGAAGCAGCAGCCAGGAGAATCCCTTGATGCATATTTCCAGGCGATGAGACGGTTGCGAGCGGCGGTTAAATAAAAAGGAATCTGCTGGAACCCATGAAACAGTGGGTGTACCCAGTGCGGGCCTATACGGTAGAGCATTTGAGGGATGAATGTCGGGACGCCGAGAAAACCTTCGCCGAGGAACTGGCTAAACCCGTAAGCGTGACCAAGTACGCTCAACCTCGCCGAGTTGACTTCCGAGCTGGGCTAGCTAACTGGGACATTCGCAGGATGACGGATCAATCCGGTCACCCCCAGAAGAGGCCGGAGATGTCGTGCAAATTGACGCCGTGACAGGGAATGGTGCCAAACGCTCTTTAATCTGCTGGAATTGCCAGAGAGAAGGCCATGTCAACATGGAATGCGAGGACCAACAGCGCAGCCTGTTCTGTTACATATGTGGCATGCGGAACACCGTGACTCCAAGATGCCCAAAGACAGAGCGAGATGAGACCGGCCGTGTCGCGCTCCGAACAATAAGTCCTGTAGAATGCCAAAGTCGTTCGAGGAAAGGATGAGAATCTACTCTGAGGCCCGCAACAGGATTTTTGAAAACAACACCCTCAATGGAATGACCACACTATCCAGGCGCGTTCGGAAGGCACAAGAGAGATTCAGGCAGAGGAAGTGGGAAAGGAAGCAGATTCGTTTGACAGTTGCTGCGATCGATCCTAGAAATGAATATATTCCCAGGGCCTATGCGCAGATAAGTCTAGGAGGACGAACGATAGAAGGTTTGCTCCGGGGCGACAGTAAGCGTACTGGGAAACGGGTGCCGAGAGTTGATCACGGAGACTGGGTTAGACTGAAAACCGTTTTGCTCATCGTTAGCCACAGCAGGTGGCGACAGGGTGGCGATAGGAAAGCGATAATCGGGAAGGTTCTGGTAGAAGTAGAACACAGGGGAAAGAGTCGACCAGTTGCAGCAAAACGCATATTTCGGATTAAATTTTTGGAAAGAGTTTGATTTGGCTCCAGAAATTTTTTTTCAAGGCAGTAGGCAGCAGGATGCCCCAAAGGTAGAAGAAATAGGCCAGGAACCGCACGAGTTGTCCAAGGGAGAACAGGCGAGATTAGAGGCCGTATATCAGCAGTGTCGATCTGAAACATGCGTACTGGCAGATTGAACTGGAGGAACAAAGTCGCCCGATCACGGCTTTTACGATCCCTGGAAGGCCTCTCTACCAGTTCGTTGTGATGCCGTTCGGCCTGTGTAATGCGGGACAGAGTTTGTGTCGACTGATGGACCAAGTGATCCCTGCTAGGCTTAGGGAGAAAAGTTTTGTCTATTTGTACGATTTGCTGGTGGTGACACCCGACTTCGAATCACATTTGTTCTGCAACAGGTCGCGGATTGCCTGAGGGCGGCTGGATTAACGATTGGGTTATAAAAGTCCCACTTTTGCCACAAGGAGTTGAGGTACTTGGGATTCCTCATCGGAGAAGGTATATTGCGGACCGACCCGAGGAAGGTGGAGGCTATACAAAATTTAACGACCCCACGAAGCGTTCGGGAAATGCGAAGCTTTCTGGGTACCGTGGGATGGTACCGCAGGTTCATCAAAAACTTTGCGGAGTTTGCTGCTCCACTAACGGACACCCTCAAGAAAGCCGGTAAATTTCAGATGACCGACGAGGCCAGGGAGTCGGTGAGGCGCTTGAAAGACGCCATGACCACGGCCCCGGTCTTAAACCACCCGGATTTCGAGAGAAGATTTTTCATCCAGTGCGATGCTTCGAACATTGGAGTAGGAGCGGTACTTTTCCAAGAAGAACCAGGGGGAGGCGAGAGACCTATTGAGTGTTATTCGCAAAAACTTAACCGATGCCAGCGATACTACAGCGTCACAGAGAAGGAGTGTCTTGCAGCTGTGTTGGCGATTAAACGGTTCAGGCCTTACGTCGAGATGTTGCCCTTTACAGTCATCACGGACCACGCGAGGCTTAAATGACTGATGTCGCTGAAGGATCTGGATGGACGACTGGCGCGATGGTCGTTGAAGCTGGAGGGTTTCGACTTTGAAATTGTGCATAGAAAGGGGGCAGAGAACGTGGTGGCGGACACCATATCCCGGATGGTCGAAGGATTGATGGTGGACTCCATCCTGGGCCTAGAAACGACCGAGTTCGACTCCGCCGAGTATGATGAACTGCGAAGAGAAATCCTGGCGAACAAAGAAAAACTTCCAGACCTACTGGTGGAAGATGGATACATTTTTAAAAGGGCACTCGCAACTCAGGGGCCCACAATCCCACAATCCGAAGTCATGGAGGAATCGCAAGGACGCTGTCTATTCCACGGCAGCGCTTTCACTGGCCAGGACTGGTGGCTCAGGTGAAAGCGTATGTCCGAAACTGCAGCGTGTGTAAGGAAACGAAATCGACCAACTGTGGGTCAAAGCCAGGGACAGGGAACGAGGGATAAGGACCTACCGGCCGTTCCAGAAAATTTATATAGATTTTCTGGGGAAGTATCCACGGTCGGTGTACTAAGTAGTGAATCACTTCTCAAAATTTGTGTTCGGAACCGATAACGTGCCAAACTCTGTTGTAGTCACTACATAGTATACGAAAAGGTTCATGCAGAGAAAAGTTAGTTGTGCAAGTGGGAAGTATAAGCGGTGTGAAATTGCGGGTCCTTCTAGATGGAACAAAAATGTTAATTTGGCTCAACAGCTCAGAAGAGTCAATCTCACCATTCAAAAGTTTGTAAAGAAAAGCTACACCAAGCATTGTTCTACGATTAGTTAAAGAAGGAAGGTTAATTAACTGAAGTCGACTAGAATAAGATGGAAGTTGTACAGTTGGATCCCAGCGCAAATCACGAAAGGCAAAGAGTAAAAACTGTTTTTGTACAGATTCTAATTTGTTTTGATAAAATTCATATTGAGGACACCAAACAATAGATCCATATTCTAATATGGGAAGAAGTAAAGTAAAAAGTATTTTGGGAGTATATGGATCCTTGAACTCCTTCAACCAGCGCTTTATAAAGCCAAGAACACTTTTAGCCCTACTAACAGTAGTCGATATATGCTGATTAAAACTAAGTTTGTGGTCGATTAAGATCCCTAAATCTTTTACAACCAAGGAAGTATTATTAATTTTTTCTAACGGGAAATTATTGAAAAGTAACTCGTTAATTGGGGAGAACCTCGATAAAAAGACATAACTTTGCACTTAGAACAGTTTAGAGATAACAAGTTAGTCCTACACCACCCCTGAAAAGCATTCAGGTCAGCTTGCAAGGTATGACATGAGAGAGAGTCTACGATGCGATTAGCGATTTTTCGGCATACATAAGAACTCTGGAATTTCAAAGAACGGTGGAAAACAGTTTGCGTCGAAGCAATTCCAGCAATTATAACGGGAATGTATCTTAGCGAGATTGAGTGCAGTTTGAGAGGAGCGTTACATCAGGCTCTAGGGGTGTCGCCATACTTCGCACTGTTCGGGCAAAATATGTTCACGAATGGTACTGATTAGCAGTTGGCTCGGAAGCTGAAGTCATTGGAGGATCACGAAATAAATGTGGTAGATCGGGAGACGAAGTTGGCTTTTGATCAGGAAAGAATTGCACGTTGCTCATGAAAGGAGCGCGACGTCTTACAACCGGCGTGCTAGAGAAGTGAAGTTTCACCCTGGACAGGAAGCTTATAGGCGAAATTTTGTTTAAAGCAATTTTGGGAAGAATTTTAATGCGAAATTTGAGCGCAAATATCTTAAATGTCGGATACGGACACTTGTGGGCAATCATATGTACGAGACTGAGACTCTCGAGGGGAAACCCTGCGGAATCTACCACGCGAAGGATTTAAAACAATAGCGAGAGAAAAAAAATTATTGCAAAACGGTACCTGGAAAAAAATGATCGTTGTGAGCAAGGCGAGAAAGCAATTGATATCTCAATCACTTACCTGAGTCCTGGGAAGAGACATGCATCGGTCCGTGGCTTTGAGTCGTCTGGCATAATGTGGTCGTTTTCTCTCGTTGGGCGCGTTTCCCCTGGTCCCTGGTGTGGGTGGGTCGTTGGTGTGGCCAGTGTGGGGGGTTCATCTTTATTTTGGTGGCGTCCTGTTTATTTTTTTATTTCTGTCCATTTTTCACTGCCATATCTGTCTTAGAGATGTCAGTTTGTTGTTATGGCCAGCCCTGAGGCTATCGGTAGGGATCTATCGATAGTGCCAAATAGGGGCAGGAAATAGTGGGCGAGTCGGGGAATAGTGGGGGTTCTAGTGTTAGGTAGGTCAGAATTATAAAGGGATTTTTTTTTTAATTTTAAAGTTGTCCAGCGGTCGAAAGGCTGTTGGCCCAGACTCGGGGGTAAGGAATAAGCCGTAAGATCAGGCGATGAGTCGTCTAATTCTAGAAGTGTTAGATTAAAAATCAGTTTAGTGAGAACAGTGAGGTGCGGTGGTCGACGGAAAAAAAGGAGAAAGAAGTGAAATTCAAATAATTTTACAATAAAATATAATCAATTATAAATATATCTTTTAAGAAAATTAAGAAAAAGCTCCTTCCGTCGAGCCGAGGAGCTTAAGTTCGGCCAAAGGAGCCAAATTTTTGTGCAGCGAGGCGAGACCGGTCGTATAAATTGTGTAAGTTTTCGTGTTTCTATGGTAGTTAGGGACTTTTTTTTTTTAATTTTCAATAATTGCCTCAAAGTAGGCTGGTTAAGTTGAGCTGCGCAGGAGCACCCGCAGCCCCTGTCCACATTCTAAATTTATTTGTACCTGTCCCCAAAGAAAATTTTTGATCCCGTCGGTCCATTGGACAACAAAAATAGAGCCAAGAGAGGGACGTCGAAGAGAGTAAATTCCAAGCCAGACGTTTTTTTCTGGTTCATCGATCGCCCGGCATAGGAGCAACAAGGTTTTGGCTGACTGGGGGAAAAAAGATTTTAGCACTCATCCCCGTCAAATTTTGGTGCGAACGGCTCCAAAAACCCCCAAAAAACTCCACCTGGTTGAAAAAAAAAAAAAAAAAAAAAATTATTAGTCTTTTATTCCTTTTTTTTCTATGTAAATTTTGTTCATTTATTTATTTATTTAATTTGCTAGTTTAATTATTAATTTATTTATTCCCTCGTATATTCTTTTATTCCCTTATTTATTTATCTACCTATATAATTTCTTATTTATTATCTGGTTTATCGTTAAATATTTATTTTGTCCTTTTTGTTGCCCATGTGCGCACTCCTTTTTTTTTGTATTTCATTATTCCTAAGTCTTATAAATACGTTCCGACCAAGTAATCGGCCTTTAGAAAGAAAAGAAATCCCATGTTGTTCCTCTGGTGTGGTTTTGACAGAGAATACCTAAAAGAAAGACAAAAGAAACAAAAAGAAGAAGAGAAAAAAGGTGAAAAGAATACCATTAGAAGGGATAATTTTTCTTTCGATCTCGCCCCCCTAAAAGAGCTCTGATAAGTAGGTAGGAATCGGGAAGGGGAATCATCTTGATTTTGCTTAAAAAAATAATGTAATCTGTTGCAGACATCTGCTCAAATATACACCAGGGCAGGATAGTATTAATAAATTCTTTTGTTAATTTTATTTAAGAATAATGAACAACAAAAAAAAATGAATGGCTGAGTGGTTTTCTTAAAGGGGGGAAATGGGAGGAAAGGAGCACGACGACTCCAGGAGGAGATGATGATTGGTGACGATGATCGGTTGTAGGTAATGATTGCAATATATGGGGTGGCATACCTCATCGACATGCCACGAAGGAAAGGGAGGGCCCGTTCGATCTCAATAATCCGGAAGAGGAGATCCGGTCCACATGGAGCGGCGGCGACGACATCATTCCTGAGGGATAAAAAAAGACACCGAATTAGATAAGTTCCAGTTCGGTCAAATCGCTAAAATGACGTGTCATTCCCCGTGGAAGAGAGTAGACAGCGCGCTCGAATCTCTAAACGGAGTAGGACCCGGCAAAAATAATGTGATAATTAAACTGTGATACTAGAGCTAGATTAATAAAATTAATTAGAAAATTTGGGGTGGTGTCCTCTTTGCTCCTTGAAGTCACCAGCTAAGGAGCTGAGCTATCGGCGGTTTGCGCGAGGAGCAAGAGGATTGATAGGGTTAAGCATAGGTATTAGAATAAAGTTAGATTAATATGTTCAATGTTTGTAATTCTGTAATTTTGTATGCTGTCTCTTTTCACTATGTTCTGTGAAGGATGTGTCCGGGGCTGCTTTTTGCGTCCTTTGCGCGGCTTAAGAATAGCGCCATCGGAAAGAACGAAGATTGGTGACCGTGCTGTTTAGCCATCTAACAATAAGGAAAGAACAAGTAAATATGTGTAAAATGTTCCCGACTGTCAGCCATCAGCGTGACTGACGACAGGATCAGTCGACAATGTTGCTCACTGTGTGCATGATAGATCTTTTATGTTCTTCGCTCTTTCCAGCGCGATTGTCCCAAACAGAAGTCGGGGCCCTGGCGACCTCAACGTTCTAAGTATGAACGGAGGAGTAGCGCCGGTGTGCTTGAAGACGGGAGACCGAGCTGCAACGAAAGCGGCCGCGTTGACCTGTCGGAGTGGCTCCAGTTTGGGGGATCGCTGCTGGAAAGGCAAGATGAGCGTAAAAAAATATGTATATGTGTCTAGAAAATGTGACTGAAATTTTGACTGAAAAATTGACTGTCGGTCATCAAGCATTTTTATTTATTTTATATAAATCCAGAAAGGCCGAAAAACATTTCTAGAACAAAAAATGAGCAGCGAACAAGGGGCAGACTCCCAGTCTCATCTCACCACGCAGACGGCGGCCCAGCTCTTAGCCGGCATGAGACAGCCGCCCACATGGGCCAAGTCGCATGGGACAATTCCAAAGCGATTAACTCTGGAAGAGAATAGTACTCCAGTAGGGCAAATGGGAAATAGGGGACTGGATCCCATTCAAGAACAAATTTCTCAAGAGAACGCAGCAGCGGTTAATGCGGCAGGTTTGAGACAGGTGACCCAACTGTTTACTCAGTCTCAAAATCAATTCAGGCAGGAGTTGGTAGACCTGATGAATCGAAGGATAGATAAGAGTTTGGAGGAAGGTTTTGTTGTTGGATAGGCTAGACGTAAGAAGAAGCCCGTCATCTGGATCCACCATGTCCAAAGACACACAGGTGATTCAAACGGGGGCGCGGGCATGCGGGGGCGATCGTCCACAGCCTACAGATCAAAGGTCGACTAAATCCTTTCATGCCAGAGATTTAAGCACTTTTCCGTGGAGAAACGAGACCAACCAAGCGCCTAGAATAGATTTAAACCCAGATATGAGGATCCATGGGCAGCCGCTACCATGTCCACCTAGCGCCATATCCGGGCTCGGAGTATCGGCCTCGACGGCGATATTGCCAACTCAACGATACCAGCCTGAAAGAAATTTCAGGTATCGACGTGGAGGTCAACGAGAGACGGAGAGGGCTGGAGGTCAGCCACCCAGTATGCCACCGACCGGGATGCGAACCGATGCCACCAGACCGCCAGAGCACCATCGAAGACATACCAGTGTAGAAGTGGCAACTGCAATTCTCTGGCCGAGCGGGGGGTATCACGGCAGAGGATTTTATCTTCCGAGTCGAGTACCTTCAGAGACACTACTCTACACCATGGGAAGACATTTTGAGGGACTTTCACCAGCTCCTGGTAGAAGAGGCTTCCGAGTGGTACTGGCTAGAGATGCGCACTAGGCCTCCAACGGATTGGAAATCATTGAAGTCAGTTCAGTATTGCGACTCTCGCTGTGACCACGAGAGGATGCAGGACATGGCCGAGAGGAAGCAGCAGCCAGGAGAATCCCTTGATGCATATTTCCAGGCGATGAGACGGTTGCGAGCGGCGGTTCGGTCACCGCTTTCTGAAGACTGGGCGGTTAAAACAATAAAAAGGAATCTGCTGGAACCCATGAATCAGTGGGTGTACCCAGTGCGGGCCTATACGGTAGAGCATTTGAGGGATGAATGTCGGGACGCCGAGAAAACCTTCGCCGAGGTACTGGCTAAACCCGTAAGCGTGACCAAGTACGCTCAACCTCGCCGAGTTGACTTCCGAGCTGGGCAAGTTAGCGAACTGGGACATTCGCAGGATGACGGATCAATCCGGTCACCCCCAGAAGAGGCCGGAGATGTCGTGCAAATTGACGCCGTGACAGGGAATGGTGCCAAACGCCCTTTAATCTGCTGGAATTGCCAGAGAGAAGGCCATGTCAACATGGAATGCGAGGACCAACAGCGCAGCCTGTTCTGTTACATATGTGGCATGCGGAACACCGTGACTCCAAGATGCCCAAAGTGTTCGGGAAACCAAAGACAGAGCGAGATAAGTCCTGTGCCGGACGTAGTGCAAGAAGGACCGAAGGGGAGTGAGGGCCAATGTAGGATGCCAAAGTCGTTCGAGGAAAGGATGAGAATCTACTCTGAGGCCCGCAACAGGATTTTTTGAAAACAACGCCCTCAATGGAATGACCACACTATCCAGGCGCGTTCGGAAGGCACGAGAGAGATTCAGGCAGAGGAAGTGGGAAAGGAAGCAGATTCGTTTGACAGTTGCTGCCATCGGTCCTAGAAATGAATATGATCCCAGGGCCTATGCGCAGATAAGAAAGAAATTTTTTTCAAAGCAGTAGGCAGCAGGATGCCCCAAAGGTAGAAGAAATAGGCCAGGAACCGCACGAGTTGTCCAAGGGAGAACAGGCGAGATTAGAGGCCGTTAAAGCGTCGTTCCTGTCATACGACACTGAAGGATTAGGACGTACTACTCTCATGAGGCATCGAATTGAGCTGCTGGAGGGGACCGTGCCGGTCAAGTCAAGGCATTAACCGATTTCTCCGGCCAAACAACGCCTTATTTATGACGAACTGGACGAGATGGTACGGATTAGCAGTTGGCTCGGAAGCTGAAGTCATTGGAGGATCACGAAATAAATGTGGTAGATCGGGAGACGAAGATGGCTTTTGATCAGGAAAGAATTGCACGTTGCTCATGAAAGGAGCGCGACGTCTTACAACCGGCGTGCTAGAGAAGTGAAGTTTCACCCTGGACAGGAAGTTTATAGGCGAGATTTTGTTTAAAGCAATTTTGTGAAGAATTTTAATGCGAAATTTAAGCGCAAATACCTTAAATGTCGAATACGGACACTTGTGGGCAATCATATGTACGAGACTGAGACTCTCGAGGAGAAACCCTGCGGAATCTACCACGCGAAGGATTTAAAACAATAGCGAGAGAAGAAAAATTATTGCAAAACGGTACCTGGAAAAAAATGATCGTTGTGAGCAAGGCGAGAAAGCAATTGATATCTCAATCACTTACCTGAGTCCTGCGAAGAGACATACATCGGTCCGTGGCTTTGAGTCGTCTGGCATAATGTGGGCGTTTTCCCTCGTTGGGCGCGTTTCCCCTGGTCCCTGGTGTGGGTGGGTCGTTGGTGTGGCCAGTGTGGGGGGTTCATCTTTATTTTGGTGGCGTCCTGTTTATTTTTTTTATTCCTGTCCATTTTTCACTGCCATATCTGTCTTAGAGATGTCAGTTTGTTGTTATGGCCAGCCCTGAGGCTATCGGTAGGGATCTATCGATAGTGCCAAATAGGGGCAGGAAATAGTGGGCGAGTCGGGGAATAGTGGGGGTTCTAGTGTTGGGTAGGTCAGAATTATAAAGGGATTTTTTTTGAATTTGAAAGTCGTCCAGCGGTCGAAAGGCTGTTGGCCCAGGCTCGGGTCTACTAGTGTGGACAGTGAGGTGGGGTGGTCGACGGAAAAAAAAGGAGAAAGAAGTGAAGAAGTGAAATTTAAATAATTTTACAATAAAATATAATCAATTATTAATATATCTTTTAAAAAAAATTAAAAAAAGCTCCTTCCGTCGGACCAAGAGGCTTAAGTTCGGCCAAAGGAGCCAAACAGAAAATTTTTGTATTTTTTTTGTGAAAAATTTTGTGCACTCCCGAAGCGCAGCGAGGCGAGACCGGCCGTATAAATTCGGTAAGTGTTCGTGTTTCCATGGTAGTTAGGGACTTTTTTTTGTAATTTCCAATAATTGCCCCCAAAATAGGCCGGTTAAGTTGAGCTGCGCAGGAGCACCCGCAGCCCCTGTCCACATTCTAAATTTATTTGTACCTGTCCCCAAAGAAAATTTTTGATCCCGTCGGTCCATTGGACAACAAAAATAGAGCCAAGAGAGGGACGTCGAAGAGAGTAAATTCCAAGCCAGACGTTTGTTTCTGGTTCATCGATCGCCCGGCATAGGAGCAGCAAGGTTTTGGCTGACTGGGGGGAAAAAAGATTTTAGCACTCATCCTCGTCAAATTTTGGTGCGAACGGCTCCAAAACCCCCAAAAAACTCCACCTGGTTGAAAAAAAAAAAAAAAAACAAATTATTAGTCTTTTATTCATTTTTTTTCTATGTAAATTTTGTTCATTTATTTATTTATTTAATTTGCTAGTTTAATTATTAATTTATTTATTCTCTCGTATATTCTTTTATTTCCTTATTTGTTTATTTACCTATATAATTTCTTATTTATTATCTGGTTTATCGTTAAATATTTATTTTGTCCTTTTTGTTGCCCATGTGCGCACTCCTTTTTTTTTTTGTATTTCATTATTCCTAAGTCTTATAAATACGTTCCGACCAAGTAATCGGCCTTTAGAAAGAAAAGAAATCCCATGTTGTTCATGTTGTTCCTCTGGTGTGGTTTTGACAGAGAATAGCTAAAAGAAAGACAAAAGAAACAAAAAGAAGAAGAGAAAAAAGGTGAAAAGAATACCATTAGAAGGGATAATTTTTCTTTCGATCTCGCCCCCCTAAAAGAGCTCTGATAAGTAGGTAGGAATCGGGAAGGGGAATCATCTTGATTTTGCTTAAAAAAATAATGTAATCTGTTGCAGACATCTGCTCAAATATACACCAGGGCAGGATAGTATTAATAAATTCTTTTGTTAATTTTATTTAAGAATAATGAACAAAAAAAATGAATGTGTAAACTCTCTACTTTTTAAAGTAATTAATCCCTTGGGATTGATTTTATATTTCCGGATATTATTTATTTTTTCAAATTAAGTGCACATGCGGTCTTATTGACTATATTCAAGCGAGTGTGCCCGTACCCCGCCTTAGCGTATTATACCCTTTTAGTGTGCCCAAATTCGGTTATCGGGGAAATTCACTGAGACGAGGAGCGGGCTTATATAAAATATTCCTAATGTTTACATTCGGCCAATCCTGACATTTGATCGACCTCGATCATACAATTCAACAAACATACAACATACAATATACATATATACAATACATACAATATACATATAAATACTGCTTATCAGATACATATTACAAACAGAAACTCACAGTTTTATCACACGCATGCATCCACGGCTTGAGTCGGGCTGATTCTAAGATACCTTTGTAGGGCAATTGAGTAAGTTGACAATCGTCAATATCGGTGACTTCGTAACGGTCATTTGGAAGAACTCGATTTATTTTATAAGGACCACGGTATTTAGGAGCGAACTTTTTGCACGACCCGGGAGTGACATCTACATTGCGAATGGCAACAAAATCATTGACTCTATAGGATAATGGTGCCCTATGCCTTAAGGCGTACCGCTTTTCATTGCGCTCCTGTGATAATTGAATTTTCGCACTTGCCTCTTGCCTAGTGGCCTCAAGGTTACAGGGGTTTTCTGAACTAAATTTCTCGTCAAGATACTCGGTTAATTCGTCTACTAAGGGGCCTCGCTGATCGCAACCAAACAACAACATTGACGGAGTTTTACCGGTACTACACTGCACTGAGTTATTAATAGCGAACTCGACACGATTAACTAATTTATACCAATCGGCTTGGGCTAAAGGTTCTGACAGCTTTCCCAACATTGGGGTCAACACACGGTTCACACGTTCGACCTGCCCATTGGCTTGAGGGGCAGCAGTCGCTACTTTAATGTGGTCAATATTTCGATTTTCTACAAACTCAGCAAACTCAAACGACGTAAAACACGTACCTCTGTCGGATATAACTCTTCTTGGTCGGCTATAATAATCAAAATATTTTTCTAACGCGGCGGTTACTTCTTTGGTACTAGTGGAATTTACGGGATACAATTTGACAAACTTTGTAAATGCGTCAATCACTACCAAAAGGTGCTTTCTTTTTGATGTAACACTCGGTAAGGGACCTAAGTGGTCAACATGGATAGTATCAAATGGAATCGGACTTTTCGGAATACTATGCAAGGTTCTATTATGTATAGTTCTTGGAACACTATGTAGAATACACGGCAGACAATCTTTTATAAACGACTCAACCTTTGGATTCATTAATGGGAACCAGTACTTTTCTTTCAAATTGTTTACACATTTCTCAACGCCTAAGTGACCTAGTTTCTCGTGACACCTTCTTATTAATTCCCCTTGCATGCGAGCCGGTGCATACAAACAATGTCTTTCCTTAGCATTTCTTTTGTACACTATACCATCTATTAACTCAAATCCAACATCATTGGCTTTTTCTAACTTTTCTCTTAGTTTACGGATATCCGGATCTCTTTTTGTTCTGACTGCAATAATAAATCAACATCTTGCGGAGACGCACCCACTACACCAACCAGGTTTGCCGACTCATTTCGATCGAGCTGGTCACTTCTTTCGATTTGGTTATTCAATCTCGGATCAACAGAACTTTCATTTAAAGAAACGCAAGTTTTATTCTTAACCAGTTTTAGCCGACTTCTTTCTAAACATAGCTCACACGGTCTGAAACAACTCTTCGCTAAATGAACACACGGGTTTGTCCCAAACGGTCCTAAATAATTCTTCCCTAAAGGAGCACATGGTTCTATTTTACACGGGTTTATCTCACACGGGTCTATCTTAGACGGGTTTTTCTCAAACGGGTCTATCTTACACGGGTTTTTCTCAAACGGGTCTATCTTACACGGGTTTTTCTCACACGGGTTTTTCTCACACGGGTTTTTCTCACACAGGTCTATCTCACACGGTTTTGTCTCAAACGGTTTTATCTCACACGGGTCTATCTCACACGGTTTTACGCAACTTTCCTCAAAAGTAATATGCGGTTCACAAGGTTCAATTGGGGCATTCTGGTCTCTCTTCACTAATAAATCGCAAGGATCAAAATCACCTTCTACAATATTCTCTAACAACTCGGTTTGCCGACTTAATGCATCTACATGGCCCATGTTTGAACCGGGTCTGTGAGCAATGGTATAATCAAAGTTTTCCAATTCCAACGACCACCGCGCAATGCGGGGATTTATTGATTTTTTACTCAAGGTTTGGACCAATGAATTACAATCGGTAACGATCAAAAATGGTCTGTGTTCTAAATAAACGCGAAATCGGCGCACGGCATATATTATGGCCAAAGTTTCAAGCTCAAAACTGTGATAACGGGACTCGGCGGCTGTCGCCTTTCGGGAATAATAAGAGACTGGATGCATTTTGCCATCAGTCTGTCTTTGCATCAAAGAGGCACCGAAGCCATTTGAACTGGCGTCAGTATCCAACTCAGTTTCGTAGTTAGGGTTAAAGATAGCTAATACGGGCGGACTGGATAAGGCGGATCTTAATGTAAGAAATACATTTTTAGCGGTTTTGTTCATCGGAAATGGACCACCTTGTTTAAGCAACTCAGTTAATGGTTTAGCTATGCTGGAGAAATTCGGAACAAATTTGCGAAAATAAGAGAATAAGCCTAAGCACGAGTGTAACGCTTTGCTGTTAAGTGGTTCTGGGTATTCTTGAATAGCTTTTAAATGTGTATTATTTGGTAAAATTCCCTTTTCACTGACTTCATATCCTAAATAATCTATGCTCTTCTGTAGGAAAATGCTTTTCTTCAAATTGAGCTCTAAATTGTACTGAATAAAACGATCTAACAGTTTTGCTAACAACTTAAGATGCTGATCTACGGTGCGGGTGGCAAGAATAATGTCGTCCATATATACTACAAGTTCTCGATCTCTAATCATATCACTAAGTATGTTCGATATAAATCTCTGAAATACAGCTGGTCCGTTCTTTAGACCAAAAGGCATTCTCAGATATTCGAACTGCCCATCGGGTGTAACGAATGCTGTGTATTTAATTGAATCCTCTTCCATGCCTACATGGTAAAAGCCACTTTTCAAATCTATGACGGAGAAAACGGTCTTGCTCTCCAGGTATTCTAGGCAATCTTCTATCAAAGGCAATGGAAAATTATCCCTCACAGTCTTCTTATTTAAACCTCGATAATCAACGCACATTCGTATATTGCCATCCTTTTTTCGCACTAGGACGATGGCGGACGCATAGGGGGAGTTGCTTGGTCGGATTACATTATTGGCTAACAACTCACTAACCGTTTTAGAAACGATTCCTCTTTCATAATATGATAACCTTCTAGGACTACTATGAAATGGTGTTGTATCTGTCAGACATATTCTCATCATATATTTAGGCAACCCGTAATTAATTGAAAATCGGTCAATGTAATGCTCATGCACAATGTCTCGGCACTCACGCATCGCGCCTAATCCAAATTCACTGCCAACAGTAGTATTCCCGGTATCTGACAGCGTTGCACAAACAGTTTGCAACTCTGTTAGCCATTCTCGAAACGGGGATGCATTCGTGTTTACATTAGGGTTATTACAATTATTATCTAGATCAGTGGTGTTATTACTAATGGTATTATGCTTAGGATATTTAGTAAACAGGGATGCACAGAAGGATTTGTAAACAAAAGCAATGGTACTCTTTAATGATGCAGAATTCTTTTCATACTTTCTTACATTTTCAATCAATGAGAACTTAAGACCTATTTTATTCAAGGCGTCTCTACCAAGAAGTAGTTGCGTCGGCATAATATTATCGGGAATAACTAAAAATTGAATTTCATAATATTTTTTGCAAAACAGAACTAAACATTTGACTGTTCCAAAAGTCAGAATAGAGCCACCGCTCAGTCCATGAAAAGAACTTTTAACTAATTTATCGCAATCTAAATGCGGCATCAACGCTCTACTAGCAAAACTTACTGGGCTTCCGGAATCTAATAGGGCAAAAATATTATTAACATCAGTGCATCCCTCTTTACAAGATATTCTTAAACTTACTAATTGAATAAATGACTTATCATCAATGGTGTCCGGGTCTTCACTAGAGCTCATGGCGGCGATCTGGGCTCGCATTGGACAATTCCGGTACTGATGGCCCACTTTGAAGCACCGATAGCAACATCCTTTTGGTCTCTCCGGGCGTGGACAGTCAAACATTAAGTGACCAATCTGGCGGCAATTGAAACATCTTTTATCCTTTGCAGCAGGCGTAATGGCCTGCAAACGGTCTGAAGTCTGACGAGCCTGAGGAACGTAGTTTTTGGCTGGTGGCTGAACTGATTGAAAACGCATCATCTTCTCTCGCAATTCATTCAGAGAAGTACAATAATACAAAGGAGCTGACAATCCGGTTCGATCTTGTAGTCCGTCAACAATGTATTTGACCACATCGGTGTCTTCAAAATTGCCCTGCTGAGCAATATTTCGCATAATGATGAAATACTGCAAGAGTGACTCTCCTTTGCCAATTGAGCGCTTCCTCATCTGGTTAGCAATCTCGTAGTTTGTCATTTGTAGGCCAAATACCTTCACAAGGGCTTCCTTCAGCTCGCTCCAGGTTGTAGTCTTTTCATATGTCATGTATGCTTTAGCAGATCCCTCCAGCAGTCGGTTGCCCAACGACCAACATTGGGCATCACTCAGTACATACACTCTTGCTGCTTTCTCCAGCTCACGAATCCATACGTGAATGGACAGATCACCATCACCAGAGAATTTAGGTACAGTAGTTTCGACATCTTTCAAGTTCATGCGGCAATTATATTCCGGTCCGCCTAAGTTCTCCTCCAGCTCCATAACACGTGTTTTTAGCTCCGCCAGGTTTTTACGTGCTGTATACAATTCGATGCTACTAAGAATCGAAGACAATTCGTCGGTTTCGCTCGCTTGTGCGCTTTCACGAACATGCACGTTCGCGTCTGGTCCTACAGAGGTCTCACGAGACATCGTCGGCGACTGGTTAGCACCCACTTGATCCGGTGTACTTGGCTGCTCAATGTTTCCCACGCCGCGCTGCTCAATAAGGGGCTCCGGACCAACATACACAAGTTGTCCGGCAAGCACATTTGCAGACACTGCTGGGCTGACTGCCTGCTCTTCGGGTACATCACTCTCTCCAGACTAATTCTGTGCCATGACTTGTTTTACCAATGCTCGCAATTGGTAAATTGACGCTTCTTTGTCGCAAGGTACTTCCTTGGCCGCTAGCAACTCAAACAATGTGGTTTTGTTTAATTTAATAATCTCGGTGTATTTCATGAAAATACGTTCTTTAGGGCAAACTCCACACCTGATTTGTAAACTCTCTACTTTTTAAAGTAATTAATCCCTTGGGATTGATTTTATATTTCCGGATTTTATTTATTTTTTTCAAATTAAGTGCACATGCGGTCTTATTGACTATATTCAAGCGAGTGTGCCCGTACCCCGCCTTAGCGTATTATACCCTTTTAGTGTGCCCAAATTCGGTTATCAGGGAAATTCACTGAGACGAAGAGCGGGCTTATATAAAATATTCCTAATGTTTACAAATGGCTGAGTGGTTTTCTTAAAGGGGGGAAATGGGAGGAAAGGAGCACGACGACTCCAGGAGGAGATGATGATTGGTGACGATGATCGGTTGTAGGTAATGATTGCAATATATATGGGGTGGCATACCTCATCGACATGCCACGAAGGAAAGGGAGGGCCCGTTCGATCTCAATAATCCGGAAGAGGAGATCCGGTCCACATGGAGCGGCGGCGACGACATCATTCCTGTGCGGGGGGGGGTCCCTTGGTCCGATTCTAATCCAGCATCTCGAGAGCAGAATGGGAATTGGCCTGAGGGATAAAAAAAGACACCGAATTAGATAAGTTCCAGTTCGGTCAAATCGCTAAAATGACGTGTCATTCCCCGTGGAAGAGAGTAGACAGCGCGCTCGAATCTCTAAACGGAGTAGGACCCGGCAAAAATAATGTGATAATCAAACTGTGATACTAGAGCTAGATTAATAAAATTAATTAGAAAATTTGGGGTGGTGTCCTCTTTGCTCCTTGAAGTCACCAGCTGAGGAGCTGAGCTATCGGCGGTTTGCGCGAGGAGCAAGAGGATTGATAGGGTTAAGCATAGGTATTAGAATAAAGTTAGATTAATATGTTCAATGTTTGTAATTCTGTAATTTTGTATGTTCTTGTCTCTTTTCACATGACTATGTTCTGTGAAGGATGTGTCCGGGGCTGCTTTTTGCGTCCTTTGCGAGGCTTAAGAATAGCGCCATCGGAAAGAATGAAGATTGGTGACCGTGCTCGATTTGTATCCAGTAACGATGCACCACTCTGGGTATCCGGAACGGTTTAGCCATCTAACAATAAGGAAAGAACAAGTAAATATGTGTAAAATGTTCTCGACTGTCAGCCATCAGCGTGACTGACGACTGGATCAGTCGACAATGTTGCTCACTGTGTGCATGATAGATCTTTTATGTTCTTCGCTCTTTCCAGCGCGATTGTCCCAAACAGAAGTCGGGGCCCTGGCGACCTCAACGTTCTAAGTATGAACGGAGGAGTAGTGCCGGTGTGCTTGAAGACGGGAGACCGAGCTGCAACGAAAGCGGCCGCGTTGACCTGTCGGAGTGGCTCCAGTTTGGGGGATCGCTGCTGGAAAGGCAAGATGAGCGTAAAAAAATATGTATATGTGTCTAGAAAATGTGACTGAAATTTTTGACTGAAAAATTGACTGTCGGCCATCAAGCATTTTTATTTTTTTTATATAAATCCAGAAAGGCCGAAAAACATTTCTAGAACAAAAAATGAGCAGCGAACAAGGGGCAGACTCCCAGTCTCATCTCACCACGCAGACGGCGGCCCAGCTCTTAGCCGGCATGAGACAGCCGCCCACATGGGCCAAGTCGCAGGGGACAATTCCAAAGCGATTAGCTCTGGAAGAGAATAGTACTCCAGTAGGGCAAATGGGAAATAGGGGACTGGATCCCATTCAAGAACAAATTTCTCAAGAGAACGCAGCAGCGGTTAATGCGGCAGGTTTGAGACAGGTGACCCAACTGTTTACTCAGTCTCAAAATCAATTCAGGCAGGAGTTGGTAGACCTGATGAATCGAAGGATAGATAAGAGTTTGGAGGAAGGTTTTGTTGTTGGATAGGCTAGACGTAAGAAGAAGCCCGTCATCTGGATTCACCATGTCCAAAGACACACAGGTGACTCAAACGGGGGCGCGGGCATGCGGGGGCGATCGTCCACAGCCTACAGATCAAAGGTCGACTAAATCCTCTCATGCCAGAGATTCAAGCACTTTTCCGTGGAGAAACGAGACCAACCAAGCGCCTAGAATAGATTTAAACCCAGATATGAGGATCCATGGGCAGCCGCTACCATGTCCACCTAGCGCCATATCCGGGCTCGGAGTATCGGCCTCGACGGCGATATTGCCAACTCAACGATACCAGCCTGAAAGAAATTTCAGGTATCGACGTGGAGGTCAACGAGAGACGGAGAGGGCTGGAGGTCAGCCACCCAGTATGCCACCGACCGGGATGCGAACCGATGCCACCAGACCGCCAGAGCGCCATCGAAGACCCTACATACCAGTGTAGAAGTGGCTCGGAAGCTGAAGTCATTAGAGGATCACGAAATAAATGTGGTAGATCGAGAGACGAAGATGGCTTTTGATCAGGAAAGAATTGCACGTTGCTCATGAAAGGAGCGCGACGTCTTACAACCGGCGTGCTAGAGAAGTGAAGTTTCACCCTGGACAGGAAATTTATATCTTAATCACTTACCTGAGTCCTGCGAAGAGACATACATCGGTCCGTGGCTTTGAGTCGTCTGGCATAATGTGGGCGTTTTCCCTCGTTGGGCGCGTTTCCCCTGGTCCCTGGTGTGGGTGGGTCGTTGTTGTGGCCAGTGTGGGGGCGTTCATCTTTATTTTGGTGGCGTCCTGTTTATTTTTTTATTCCTGTCCATTTTTCACTGCCATATCTGTCTTAGAGAGACGTTTTTTTCTGGTTCATCGATCGCCCGGCATAGGAGCAGCAAGGTTTTGGCTGACTGGGGGAAAAAAAATTTTAGCACTCATCCTCGTCAAATTTTGGTGCGAACGGCTCCAAAACCCCCAAATCATAGGCGAACTCCACCTGGTTGAAAAAAAAAAAAAAAAAACAAATTATTAGTCTTTTAATCCTTTTTTTTTCTATGTAAATTTTGTTAATTTTTTTATTTATTTAATTTGCTAGTTTAATTATTAATTTATTTATTCTCTCGTATATTCTTTTATTCCCTTATTTATTTATCTACCTATATAAATTCTTATTTATTATCTGGTTTATCGTTAAATAATTATTTTGTCCTTTTTGTTGCCCATGTGCGCATTCCTTTTTTTTTTTTTTTGTATTTCATTATTCCTAAATCTTATAAATACGTTCCGACCAAGTTATCGGCCTTTAGAAAGAAAAGAAATCCCATGTTGTTCATGTTGTTCCTCTGGTGTGGTTTTGACAGAGAATAGCTAAAAGAAAGACAAAAGAAACAAATAGAAGAAGAGAAAAAAGGTGAAAAGAGTACCATTAGAAGGGATAATTTTTCTTTCGATCTCGCCCCCTAAAAGAGCTCTGATAAGTAGGTAGGAATCGGGAAGGGGACTCATCTTGATTTTGATTAAAAAAATAATGTAATCTGTTGCAGACATCTGCTCAAATATACACCAGGGCAGGATAGTATTAATAAATTCTTTTGTTAATTTTATTTAAGAATAATGAACAAAAAAAAAAAAATGAATGGCTGAGTGGTTTTCTTAAAGGGGGGAAATGGGAGGAAAGGAGCACGACGACTCCAGGAGGAGATGATGATTGGTGACGATGATCGGTTGTAGGTAATGATTGCATATATGGGGTGGCATACCTCATCGACATGCCACGAAGGAAAGGGAGGGCCCGTTCGATCTCAATAATCCGGAAGAGGAGATCCGGTCCACATGGAGCGGCGGCGACGACATCATTCCTGGGGGGGGGGTCCCTTGGTCCGATTCTAATCCAGCATCTCGAGAGCAGAATGGGAATTGGCCTGAGGGATAAAAAAAGACACCGAATTAGATAAGTTCCAGTTCGGTCAAATCGCTAAAATGACGTGTCATTCCCCGTGGAAGAGAGTAGACAGCGCGCTCGAATCTCTAAACGGAGTAGGACCCGGCAAAAATAATGTGATAATCAAACTGTGATACTAGAGCTAGATTAATAAAATTAATTAGAAAATTTGGGGTGGTGTCCTCTTTGCTCCTTGAAGTCACCAGCTGAGGAGCTGAGCTATCGGCGGTTTGCGCGAGGAGCAAGAGGATTGATAGGGTTAAGCATAGGTATTAGAATAAAGTTAGATTAATATGTTCAATGTTTGTAATTCTGTAATTTTGTATGTTCTTGTCTCTTTTCACATGACTATGTTCTGTGAAGGATGTGTCCGGGGCTGCTTTTTGCGTCCTTTGCGCGGCTTAAGAATAGCGCCATCGGAAAGAACGAAGATTGGTGACCGTGCTCGATTTGTATCCAGTAACGATGCACCACTCTGGGTATCCGGAACGGTTTAGCCATCTAACAATAAGGAAAGAACAAGTAAATATGTGTAAAATGTTCTCGACTGTCAGCCATCAGCGTGACTGACGACAGGATCAGTCGACAATGTTGCTCACTGTGTGCATGATAGATCTTTTATGTTCTTCGCTCTTTCCAGCGCGATCGTCCCAAACAGAAGTCGGGGCCCTGGCGACCTCAACGTTCTAAGTATGAACGGAGGAGTAGCGCCGGTGTGCTTGAAGACGGGAGACCGAGCTGCAACGAAAGCGGCCGCGTTGACCTGTCGGAGTGGCTCCAGTTTGGGGGATCGCTGCTGGAAAGGCAAGATGAGCGTAAAAAAATATGTATATGTGTCTAGAAAATGTGACTGAAATTTTGACTGAAAAATTGACTGTCGGCCATCAAGCATTTTTTATTTTTTTATATAAATCCAGAAAGGCCGAAAAACATTTCTAGAACAAAAAATGAGCAGCGAACAAGGGGCAGACTCCCAGTCTCATCTCACCACGCAGACGGCGGCCCAGCTCTTAGCCGGCATGAGACAGCCGCCCACATGGGCCAAGTCGCATGGGACAATTCCAAAGCGATTAACTCTGGAAGAGAATAGTACTCCAGTAGGGCAAATGGGAAATAGGGGACTGGATCCCATTCAAGAACAAATTTCTCAAGAGAACGCAGCAGCGGTTAATGCGGCAGGTTTGAGACAGGTGACCCAACTGTTTACTCAGTCTCAAAATCAATTCAGGCAGGAGTTGGTAGACCTGATGAATCGAAGGATAGATAAGAGTTTGGAGGAAGGTTTTGTTGTTGGATAGGCTAGACGTAAGAAGAAGCCCGTCATCTGGATCCACCATGTCCAAAGACACACAGGTGACTCAAACGGGGGCGCGGGCATGCGGGGGCGATCGTCCACAGCCTACAGATCAAAGGTCGACTAAATCCTTTCATGCCAGAGATTTAAGCACTTTTCCGTGGAGAAACGAGACCAACCAAGCGCCTAGAATAGATTTAAACCCAGATATGAGGATCCATGGGCAGCCGCTACCATGTCCACCTAGCGCCATATCCGGGCTCGGAGTATCGCCCTCGACGGCGATATTGCCAACTCAACGATACCAGCCTGAAAGAAATTTCAGGTATCGACGTGGAGGTCAACGAGAGACGGAGAGGGCTGGAGGTCAGCCACCCAGTATGCCACCGACCGGGATGCGAACCGATGCCACCAGACCGCCAGAGCACCATCGAAGACATACCAGTGTAGAAGTGGCAACTGCAATCCTCTGGCCGAGCGGGGGGTATCACGGCAGAGGATTTTATCTTCCGAGTCGAGTACCTTCAGAGACACTACTCTACACCATGGGAAGACATTTTGAGGGACTTTCACCAGCTCCTGGTAGAAGAGGCTTCCGAGTGGTACTGGCTAGAGATGCGCACTAGGCCTCCAACGGATTGGAAATCATTGAAGTCGGCGCTTGAAGTTCAGTATTGCGACTTTCGCTGTGACCACGAGAGGATGCAGGACATGGCCGAGAGGAAGCAGCAGCCAGGAGAATCCCTCGATGCATATTTCGGTCACCGCTTTCTGAAGACTGGGCGGTTAAAACAATAAAAAGGAATCTGCTGGAACCCATGAAACAGTGGGTGTACCCAGTGCGGGCCTATACGGTAGAGCATTTGAGGGATGAATGTCGGGACGCCGAGAAAACCTTCGCCGAGGTACTGGCTAAACCCGTAAGCGTGACCAAGTACGCTCAACCTCGCCGAGTTGACTTCCGAGCTGGGCAAGTTAGCGAACTGGGACATTCGCAGGATGACGGATCAATCCGGTCACCCCCCAGAAGAGGCCGGAGATGTCGTGCAAATTGACGCCGTGACAGGGAATGGTGCCAAACGCACTTTAATCTGCTGGAATTGCCAGAGAGAAGGCCATGTCAACATGGAATGCGAGGACCAACAGCGCAGCCTGTTCTGTTACATATGTGGCATGCGGAACACCGTGACTCCAAGATGCCCAAAGTGTTCGGGAAACCAAAGACAGAGCGAGATGAGACCGGCCGTGTCGCGCTCCGAACAATAAGTCCTGTGCCGGACGTAGTGCAAGAAGGACCGAAGGGGAGTGAGGGCCAGTGTAGGATGCCAAAGTCGTTCGAGGAAAGGATGAGAATCTACTCTGAGGCCAGCAACAGGATTTTTTGAAAACAACGCCCTCAATGGAATGACCACACTATCCAGGCACGTTCGGAAGGCACAAGAGAGATTCAGGCAGAGGAAGTGGGAAAGGAAGCAGATTCGTTTGACAGTTGCTGCGATCGGTCCTAGAAATGAATATATTCCCAGGGCCTATGCGCAGATAAGTCTAGGAGGACGAACGATAGAAGGTTTGCTCGATTCCGGGTGGGAGTAAAATTATATTATTAGTGAGTTTGTTAGATAGTTGTTATTCGTGTAGTTTTTGTATCGTAAGTGTTGTCCGATGGAGTAGCCTCTGAAGTGATCCACGTACTGTGTCGGGATTCTTGCAGACGAAGGGGTGTTGATGTTCAGCTGTTCGTCAATTACCTGATTGTTTATTGTTGCGTGTATTGAGGATGGGTAATAGGAACTCACGACCTTTTTTACGATAGCTAGCTGGGGTGGGCCCCTATCGATATACGCGGGACCAGGATGAGAATATTGTTTTTTCATCTGGCAGGTCCATAACAGTGTGTTTGATCAACGTTTTTTTCCATTCCACGACCACGCATATTTTTCGCACTTGTCCAATTCCACTTTTATTCTCTCCATCTACCATACATAAAAAAAAATTCATAAAAAAAAAAAATTAGTAATTAAAGTGTTCACCGCGATTTCTTATGTGTTCGAATTATTTCAATTGCCCAATTACTTTCCTCACGCGCGTATCCGCAAACCTGTGTATCTTCTTACATATCCGTCTACACATAATTAATTTCGGTGTCGCACATTTACCACAAAAAAAAAAAATTAAATAGTAATTAAAGTATGTACCGCGATTTCTTGTGCTTTCGAATTAGTTCAATTGCTCATTTCATTTCCTCACGCGCGTATCCGCAAACCGCTGCACTTGCTTACATACATATGTACATACATACATCGTCATATATTGGTGCACGCACATATGTACATATCCACATACACATAATCCATTTTGGTATTAATTTAACAAAAAAAAAGGGGAGAGGAAAGGAACCCAACTACATAACAAATTACTTACGTTTTTGTGAACCACGCTCGTGCATACATACAAATACTTACCTGTGCACTTACGCATGCATGTACATACATATATCAAAGCATTTGTCCATATGCACTGATCGTTTGTTCTTTTCCTTTCGTGACAACACTCGCGATGTGTAAAGGCGTTCGTTTTTGTTCTTTTTCTTCTCTCCACACAACCACAAAAGAAATTATTATAACATAATTAATTAACAAAACCAAATATATAAACAGTAGCCGGCAGCTGTTTTCGGAGTAGTGGTGACACAGTAGCCGGCAGCTGTTTTCGGAGTAGTGGTGACACGTGAGTCGAGTCGTGATATCGACTGGCGGCTCGAGCGCGCCAAATTCAAATTACACTATTTCCGATTCCCTTATTTCGCCTAATTATATACCCGTCCATATTTATAAATAAAGATATTATTTTAACGGCTATTATTTTGCCCACATATATATATCCGTCCATATTTATACATATATATATATTTTCCAGCCATTATCGTGGCCATATATATATATATCCGCCCATATTTGTAAATACATACATATATAATTTTTTCCAGCCTTTATTATTTATATTCTTTGCCCTATACATCCTTATTTATATATTTCATCCGTGTTTTGTTTTATACGTACTCCCATCGTTACTTACAAATCCATCTAAACTTGTTTTGTAATCACCCCGCTTTGTCTACGTGTAATTTTCGATCCGCGTTCGTGCGTTCGTATATTGTTCCACATATATCTCCATTAAAAGGGCTCCTTTTCCAAGCCACGCGCGAGAGAATTCTCCCGCAATCCCTGTGCAATCATACAGTCCAATTCTCTTTTTTGTTGTTTTTTCAAAACCAAAGGGCGCGCAAACTCGTACTTCGTCGGTAATGTCGTCCCCTGAGTATGTCCACGGAGCCGTCCAAGACCGCGCCAAAGTCTTTCTCGGGACGTTGTTCGGAAAACGCTCCGTCGGGGCCTCCGAGGCATAGAGGTCCTCCGTGTGAGGTGAAGATATTTGATGGCGACAGATTAGCATGGCCCACATTTTGCGATTTGTTTGCTGCCATTTATATCGCCAATCCGTATTTGTCACAAGTGGAAAAGCTTTATCACTTGAACGCCAAGACGCGAGGGTTAGCGAGAACCATCATGGCTTAGTCCCCCCTAAAGAATGAGGGTTTCCAGGCCGCGTGGGAGAACCTCACCGCACGGTACGAAAATAGCCGTCTGCTTGTCATGACTCAATCCAGATAACTCCTTCACATTCCCTCGGTGGCACAAGAGTCGGGCGAATCCTTGCGAGAGCTCCAGGCTACGTTTCAAGGGTGTCTTACCGCTCTTGAGCGTTCGGGTGTTAGCACTGAGAATTGGGATGTCTTACTTATCGCCATATGCACTAGCAAATTGCCGAAGGCCACAATCCTCCTGTGGACACAATCAGTGCCAAATAAGACTGTCGTCTCCACTTGGTACGATTTGAACCGATTCCTCACCGATCGGTATCGTGTCCTGAAAGCTACAAAAGAACATAAGTCGGCCCCAAGTGTCCAAGCCATCAGAATTAGCCCCCGCAAATCCTCTGCGACGATGAAGGTTCGCTTTTCCCGCGAAAGCTCAGCTCAAACCTGCGTCTTGCAAGCTGTGCCATCGGGAGAATCACCCAATATGGCTTTGCCCTAGTTTCCTTGACATGCCTGTTCAGGGGCGTTTGGAAACCATTAGACAGCAGGGACTCTGTTTTAACTGTTTTGCTCGCGGTCATCAAGTGAAGGGCTGCTCCAGTGCGCATAATTGCCATACCTGCGAGGAACGTCATCATACTCTGTTGTATCCTATTGATGTGTCCGTGTCCTCGACGTCCCCTGCGCAAGTCCCACCATGCAGCGCCACAGAGCGTCCGTCCACGAGCAACCAGCTCCAAATTGTCGGCGGCTATGCCAACTGTTTTCCCACATCCTCGGAAAGCGGATCAAAAAGGATATTGGTGATTTCGTCGGGCTAGAAACCATCTTTGTTCTGTGTGGAGTTATCATGCCTGACCCTCCGGTGTCTCAATTAGTTTTCGCTGCACAGTCGCGAGTTAGCCCGGAAGCAAAAACTCGAGGTACTCCTCACCAAGTTTTGGGTGGTGGAAGACCTTCCCGAAAAGGAGGATGACGTATTCTGCGAGCGGAATTTCCAGAGGACCACCCGAAGAGGGAAGGACGGCCGATATGTTGTGTCCCTACCGTTCAAAGGTCCGAATATCGTCGACTTGTGTCATTGAAGACCGATCACGCTGGCTCAATTCCTGCGGAATGAAGCACGCCTTCTCAAGAATACCGTCCTTGAAACGCAGTACGATGCCATAATTCAGGTTGGCCATATGATTCGGGTGACGCCGCCTCAGGATAAAAAAAACTTCTATCTCCCCCATCATGCGGTGTTTAAGATCGACAGCACCACCACCAAGGTACGCGTGGTATTTATGGCGTCGAGCCCCTCCACACGAGGCGTCAGCCTTAACGATGTCTTGCACACCGGGCCCACTCTTCAGGCCGATCTCATGCTTCAGGTACTGAAATGGCGGTTCTTTCAGTTCGTTTTCAACGCTGACATAACGCAGATGTATCGACAAATCCGAGTCGACCCCAGGCATACTCCTTTTCAGCGGATCCTCTACCGAGATCGTTCCTGCTGTATTCAGGATTATGAGCTACAATCTGTCACGTTTGGGGTTAATTGCGCTCCATTCTTGACGACACGAGTCCTTTTATCGATGTACCCTCAGGCGACCGAAATCGTTCGGAACTACATGTATATCTCGCCATACGAAAGCTTCAAGCTGCCCTTCAATCTGCGGGCCTCCCGCTTCGGAAGTGGACTTCCAATAAGAAGGAAGTACTTCAAGCTATCCCAAGAGACCACCTGCTTCGGGAGGACTTTCTCGAGCTGGAAGACGCGAGCATTGCAAAAACCTTGGGAATCCGCTGGCAAGCCGCGGAGGACGTCTTCTTCTTTACCGTAGCGGACCCACCATTGATGGAGTCGAGCTCCAAGAGGCAGGTTCTGTCCCATATCGCTAAACTCTTCGACCTCGCTGGCTGGCTAGCCCCATTTGTTATCCGAGCGAAGATATTCATGCAGCAAATCTGGCTTACCGAACTGGGCTGGGATGATGTTTTGCCGCCTCTCCTGCTGCAGCAATGGCACGAATTCCTGCAGGATTACCCAGGCCTCAGTCGACTCCGCATTCCCCGTTGGGGGAGCTTCATGGCTTCTGTGACGCGTCACAGAAAGCGTATGGAGCAGCCCTATATGTGCGGGTTCGGTACGGTGATCAAGTAGACGTCCATTTATTAACGGCTAAGACCCGTGTAGCTCCAGTCAAAACAGTCTCGCTGCCTCGGCTGGAGTTGTGCGGAGCGGTTTTGCTAGCCGATCTCTGGGCGTCGATCGTTCCTGAACTCCCAATCCCACCTGCAACCTCCCAGTTTTGGACCGACTCTGCCATCGTGTTGGCTTGGCTCAATAAACCCCCGTGCAGTTGGTCCACCTTCGTGGCCAATCGGGTATCCAGGATCTCCAAAAGCACCAGTGGCCAAAGCTGGTCACATGTGCGCTCCGAGGACAACCCCGCTGATCTGGCGAGCCGTGGAGTCTCCGCGGCCGAGTTATCGGCCAGCAGCCTCTGGTGGCATGGGCCAGACTGACTCCAGCGAGCCCCCCGAGTATTGGCCAACTCCCCATAACGAACTCCCAGACACCCAGCTGGAGCAACGAGTCCAGTGCCACACCACCGCGACCACCCTACTCGAGGACGTCAGCGAACGTTTCTCGGATTATGGTAGGGCATTACGCGTACATCCTACGCTTCGCCAGGGCAGGGCATTACGCGTACATCCTACGCTTCGCCACCAAAAGGATTTCGACGCCTTCCACGGTCCGCCTCACCAATGACGAACTTCTCTCCGTCGAGCGCGCCTTGATTCGGACCTCTCAGCGTCGGGAATACCTCACGGAGATACGGGCCCTGGGTGAAGGGCGACCCCTGCCATCATCCAGCGCGCTTCTCAATCTGAACCCATTTCTCGACCAGCATGGGTTACTCCGCTCCTGCGGACGACTCCGGGCCGCTGAGTCCCTCCGATATGATGAACGTCACCCTATTCTCCTCCCCTATAGTACTAATTTCACACGCCTGCTCATCGAACTCGCCCACCGCTTCACGTTGCATGGCGCCAATCAACTGATGGTGCGGTATCTGCACACCAAATTCTGGATCCTACGGATCAAAAACATGGTAAAGTCCCACATCAAGGGGTGTAAAGTCTGCATCGTTCATCGTCGACGACTACAAACTCAAATGATGGGTGATCACCATCGAGAGCGCATCGCCTACTCCAGGCCCTTCACCCACACGGGCATAGATTTCTCAGGGCCTTTCGAGATCAAGAATTACACCGTGTCTCATTACGAAGGGTTATGTCTGCGTCTTTGTGTGTGTCAGCACGACCGCAATCCATCTCGAGGCTACCTCCGACCTCACCACTGAACGATTTCTCGCAGATTTCTCGCGGTTTGTCGCACAGAGACAATGCCCACAGCGCATTTACTCCGATAATGTCAAAACCTTCGTAGGGGCCTCCAAGGCGCTAGAAAAATACTTCCTGGACGTCACTAAGCTGAATATAATGAAGGCATTTCCCCAGCATATTTTATCCTGGCAGTACATTTGTTTGTGTTTGTGTTGAATTTGTTTGTGTTAAAATTTTTTTAAAATTATTTTTTTGTCGATTTAACTTGTTTCCTCACATCTCTCTGACAATTTTAATATACCTGACATAGCCTGGACCCTTTCATTTGATTCTTTATTACTGTTGCCCTCCTGGTCACATTGTTTCATAGATAGTTTCTTGAGTTCTCCCTAACTTGTTTCCGCAAGACAAACTTTACTAAACTTAAAATCTTTTCTTAACTATAAATGATTGGTAATATCTCTATGGATTTTGGTATTTCTGTTTTCTATAAAACTCTTAAGATGTTTCTCGATGTTTGTGTTTGTTAGTTATGTAACTCAAGGAACGCTAAATCGAAATGCTTTAAAAGGTTTAGACAATCGTGTACATCATACGATTTTGAATTCACTGCTGAATTCACAATGCTCTAAGGACTATCTTCAGCGAAGTAAATTCAGATTTTCTCGCTATCCTAAGCAATTTTAAAGCAAAATATAAGACATCAGTGCACCCGTCTTACTTGTCTTAAAAAAATAATAAAGCTGACACTGATCAGGCCGATATGTCTATTGATTTTTTGCAATTTATTCCTCTACGATTTATCAAGCGAATCCATCATATTCTTATTTGCAAACACAAACACCTGGCCCTGATGGCGATCACAATTTAGACCGCGAAGATCAAAAAGCAGAAATTTCTTTTGAACTGATTCTATTTTACAATGGTGCGTCTCATATTGAGGTGACCATTTGCAAGATACGTACTCTAAGAAAGGACGGATTAATTAAGTATACAGAATTTTGGTTGTATACGGATCGTAAAACTCTTTTAATTATCGTGTCACAAACCCAAGAGCATTCATCGTTTTACTTACTGTAGGATAAGTAATAGAAAAGCTAATTTTTTGTCCATATGAACACATTAATCATTGATAATGTCTAAACGCTCCAAGGTAGTGTCGTTAAAAGAATAATTTACTAACTAACTATAAAACGACATTTAGAGGTTTAATAGGTTGGTTTTACACCAACTCTAAAGATCATTAAGATCGGATTAAATCCGACAAGAAGACGATATGCACTCAACTTATATAAAAGCAGAGTATGATTAACAGAGTCAAAGGCCTTGCTGAAGTCAGTATAAATGACGTCAGTTTGCACGGCAGCCTTGAATCCTTTGATCGAGTGAGCTGTAAATTGTAATAGTTGTCGATCTACGTTTTTTAATCCCATGTTGGGATGACGAAATAATTGAGCTACAAAAATGCTGTAATTGAGATGTTATTATTTTCTCAAATTCTTTGGGTATGGCAGTCAATTTAGTAATACGCCTTTAATTGGAGGTTTCGGAATTTTCCCCCTTTTATAAAGAGGAATAATATATGATTCCTTCCAGATAGACGGGAAGGCGGGAGATGTGACGGACAGTGTTAACAACGTAAATAATGGCTTTCATAGGGACTCTGCAGAAAACCTTAATACGCAGCCTGGTATTCCGTCAGGGCCAGGTGCATATACTGGTTTGACGGAACTAAGCACGCTAAGAACTGAACTTTTATCAAACACAGTGTCAAAAATGCAGTTAGACGATTGCAAGTAATGAGGATAAGGAGGGTTTGCTTGATAAATCGAAGAGGAATAAGTTGTTTTGAAAAAATCAGCAAACACATCGGCAATTGCCTGATCAGCGTCAGTTATATTGTTTTCGAAAGACAAGTAAGACGGGTGCACTGATGTCTTACGTTGTACATTGATAAAGTTATAAAATTGCTTAGGATCGCGAGAAAACTTATGTTTACATCGCTAAAGATTATCCTTATAGCATGTGAATTCAGCACCATCAAATTTGATAGAGCAACTACATAAGGGGGAAAAATCCGATGCTTTACCGGATTTTTAAAATCTTTTATAGCATCTTGATTGTACGTTCTTACATAACTCTCGAGAGAACCAAGCAGGTCTATCAGACCATCCTTGGGTCACACGCGGGACACAAACATCCAAGAACGACTTAAGAGTTTTTAAGAAGACAGAAATGACAGTGTCCATATCCGTGGAAGTATACAGATATGACCAATCATTAGTTAACAAAAGTTTTTTAAGTTGAGTTAAGTTTATCTTGCAAAAACATCGGCTTGGAGGCATTGAGTTATTATATTGAGACATAACCCCAAATGGACGGTCAATGGTTACATCCAGAGTTGGATGAAAGTTGTCTTAAGGGATAACTAAGGGATCAGTCATGGAAACATCGCAGTTGGATGCATCCAACACAAATACAAATTCCGTCCATGATTTATTTGAGTTAGGGACAACTCAAGCAGACCATCCATGAAACAATGTGAAGATGAGGGACAGTAATAAAGAATCATATGAAAGGGTTCAGTAAATGTCAGGTATATTAAAATCTCAAAAAAACAATGGGCAAGTCTTTGTCAGAGAGATGTGAGGAAACAATTTGAATGGCCAAATGGTGAATGTATACTGGCAAGTCGGAAAAACTAAAAATTTAAGCATCGGCAATATCAGGCTTCAGCCAAGTTTTAATAAAGGCAAGAATATGAAGGTCAAAAGCTCAACTATCTACAAAGTGTCTAGAGAGTTCAGACTTCAGTCCCCGTACATTCTGATAGGCCAGAGTTAGGGACGAAGCTAGTTTTTTTACTCGAAAACAGTTGCCGAAGAGCCAGAAGGAACGTTGTTTGCAGAGGCAGGGAACGGTTAATCGGAGTCCGATTTTTCTTTTTTATTGTATATTTTTTTACAATAATGTGTTCTGGCCAATAATATTTATGACATATTTGGCCAAAAAGATCAAGAGAGACACTTATTTTGAAGGACAAAATGTCCCGAGTATATGAAAAACATAAAATATTATGCAACGCATAGAAGAAAGCATTTCCGCCTGTTCACGCCACCGGGTGAACAGCAGTGAGCGGCGAAGAGCAGTGAGCGGTGAGGAGTGAGGAGGGTTTTTTGATCCTCGGCATCTACGGTCACACCAGGAGGAGTGACTTGGTTTTTCCAATGGGCATCGCCATTTATTCTGAATCGAGCTTTTCACCCGAACACCCGTTCTTTTTCCTGATTATTTTTCTTTACGATTTGTCATTTTTTCAAACCGAACCATTTTTCGTGTGCGTGTCGGTATATGTACCTTTTGAATTCAATAAATCATCATTAATTAAAACGAAGTTTTTCGCGCGTTTTAATCATTCTACTCACGTACGAGACCCTGAAGATATTGGCACCCGCCAACCATTTGAGGCTTAGTCGGGTCCTTCCGCCCCTCCACAAACATTGGTCCTTCGAGCCGGATATCCTTCCGCTCCTCCAGCTTGCATCGGCGGAATTCCTGATAAGTACAAAAATTTCATTATTCATTTCATTTACATACTAATAAAAGTGTGAGGTTTCCCCGCTTCTCCATAGCGACCTACACACTTTTACATATTGCATGTACATACCTGACCTGTTCCAAGGTTACATGGTAGTTCCTAATCCTTAGCGCGTTTGTCCAACGTTCTCGTTTTACATTCCACGATTATCCATTTTTATTTATGTTTTTTCCTCGCACTTGTCCAAATCCACTTTTTACATATACATTCACATATGCATTCACATGTACATGTAATTTCCACAGCTGTTTGCCAAATCCGCGTAAAAGTTTAAAAAAAAAAAAAATAAAAATATTAAATTGTTATAAAAAATAGGGAAAAATAATAATCAAAGTGTTCACCGCGTTTTCTTATGTGTTAGAATAATTATTTTGAATGCCAAACTTATTTCCTCACGCGCGTATCTACGTACATACATACATCGTCACCTGTTGATGTACGCGCATATGTACATATCCATATACATATAATCCCTTCGCACATTTACCACAACACAAAAGGCAAAAAAATATATATTTTTTTAAATAGCACTTAACGTATGCACCGCGATTTCTTGCGCGTTCGAATTAGATGCGAAATTAATTTCCTCACGCGCGTCTTTGGAAACCGGTGCACTTGCTTACATATGTACATACTTGCTTACATAGTCATACATTGCACATATGTACATATCCACAACACATAATACATTTCGGTGTCGCGCATTGATTTAACACAACCCCACATCCAATTAAATAACAATTACTTAAGTTTTTTTTTTTGTTGTTGTGAACAACGCGTGTGCATACATATCTATATACTCACCTGTGTACTTATGCATGTACGTACATACATAGATCAAAGCATTTGTCCATATGCATTGATCGTTTGTTTTGTTTGCCTTCGCGCACAACAGTCGCGGTGTGTAAAAGCGTTCTTTTGTTCTTGGTTTTTCCGCACAACCACAAAAAAAATTATTAACATAATTAAACAACAAAATCAAAAACCAAATATATAAACAGCGGCCGACAGCTGTTTTTGGAGTAGTGGTGACACGTGAGTCGAGTCGTGATATCGATAGGCGGCTCAAGCGCGCCAAATTCAAATCAGATTATTTCCGATTCTTCTTTTTCGCCCATTTATATATCCGTCCATATTTATAAATTATTTATATAATTTTTCCGGCCAACTTTTTGCGCTCATATATGTATCCGCCCATATTTATAAATAAATACATATATATTTTTTCCAGCACTATCGGGTCCATATTTACATATCCGCCCATATTTATGAATAAATACATATATATATTTCCAGCACTATCGGGCCCATATTTATATATCCGTCCATATTTATAAATTATATATATAATTTTTTCCGGCCAGTATTTTGCGCACATATATGTATCCGCCCATATTTATAAATAAATACATATAAATTTTTTCCAGCACTATCGGGCCCATATTTATATATCCGTTCATATTTAAAAATTATATATATATTTTTTCCGGCCAACCTTTTGCGCTCATATATATATCCGCCCATATTTCTAAATAAATACATATATATATTTTTTCCAGCACTATCGGGCCCATATTTATATATCCGTCCATATTTATAAATTATATATATAATTTTTTCCGGCCATTATTTTGCGCACATATATGTATCCAGATCCAGATTTATATAAAAACGTATTTTCTTTTTATCCTATACATCTTTATTTATATATTTCATCCGTGTTTTGTTTTATACGTACTCCCATCGTTACTCACGAATCCATATAAACTTGGTTTGTAATCATTTCGCTTCGTCTACGTGTAATTTTCAATCCGCATTCGTGCGTTCATATATTTCGTTTCCGAGCCACACGCGAGAAAATTCTCCCGCAATCCTGCGGTGCACAGTGAGAAAGTTCTTGCGTCCCCATACAGTCCACTTCTCACCTCCAAAACCAAAAAAAGGGACGCGCAAAAACGCGGTGTTCGTCGGTAAGGTCGTCCCCGGAGTATGTCCACGGAGCCGTCCAAGACTGCGCCGAAGTCCAACAGTCTTTCGTCCCCCTCTGCAACTCCGGAGAAGGTTCGGCCTCCGACAACTCCGGTGACCGTGAAGCGTACGGATATTTCGCGCAAGTTCTCGTCAGTTCGCAGCCGCAGCGAATCCCCAAGGTCCCATCCGTCTTCGTCCAGCCTACCTGAGGGTCGCAGATTCTCGGTTAAAGACTCGAGTGAACACAAAGGTCGTTCCAAGCTTTCAACCCAGACCCAGATTCCGCACGTTGTTGTGACGCACTGTTCTGACGCTCCCGTCACCCGATCCGTATCACAACAGCGTAGAGAACACTCCAGAATGTCCCTCTCCGATTTCGTTCTAGCGTGCGACGCATTGACTCTGTTTGAAGCTCGTGAGAGTGATCCAAGCCGACGAGGAAAGCTTGGCAAACATAAGCCACATCAAGGCGAAGCACGAATCCGCTTACGCGGCGTATGTGCGATGCGGGACGTTGTTCGGAGAACGCATCGAATAGCTCTCGGCACAGATGACGACTCTTAGGCGTCAGCCAACCGGGGCATAGAGTTCCTCCGTGTGAGGTAGAGACATTTGATGGCGACAGCCTAGCAAATCCTCTGCAACGATGAAGGTCCAAGCGTTTCCAGCGAAAGCTCAGCTCAAACCGGCGCCTTGCAAGCTGTGCCATCGGCAGAATCACCCAATACGTCTCTGCCCTAGTTTTCTTGATATGCCTGTTCAGAGGCGTTCGGAAACCATTAGACAACAGTTTGTTTGAACTGTTTTGCCCGCGGTCATCAGGTGAAGGGCTGCTCCAGTGCGCATAATTGCCATACCTGCAAGGAACGTCATCATACTCTGTTGTATCCTATTGATGTGTCCGTGTCCTCGCCGTCCGCTGCGCAAGTCCCACCATCCAGCGCCACAGAGCGTCCGTCCACGAGCAACCAGCTCACAAATGCTCAAAGTTATTTTGCATCTACCCCAGGCAGAGGCCTTTTAGGCACTGCGATTGTCACTCTGCACAATCGCGGTGTGGATCATCATATTCGGGCGTTGATCGACTCGGGGGCCGATTCAACTTTTCTCTCCGAGCGTGTCTTCAGCATGGTCCAGCCCCCTTCTACCCCGTAGACGCCGCGGTTACTGGCATGGGCCAGAGTGATGGAGGCTGCGCCGACAAGGTGTGTCTGCTAATGCTGTCTCCCCCGTGTAACAGACTGAACAAGATTGAGGTCTCCGCCCTGGTCGTATCCAAATTGTCAGGGGCCATTCCAACAGCTCCATTCCTTTATACGGTTCCGACGCAGTGCCTCGATCGCCCCCTGGCTGACCCGTACTACAACTAGCCCGCGCCTATTGACATGATTATCGGTGTAGACCTGTTTCCCCACATCCTCGGAGAACGGATCAACAAGGATATTGGTGAGTTCGTCGGGTTAGAAACCATCTTTGGATGGGTTCTGTGTGGGGCTATCATTCCTGACCCTCCGGTGTCTCGATCAGTTTTCGCGGCACAGACGCGAGTTACTCCAGAAGCAAAACTTGATGTACTCCTCACCAAGTTTTGGGAGGTGGAAGACCTTCCCGCAAAGCCGGAAAAGGAGGATGTCGTATTCTGCGAGCGGAACTTCCAGGAGACCACCCAAAGAGGAAAGGACGGCCGATATGTTGTGTCGCTACCGTTCAAAGGTCCGAATAGCGTTGACTTGGGCCACTCAAGACCGATCGCGCTGGCTCAATTCCTGCGGAATGAAGCACGCCTTCTCAAGGATCCCGTCCTAAAAACGCAGTACGATGCCATTATTCAAGAGTACGAGGAATCGGGTCATATGATTCGAGTGACGCCGCCTCAAGATGGGAAAAACTTCTATCTCCCCCATCACGCGGTGTTTAAGCCCGATAGCACCACCACTAAGGTACGCGTGGTATTTAACGCGTCGAGCCCCTCCACACAAGGCGTCAGCCTCAACGATGTCTTGCACACCGGCCCCACTCTTCAGGCCGACCTCACGCTTCAGGTACTGAAATGGCGGTTCTTTCAATTCGTTTTCAACGCCGACATAACGCAGATGTATCGACAAATCCGAGTCGACCCTAGGCATACCCCCTTTCAGCGGATCCTCTACCGAGACCGCTGCGCTGATTTACAAACTGTCACGTTTGGGGTTAACTGCGCGCCATTCTTGGCGATCCGAGTCCTTTTACAACTGGCACAAGACGTGCAAGCGATGTATCCTCAGGCGAGCGAAATCCTTCGGAACTACATGTATGTTGATGATGTCCTTGCCGGCGCTCACACTGAAGCCGACGCCCGTCTCGCCATACGAGAGCTTCAAGCGGCCCTCCAATCTGCGGGCTTCCCGCTTCGGAAGTGGACTTCCAATTAGAAGGAAGTACTTCAAGCCATTCCAAGAGAGCACCTGCTGCGAGAGGACTTTCTCGAGCTGGAAGACGCGAGCACTGCAAAAACCTTGGGCATTCGCTGGCAAGCTGCCGAGGACGTCTTCTTCTTCACCGTAGCGGACCCCCCCTTGAAGGAGTCGATCTCCAAGAGGCAGGTTCTGTCCCACATCGCTAAACTCTTTGACCCCGCTGGTTGGCTAGCCCCATTTGTCATCCGAGCGAAGATATTCATGCAGCAAATCTGGCTTACCGAACTGGGCTGGGATGATGTTCTGCCGCCTCTCCTGCTGCAGCAATGGCACGAATTCCTGCAGGATTACCCAGGCCTCAGTCGACTCCGCATTCCCCGTTGGGGGAGCTTCATGGCTTCTGTGACGCGTCACAGAAAGCGTATGGAGCAGCCCTATATGTGCGGGTTCGGTACGGTGATCAAGTAGACGTCCATTTATTAACGGCTAAGACCCGTGTAGCTCCAGTCAAAACAGTCTCGCTGCCGATCTCTGGGCGTCGATCGTTCCTGAACTCCCAATCCCACCTGCAACCTCCCAGTTTTGGACCGACTCTACCATCGTGTTGGCTTGGCTCAATAAACCCCCGTGCAGTTGGTCCACCTTCGTGGCCAATCGGGTATCCAGGATCTCCAAAAGCACCAGTGGCCAAAGCTGGTCACATGTGCGCTCCGAGGACAACCCCGCTGATCTGGCGAGCCGTGGAGTCTCTGCGGCCGAGCTATCGGCCAGCAGCCTCTGGTGGCATGGGCCGGACTGGCTCCAGCGAGCCCCCCGAGTATTGGCCAACTCCCCATAACGAACTCCCAGACACCCAGCTGGAGCAACGGGTCCAGTGCCACACCACCGCGACCACCCTACTCGAGGACGTCAGCGAACGTTTCTCGAATTATGGTAGGGCACTACGAGTCATCGCGTACATCCTACGCTTCGCCACCAAGAGGATTTCGACGCCTTCCACGGTTCGCCTCACCAATGACGAACTTCTTTCCGCTGAGCGCGCCTTGATTCGGACCTCTCAGCGGCGGGAATACCTCGCGGAGATACGGGCCCTGGGTGAAGGGCGACCCCTACCATCATCCAGCGCGCTACTCAATCTGAACCCATTTCTCGACCAGCATGGGTTACTCCGCTCCTGCGGACGACTCCGGGCCGCTGAGTTCCTCCGATATGATGAACGTCACCTTATTCTCCTCCCCTTTAGTATTTATTTCACTCGCCTGCTTGTCGAATTCGCCCACCGCATCACGTTGCATGGCGGCAATCAACTGATGGTGCGGTATGTGCGCACCAAATTCTGGATCCCACGGATCAAAAACATGGTAAAGTCCCACATCAAGGGGTGCAAAGTCTGCATCGTTCATCGTCGACGACTACAGACCCAGATGATGGTTGATCTGCCTCGAGAACGCATCACGTACTCCAGGCCCTTCACCCACACGGGCATTGACTTCGCAGGGCCGTTCGAGATCAAAAATTACACCGGGCGTGCGTGTCTCATAACTAAGGGTTATGTCTGCGTCTTTGTGTGTTTCAGCACGAAGGCAATCCATCTCGAGGCTACCTCCGACCTCACCACTGAAAGATTTCTTGCAGCCTTCTCTCGGTTTGTCGCACGGAGACAATGCCCACAGCGCATTTACTCCGACAACGGCAAAACCTTCGTAGGGGCCTCAAAGGCGCTCGAATAAGATTTCCTGAACTCCACTAAGCTTGAAATAATGAAGGCATTTCCCCAGCACATTGTATCCTGGCAGTTCATTCCGCCAAGCGCGCCCCATATGGGAGGACTGTGGGAAGCAGGGGTCAAAAGTTTTAAGACCCTGTTTTACAAGTCCTCGTCCACTGTCAAATACACCTTCGAGGAACTTTCCACTCTCCTATGTAGGATCGAAGCGTGCCTAAACTCCAGGCCAATCTCTCCCATGAGCGAGGATCCAGAGGATCTGCTGGCCCTAAGCCCGGGACATTTCCTGATTGGAGGACCGCTCTTATCCATTGCGGAACCGGAAATTCTAGTCGAGTCTATGTCGCTGATCAACCGATGGCAGCGACTAAAAGCAATCCAGCAGGCTTTCTGCCGCTGGAGGAGTGAGTACCTCAAGGAGCTTCACAAACGGAACAAGTGGAAATCACCGACTCGCAGCATCCAGACCGGCGACCTCGTGATCGTGTCCGAAGATCATCTCCCCTCCAACGAGTGGCGTTTAGGGCGAAATGAGCGCACTCTGCCCGGGGCTGACGGTCTCGTCCGAGTGGCTGATGTCACCACCGCGCGTGGGTCTATCCGAAGACCCGTAGCGAAGCTCATTCTGTTGCAAGACAGCAGGAGTCCTGAGCCTAAAACCTTATCGTGACTCCCAATCCCTCTATGTTCCCTCCGAATGTCCTCGTTCCGTGCATGTTTCTCGTTCCCGTGCATAGACTAATCCACTCCCCCCTACGTAATTTCTTTCGTTACAGTTCGTTCAGCTAGCCCATTCATAGCGACATGGCCCCCACGCGTCTGCCGCACCACCGCAGGAAACGAGCTCCACAGGGCACGAACGTGTACCGATGCCGTGCGGTGCTTATCAATAAGTATTGTCCCAATTGCTTGGCACACGAGCATTCACCCGACGCGTGCCGGACTCGCCATGGTTGCCGACGATGCGGGCAAAGGCACCATACCCTGCTCCACATGGCCGACCAACCGCCGAGACAACGTGCCTCCGCCCGGCGTCGCAGGCAATCAACCCCTCCGGGCGTGCTGCAACCCCGCTACAACCCCGTTCCCGATCATCGTCCGACCTCTCCGCTTCCCCAGAAGGCGCACCCGAGATCTCTCTATCCTCCCTGCTCCACGCCAGGACGACTACTGTCCTGCCAACCGCAGTCCTCCAGTTGGGCAATGGCTCGAAATCCTTCGAAACCCGCGTCCTTCTCGATGCGTGTGCGGCTGAGAGCCGCATCAATCTCTCCTTTGCCCGGTCCCTGGGGTTAGCTGTGACCAAGGTCGGGGTCGACCAAGCCTGTACGGCCGTCCTCGAGTCGAGGTCCGACAAGACGTTCCGACTGAACGTTATATTCCGGGTCGAAGAGGACTTGCTCATCCGCACTCCCATCCGGGAAGTGGCGGCGCCGGTCCGGGAGAATTTCGCCACCCTGATCCTGGTCGACCCCTATTTCTATCGGCCGGCGTCGGTATCCGTGGTGCTCGGGGCAGACCTCTAGCCATTCTTCCGTGACCACACTGGCTGTGAATCGGGCCATAGCTGCCACTTTGTGCAAATAAAACACGTCCACCGGTTCGGGGATGTTTACTTGCGTATAAAGCTAAGCTTTCTTTCTTCAATTAATTGTTATCTGTTTTTTTGCTTTAGCTTTTTCGTCGATTGCTGTGTTAGTTAACGTAAAGAAAAAAAAAGATAAATGGTGAAAAATTTGCCAAATATGCATCGAACACAGCTCAACTTTCGCCTGAATTCCATCTGCAAAAAACCAATTGTACACAGCGTTTTGGCTCACCGAAAGAAATAACTCCATTTATCAGTGTTTACTAAATAGAGAGCTATTCGAAGGAGCACAGGAATGTAAAAAAAAAACATGGACTACAAAAGTTTTTCTTTTTTTTTTTTTTTACGCGCGAGCTCAAGCAGACCCCTGCCCACCTCCCACCCGACCGACCGGGGTGCCGCCGGATAACGCACGGCACTAATCGCGTGGACAAATACACAATAGAAAAAACAGACAAACAAATAATACTATAGCTATCTGTTCGTGGAGGGGCGGAAGAATCCAAATAAGCCGCAAGTGGTTGGCGGGTGCCAATGTCTTCAAGGGTCTGGTGTAGTAAGTAATTAAAACGCGCGAGAACTTCGTTTTAAACTAATCTATATGAATAGGGATTCCGGAGGAGAAGAATAACCCAATCTTCGTTCAATTCAAAATATGAACTGATTTTATTAACAAACGTATGTGTATATAAAAGAATTCTTAGACTCTAGGAGGCGACAATTGTTCTTAAAAATATCTTATTCTAATGACCCACGTTTTTAGGGGGTTGAAAATAGTTTATATTTCATGCTCAGCGTCGGTTACTTGATACCGCGCCGCTGTTACAATCTTAAGTGTTTTCCACAGAGTGTGGATGCATGTTTTGTTTGGTTTTTGAGCCATAAAATATGAAATATGAATTTGTATCAGCTATTTTTGTTTTTGGAATTAAGCAATAATTGTCATAGGAATCTTTATGACTTATTTTTCTTGTATGTTTTGTATATTTCTTTGTTCAATCTGATTTGGTGAAGCCATTTCAGATGAACACGATGTTTATTCTTAAACATTCTGCCAAAGGGCCGCCAAATGTGACGTTTTGGTTTTTGATTTAAATAGTTAGTTGTCTTATACAAATTAATTTTAATATTGTCATTAGTAAGATAACTCTTGTTAAAGAAGCATGACGAGCTACATGAGAGAAGTTAACCCTAGCAAATCAATGTTATCCTTCTTATAAACTGACTTCCTATTATTTTGTATGATTTACCGAATTTGTTTACTAATATCGCCCGATGCTTAACAATTTTTGTTTCGGGATATCTACCCACTCCTGATCTGTATTACTGTGTTGACTTCTAGCCTTTTTATACGGTGGAGACTTTGAAGACCAACAACTTCTACCTCTCGGCTTTTGCTCCACCGTTTTGACATTTCGCTGATAGCTGAACTTTGAGCGTTTATTCTGTTTAAATGTTGCCCCTTTATGAACATTTTGCAATATCTGCCTTTTTTGTACTATAGACTCGGACAATTTGTTACCTGAATTTATTATGACACTATTTTTTAAATGATCATTATTTAATTTACCGTTTGCCATCTGAAGATTTTCATTTTGTACCGGCTCTGGGATATATACTTTTTCTTCCCCACATTTTACTTTACCTCCAAAGTGAGGTCCTGCCGGGGGACAAAAACTTATTTCTTTTTACTTTCAAAAATTATTTCTTTTACCTCAGCTTTTATCTTACATCTAAGGTGAGGTCCTGCCGGGGCCCGAAAGGTTATTTCTTGTTTTTTGTGGTTGAGTTTGTTTTGAATTGTCTTGTATTTATCCTCACTACAACCATTCTTCTTCTTTTCCCAACGCGTTTTTAAACCTGTGACATCTATTGTTGTTGCCACTACAGATTTATTACTTTTTGATTTGTTGCATCCCGAGACGATCCAACCAAATTGAGTATTTTGACCTAGTAGGCCATCAATCTTTGTAACTCCTTCTTTTATGATTTGGGTATATACGTTTACCCCCATTATTATATCAACCATACCAGGTTTATTAAAGGTAGGATCAGCAAGTACGTAGGATTGCCATTTTGACATATCCACGTTTGCTATTTTTAACGGAAGAGCTTTCATTAAATTTGGCAACACAACTGCCTCAACCTTAAGAAGTTTATCCCGTGGATTCCGCGTCCTCACATCTATTTTTACCTTATATTTTGATTTTTTGGATTTTATTGATGACACGCCATTTATTTCTGTATATTGTTTAATTTTATGTAAATTTAGTATTTGAGCCGCCTTTTCAGACAAAATGGTACTCTGTGAACCACTATCAATAAGGGCATTTAGAGTCTTATATCCTCCATTTACATTTTTTACTTGTATTAGAGCTGTAGCCAACAGTGTTGATTTTGCCGTTACACAAGTATTAACTCTCTCCTGTTTTTCTTCAAAATGGAGTAAGGTATGGTGTCCCTTACTACACAATGAACAGACCATTTCATTTGTGCATACTTTATTGCTTGAATGGTTCAAGCATCTTGTGCAAATCTGTACTTCTTTGGCCATTTCATACCTTTCCATTGGTGTCAAACCTTTAAATTTATAAGGTTTGCAAATCGGACAATTGTCTTGGAACACTGAACCCGTCGTTTTCTGTAACGGTTTTTTCTCTTCTTTGCTCATGGCACTTAGTCAACAATATCTTTGCTCCAAGTATTCCATGACATCAGATAGCAATTGTATCTGCCTAGATTTTCTAATTTGACTCTCATATAATTGTAGAGTATCTCTGTCAAATTTCCTTAGTAGTATTTGTGCAAATATAATGTTCACTTCATCGGACAAATTTGTTTAAATTTTAATCAAGTGCACTGATTCATTAACTATGTCAATCACTCCCTTTATATTTTTTGCGGACTCATTGTTGACCATCGGTAAATCAACGATCCGATTTAATTGCTCGGAAAATACCCTCCGATTATTTTCATACCGCTTGGTTAACAATTCCCAAGCGGCAATATAATTGTCAGCTGAACCTGACAATAGATGAGCTACCATGATCTTAGCTTCGCCTTTTAACGCGGATTTTAAATAATTAAACTTAAGAGCAAGACTTAAATCTTCTCTTTTTTCAATTAATTCTGCAAATAACTCTACAAACAGGTCCCATTCTCTTGCCTCTCCAGAAAATGTGGGTACCTTAATCTTTGGCAACACCGGTAGTTCGCATCTCACGGTAACATTCTCAACTTTCAAATTTTTCTGATCCTTTATTTTTTCTTCTAACGCTACCAAAGTATTCTGAAGGTCGAATTCTAATTCTTCTATAACCTCTTTAAACGTATCATTACCTATAAACTCAACTGTATAAGCCTGACACATCTGTACCTTCTGAACAAGAATTTTATTTTTTTAACATACATTTCGCCTGTTCTATTATCTATCGTACGTAAATCTTTGCTCACCATGTCCAAATATTCCTGCAGCTGACGAACCTTTTCTTGCAATTTCTCCTGGCTAACCTTAGCATTCTCATTACTGGAGGTCACGTTTCCCCGCGACTCCCCGCTGCTGTCTTCAAAATTCTCTAACATCGTTGCATCTGCTTCAATGTTTTCCGAATCAACAGTGCCCTGCCTGATTGCCTCTCCTTTGGCTATTAGTCTGGCTATCATATCTAAACCTTCCTCATATTTTCCGTCTGTAAAATAACGATGTTCGGTTGCTCCACTGTCTAGCATTTGGTTATTGTAACTAATCCATTGCTTCTGTATGTCTCTCACTTCATTAAGAATTTTGCTAGTGAACTTATAGCGTCTATTTTTTTTTTCTATCTTCTTTACCCTTTTATGCAACTCGTGCTGCTTCGCTAACAATTTTTCAATTTTGGTAGGGAACATTTTATATGGTGTCTGTATATGTATGTGACAATATATTTATTTATTTTTGTTAATATGTATTTAATTTAAGTATATGGAAATTTTCACTTTTTTGTATATATTTACTTTTAGGTCTTGACTTTTTAACGGGCAACTTTCTTAAAAATTTTGTTATATACTTTTTTTTTTTATCACCAATTTTGGGTATTATTTTTTAACTTCCCTACTCGATCATCGCAGTGATCTTCCTACCTAATGTTTTGCATAGCTTTACAGGCTATGCTGCTATCGGGCAGATAAGGCTCCGCTCAATTTCACAATTTGTATCTTAGAATATATGGATGTATATTATTATTTTTTTTATTTCTAACCTGCAACTGCTTTTTCCTTTTTTCTCGTATCAGCTGGTCGTCGCCGTTTGGCACACTGATGCTCCCTCGAAGGCGTAAAAGATGGCCTGCCTTTCACGCTCGTTGTCAGCTGCTGATGTCCAGGGCCTATGGGCTCAGGCAGTACCGGTGCCGGTCAGCGCACCAGATTTCCTTGTTCTTCAGTAGCCTCTTCTTTGCAACTATCCTGTTGCCTTGCAAATGCGTCGTTCATCTGCTTCTTGTTGCCGACTTGCAACTGCCTCGTTGATCTGCTTCTTGTTGCCAGTCGACTTGTAATCGCCTATAGTGTGTATATAGGCGAGGATGTTTTTTTTTTTAACTTTCGATATTCGGGCTTCGAATACGCCACACACAAAAACACTCCGCCGCCGAAATTACTACAGTTGCTCTGCTAGCCAAACTGCCTTTAAATTCGAACGCACGCACTTTTAATTTATTAAGCAATAATATTTTGCTTTTATTTTATACTCTGTCTCTTACCACTGGTAGGGGAAAACAAGAGTTATATATTTTGCTACCTTTAGCTGGTCTAAGCATTTACACTTGCATTAGATCTCAAACTCTTAAGGAGCTGATAGAACCTCCGAGTCTCTTACCACTGGTGGGGGAAAACTACAGAGTTCTTTCTTATTTTGCTACCTTTAGCTGGTCTTAGCACTTGCATAAGATCTCAAACTCTTAAGGAGCTGATTCACGCTCTGAGTCTCTTACCACTGGTGGGGGAAAACTACAGAGTTCCTTTTTTCTCGAAGGACCAAAATGAATAGGGATTCTGGAGGAGAAGAATAACCCAATCTTCATTCGTTGAATTCAAAATATGAACTGATTTTATTAACAAACGTATGTGTATATAAAAGAATTCTTAGACTCTAGGAGGCGACAATTGTTCTTAAAAATATCTTATTCTAATGACCCACGTTTTTAGGGGGTTGAAAAAAGTTTATATTTCATGCTCAGCGTTGGTTACTTGATACCGCGCTGCTGTTACAATCTTAAGTGTTTTCCACAGAGTGTGGATGCATGTTTTGTTTGGTTTTTGAGCCATACTTGAAATATGAATTTGTATCAGCTATTTTTGTTTTTGGAATTAAGCAATAATTGTCATAGGAATTTTTATGACTTATTTTTCTTGTATGTTTTGTATATTTCTTTGTTCAATCTGATTTGGTGAAGCCATTTCAGATGAACACGATGTTTATTCTTAAACACTATATTTATTGAGATTACTTTACCATATGTCCCGACACACACGAGATGGATGCGGGTTGGAAAATTTTACGATCGAAAAGAGGCAAAAGCCAATCACAAGAAAAGAACGGGTGTTCGGGTTAAAATCTCGTATTAGATTAAATGGCGATTTATAGGAGAACCCTTCGTCACCCTCCTCAGTATGACCGAATTCGGTTTTGGGAAAAACACTACCCCTCACTTTCTGCTGATCACCCGGTGGCGTGAACACTATCTATTAACTAAATAGGATAGGATAGATGTTTTAAACATATTAATAGAAAACTCTGAGCCGATTACAGGGAATAGAAGGTTGTAATCAGAAAAGAGCACCTAAAAGGTTCATGCATTGCATAGTTAGAAGAACAACGACTAAGGGATAAAGGTATCAAAGGATGTCTACTCTGTCTACATGGTACCGACAGATTCACCTGAGCTAATAACTCAGGCGAGTTGATATCACCAAGGCAAATTGACATTGCGATCCCCCGTCACTCCACCATCTACAGAATCCGCAACCTAGCGCACCAGAGCTTGGCCAGCAAACTCCAAGTGGCTTAGAGGCCCTATTGATCTCACTCAATCAAAACATGACCACTTTTATGACGTTCATGCAAAACTGTATGCACGAACTGATGCGGAATCAAAACCTGCTTATCCAAAAGCTTATCGAGAATAAATAATGGCTTCCCTACGTCTATGTCTTTGGAATGCTAACGGCATCTCCAAGCAAAAAAATGAACTGCAACTATTCCTAGACTCAAGTGAAATCGACGTTTTGCTGATTTCGGAAACACATTTAACATCAAAAAATAATTTTCAAATACCAAAATATACCTTCTATGCAACAAACCATCCAGACCGAAAAGCTCATGGCGGGACTGGTATCCTAATCAAAAACCGTATAAAACACTCGTTCCTCAACAGATTTGAAACACAGCACCTACAAGCAACTGCTATAACCGTCCAAACCAGCTGCGGCAACACTACATTGGTTGCCCTGTACTGCCCACCACGCTTCTCAATCTCTGAAAAGGAATTCACCGATTTCTTTAACACACTCGGAGATCGCTTCATTGCAGCAGGGGACTATAACGCCAAACATACGCACTGGGGATCTCGCCAGGTAAATCCTAAAGGCAAGCAGTTGTACAACCCTCTCAATAAGATGGATTGCGTCTCGGCCAATAAGTAGGCCTACCCGGTTAAATCGGCCAATAAGTAGGCCTACCCGGTTAAATCTAGCAGTGTATCCACAGTGATCCGATTACGTGGAATCCTCTTGGTTACTGCGAAATCAATCAAGTCAGGCACTTTCTGTGGATCTGTGGGCCAATAAGTAGGCCTACCCGGTCACAGATCCACAGAAAGTGCCTGACTTGATTGATTTCGCAGTAACCAAGAGGATTCCACGTAATCGGATCACTGTGGATACACTGCTAGATTTAACTTCCGATCACTCTCCAGTGCTATTCACACTATTAACAAGACCTCAAGTACTTGATCGCCCATATAGGCTTACAAACAACAAAACAAATTGGCTTAAATTTAAAATGTACATGAGTGCCCACATTGACTGTTCGCCGAAACTGGATGCTGCAAAGGACATTGATATGTGCGTCTCTGCACTTGAGTCTATGATGGTAGCTGCACCAAGAGTATCTACTCCACCTGCCTCTTCTTACACTAAACCTGTTGACAGGCCTACGAACCGGCGGATAGAACAATTAGTAACGGAAAAACGAGGTCTAAGAAGAGAATGGCAGATTACTCGCTCACCAGCAGCAAAACTTCGCCTAAGGCAAGCTAATCGCAACCTCTCCAAGGCGTTAAGACAAGAGGAAAGCTGGGCTCAAAGAAAATACATAGAAAAGCTCAGCCCAACCAGCACCAAACATCCTCTGTGGAAAGCCCACCCAACTTTAAGCGCTCCTACAGAGACAATTTCACCGATAAGGAGTCCAACCGGTGGATGGGCCCGCAGTGACGAAGAGAGGGCATCCGTATTTGCCACACATCTTAAAATGGTTTTCCAGCCAAATCCAACATCAAACTCATCTGTACTTCCCCCTTCGAGCACACTAACGGATAGTGAGTACTCGGAACTCCAATCGGACGAGATCACTGCAGTTATTAAAAACCACATAAAGCCAAAAAAAGCCCCTGGCCATGACCTAATCACACCGAAAATGATCCTGGAACTCCCTATCATTGCCATACAATACATCTGCAAGCTGTTCAACGCTATAATAAGAATTGGCTACTTCCCAAGAACATGGAAAAGGTCCACTATCATCATGATTCCTAAAGTGTTAAAGGACAAAACCCAGCCATCATCCTATAGGCCAATTAGTTTGCTGCCATGTCTTTCGAAGCTTTTTGAAAAGGTCCTGCAGATCCGACTAAACTCATTTCTGGCATCGGAGAACACAATCCCTTCACACCAGTTCGGCTTCCGCGAAAAAACATGGTACAATTGAATAAGTCAATCGCATAACATCCGAAATACGAACAGCATTCGAACTAAAAGAATACTGTGCGGCTGTCTTTCTCGACGTTGCCCAGGCTTTCGATAGAGTTTGGCTGGAGGGTCTGATGTTCAAAATCCGGCAAAAACTGCCACAGTGCACCCACAAACTCATGGAATCTTACCTTTACAATAGGCAATTCGCTGTAAGATGTAATGGCTCCTTCTCGGCTGACTGTGAAATCAAAGCTTGTGAACCGCAGTGTACTCGGCCCATTGCTCTACCTACTGTACACTGCAGACTTACCAACGAGTTTAGGACTTACAACGCCCACTTTTGCCGATGACACGGCAATCCTCAGCAGATCCAAATGCCCAATACAAGCCTCTGCAAAATTAGAGGAACACGTCAAGGTGGTAGAGGAATGGCTAGCAACCTGGCGTATCCGGGTCAACGAGCAGAAATGCAAACATGTTACATTTACGCTTAACAGAAGAAACTGTCCAGCTCTAATGCTAAACAACGTACCAGTTCCTCAAGCCGTGGATGTCACTTACCTTGGTATCTCCTGGATTTATCTTAAGTACTAGATTAAGAAAAATATCTCAAACTTGTTGTTAGGCTCTAATTTAAGAGTAGATTCAACAAATATATATTAAAAGTTAAAAAAAAAAAAAAAATACCAGCATGGGTTTGTCAAGAATAGGTCTACCACAACTAACCTTTTACAGTTTACATCTTTTTGTAATCCAAGGTTTTAAGAAACAAAAGCAAACTGATGTTATATATACGGATTTCAGTAAGGCTTTCGATTCGGTAAACCATGCCTTACTATTACATAAGCTGAATTTAGTTGGCTTTCCGGATGCTCTGCTTGCTTGGATTTTACAATATCTAAGCAATAGGAGGCAGAGGGTTCTTTTTAGGTCCTCTCTTTCTAAGATCATTTGTGTTGAATCAGGAGTCCCACAGGGCAGTCACCTTGGCCCATTGCTATTCACCATTTTTATTGATGATCTCCCCACCGTTCTTTTAAATTTCAGAGTTCTTATGTATGCCGATGATGTAAAAATCGCTAATCGCATCGTAGACTCTCTCTCATGTCATACCTTGCAAGCTGACCTGAATGCTTTTCAGGGTAGGGCTAACTTGTTATCTCTAAACTATTCTAAGTGCAAAGTTATGTCTTTTTATCAAGGTTCTCCCCAATTAACGACTTACTTTTTAAATAATTACTCGTTAGAAAGAATTAATAATACTTCCTTGGTTGTAAAAGATTTGGGGATCTTAATAGACCACAAACTTAGTTTTAATCGGCATCTATCGACTACTGTTAGTAGGGCTAAGAGTGTTCTTGGCTGGTCGAAGGAGTTCAAGGATCCAATATACCTACTATCAAAATACTTTTTACTTCTTTAGTCCGCCCCATATTGGAGTATGGATCTTGTGTTTGGTCTCCTCAATATGAATTTTATCAAAACAAATTAGAATCTGTACAAAAACAGTTTTTACTCTTTGCCTTTCGTGATTTGCGCTGGGATCCAACTGTACAACTTCCATCTTATTCTAGTCGACTTCAGTTAATTAACCTTCCTTCTTTAACTAATCGTAGAACAATGCTTGGTGAAACTTTTCTTTACTAACTTTTGAATGGTGAGATTGACTCCTCCGAGCTGTTGAGCCAAATTAACATTTTTGTTCCATCTAGAAGGACCCGTAATTTCACACCGCTTATACATCCCTAACTTTTCTCTGCATGAACCTTTTCGTATACTATGTAGTGACTACAACAGACTTTTGCACGTTATCGGTTCCGAAACATCGCTTCCGGTTATAAAAACTGCGATTTTGTCCTTCCTCGTTCGTAATTAGTTGTAATCATCTTTATTTTAAACTATCCTGTTTTCTTTTTATATAAACCTATTATCTTATTACATTTAATATTTTATATTTCTTTAGTTTAATTCATGTTCATATATGTAATACGCCTATGCCCTTAGGTCGGAGTGGGTAGAGGTTGTAACATTAACTTTACTTAGGGTCATTCGTAACAGGCCCGGGCCTGGTGTCATATGGGCCACTTGTTCGTACTGAGCGTTGTACGACTACGTCTATTATAAAAAAAAAAAAAAAAAAAATAAATACACATATCAAAACTTACAATAATACTATGCTTTTGTGTCTTTACCGTTGTAACTAACTCTCGCGCTCTTGCGTACAAATTATTGTTGCATGAGTTCAATTTGACGCGCTCTCCCGCTCTTTCCTATTCTTGTTTGATTTGCGCTCTCGACTTTGCCTACCCGCGACTCTGTGATACGTGTTTTTGTGTATTCTTGTTTGTTAATTTCTTTAGTTGTGAAGGCTTACTCTGCTCCTTATCCCTCGTGTCAGAACTGGTCATTATATTCTTATACACAGATTTTTTACCTTTACAATTTTTATATTTTTATTCCCTTTTTAAATTAAATTTAACTTTTTGATAAAATGGTTGTCTGCTCAAAAAATAATAGCAAATAATGCGATTGACTCCCATGATTATATTCTTTGTTGGTTGTGTGACAATGCGGTTTACGTTAAGTGTACAGGTTACACAGGCAGAATCAAGGAGTCTATTGCTAAAGGTAGTGGCTTAAAATATGGATGTGATGCTTGCCGGGAGGTCGAGAATGAGATGCTTTCATTCATGAGGCGGACTAGAGATAGTTTTGACACTTTTAGGGCAGGTTTTAACAAACTCCAAGCGGAGTTTACTGCGGTGGAGACTCAGTTCAGAAGCTTATCGCATATGAATGAGTCTCCGAAACGTAAAAGAACCAGTCCTTGGGGTGTTTCTTTATCTGTTGATCCGACTGCATCTCTTATCGTTCCCGACCGGACTCATGCACCGTCCACTCCTAATGTACAGAAATTGATATCGTTTAAGAGCCCTGTTGTGAATGCGGTTAGTAAGGAATAACCGGTATCACCTGGGAATGATCTCTTAAAAACGATGCCCATTGTAGTGTCCGATGTGTCCGGGCAATTACGCATTCCAATGGAAATTGCCGATAGTTCTAAAAAATCGGCAACCGATTCGCCTGCCAACAACAACTACTTATACTATTCCTGCCACATCAGCATCTGCTGGTGTGTCAAAAAACTAGCTTCGTCCCTTAACCTGGGGTACCAGAACGTTTAAGGACTGAAATCTTATTTTCCTAATCTCTATGTAGATAGTCTTTCTTTTGAATATAACATGCTAGCTTTTACAGAAACGTGGCTAAATCTAACTTTTCTATATTCAGACGTGACCGGATTTCTCGCATAGACGGTGGCGTTCCGATAGCTGTTGAAGCTGCTTTATCATCTGAAATAATTCAATTTTCTAGTACCCAGGAGATTGAGTTTGTCGGTGTTAAAGTAAAGTTTAAATCTTTTAATGCTTTTATTACCTGTTCCTATATTCCACCATTGTCAGATATGGTGGTATATTTAAATCATTTAGAGGCAATTCAGTTTGTCTCCTCTTTAGTTTCCAGTCAAGACATGCTCATTGTTGTAAGTGATTTTAATTTACCTGCTTTAGCATGGTCCCCAACAGATGAATCTACCATGTTGCTGCTCTTTATGTCACATGACTTTATTGATGGCCTTCTAGGCTTATCTTTATCCCAAGTCAATCCTGTCTTAAATTCTAATGGAAAATCGTTAGATCTGCCCTTGCTTTCACCATTACTTGGTTTAAAATGAGTTACCTCTAACTAGGTGCTTTCGTAAGACTGACTTTGCCAGCCTTAATGAAAACATTACTACTACCGATTGGTCTTATCTGTAAAAGAGAGATATGAAGAGATATGAACTTAGCTGTTCGTTTTTATACCATACACCCATAGGGTGAAATGGTATATTAAAGTCACCAAAATGTATGTAACAGACAGAAGGAAGCTTCTCCGCTAAAGCTAAAGTCACCAAATTTAGTATGTATATAGGCATAGTATGCGCGGAGAATTTATATATTTTCACATTTTGCCACGCCCACTTCCGCCTCCATAATTTAGAAAAAACCGATTTCCTCCTGTAGTTTTTTGACTATCGCATTAAAATTCGGCAGACTAATTAATCTTATCTATTTCTACAAAACTACCAAATTTTATTGAAATCGGACTAGAAACATGCAAAATATGCGTATGAACGTATTTTACAAAGCGGTCCACAATGAAAGAATTGCCACTAGCAGCGCTAGAGTGCTCGTGTGTTTGTAGAGTGAGCCTACTTATTGGCCCACAGATCCACAGAAAGTGCCTGACTTGATTGATTTCGCAGTAACCAAGAGGATTCCACGTAATCGGATCACTGTGGATACACTGCTAGATTTAACTTCCGATCACTCTCCAGTGCTATTCACACTATTAACAAGACCTCAAGTACTTGATCGCCCATATAGGCTTACAAACAACAAAACAAATTGGCTTAAATTTAAAATGTACATGAGTGCCCACATTGACTGTTCGCCGAAACTGGATGCTGCAGAGGACATTGATATGTGCGTCTCTGCACTTGAGTCTATGATGGTAGCTGCAGCAAGAGTATCTACTCCACCTGCCTCTTCTTACACTAAACCTGTTGACAGGCCTACGAACCGGCGGATAGAACAATTAGTAACGGAAAAACGACGTCTAAGAAGAGAATGGCAGATTACTCGCTCACCAGCAGCAAAACTTCGCCTAAGGCAAGCTAATCGCAACCTCTCCAAGGCGTTAAGACAAGAGGAAAGCTGGGCTCAAAGAAAATACATAGAAAAGCTCAGCCCAACCAGCACCAAACATCCTCTGTGGAAAGCCCACCCAACTTTAAGCGCTCCTACAGAGACAATTTCACCGATAAGGAGTCCAACCGGTGGATGGGCCCGCAGTGACGAAGAGAGGGCATCCGTATTTGCCACACATCTTAAAATGGTTTTCCAGCCAAATCCAACATCAAACTCATCTGTACTTCCCCCTTCGAGCACACTAACGGATAGTGAGTACTCGGAACTCCAATCGGACGAGATCACTGCAGTTATTAAAAACCACATAAAGCCAAAAAAAGCCCCTGGCCATGACTTAATCACACCGAAAATGATCCTGGAACTCCCTATCATTGCCATACAATACATCTGCAAGCTGTTCAACGCTATAATAAGAATTGGCTACTTCCCAAGAACATGGAAAAGGTCCACTATCATCATGATTCCTAAAGTGGGAAAGGACAAAACCCAGCCATCATCCTATAGGCCAATTAGTTTGCTGCCATGTCTTTCGAAGCTTTTTGAAAAGGTCCTGCAGATCCGACTAAACTCATTTCTGGCATTGGAGAACACAATCCCTTCACACCAGTTCGGCTTCCGCGAAAAACATGGTACAATTGAACAAGTCAATCGCATAACATCCGAAATACGAACAGCATTCGAACTAAAAGAATACTGTGCGGCTGTCTTTCTCGACGTTGCCCAGGCTTTCGATAGAGTTTGGCTGGAGGGTCTGATGTTCAAAATCCGGCAAAAACTGCCACAGTACACCCACAAACTCATGGAATCTTACCTTTACAATAGGCAATTCGCTGTAAGATGTAATGGCTCCTTCTCGGCTGACTGTGAAATCAAAGCTTGTGAACCGCAGTGTACTCGGCCCATTGCTCTACCTACTGTACACTGCAGACTTACCAACGAGTTTAGGACTTACAACGCCCACTTTTGCCGATGACACGGCAATCCTCAGCAGATCCAAATGCCCAATACAAGCCTCTGCAAAATTAGAGGAACACGTCAAGGTGGTAGAGGAATGGCTAGCAACCTGGCGTATCCGGGTCAACGAGCAGAAATGCAAACATGTTACATTTACGCTTAACAGAAGAAACTGTCCAGCTCTAATGCTAAACAACGTACCAGTTCCTCAAGCCGTGGATGTCACTTACCTTGGCATCTCCTGGATTTATCTTAAGTACTAGATTAAGAAAAATATCTCAAACTTGTTGTTAGGCTCTAATTTAAGAGTAGATTCAACAAATATATATTAAAAGTTAAAAAAAAAAAAAAAATACCAGCATGGGTTTGTCAAGAATAGGTCTACCACAACTAACCTTTTACAGTTTACATCTTTTGTAATCCAAGGTTTTAAGAAACAAAAGCAAACTGATGTTATATATACGGATTTCAGTAAGGCTTTCGATTCGGTAAACCATGCCTTACTATTACATAAGCTGAATTTAGTTGGCTTTCCGGATGCTCTGCTTGCTTGGATTTTACAATATCTAAGCAATAGGAGGCAGAGGGTTCTTTTTAGGTCCTCTCTTTCTAAGATCATTTGTGTTGAATCAGGAGTCCCACAGGGCAGTCACCTTGGCCCATTGCTATTCACCATTTTTATTGATGATCTCCCCACCGTTCTTTTAAATTTCAGAGTTCTTATGTATGCCGATGATGTAAAAATCGCTAATCGCATCGTAGACTCTCTCTCATGTCATACCTTGCAAGCTGACCTGAATGCTTTTCAGGGTAGGGCTAACTTGTTATCTCTAAACTATTCTAAGTGCAAAGTTATGTCTTTTTATCAAGGTTCTCCCCAATTATCGACTTACTTTTTTAAATAATTACTCGTTAGAAAGAATTAATAATACTTCCTTGGTTGTAAAAGATTTGGGGATCTTAATAGACCACAAACTTAGTTTTAATCGGCATCTATCGACTACTGTTAGTAGGGCTAAGAGTGTTCTTGGCTGGTCGAAGGAGTTCAAGGATCCAATATACCTACTACCAAAATACTTTTTACTTCTTTAGTCCGCCCCATATTGGAGTATGGATCTTGTGTTTGGTCTCCTCAATATGAATTTTATCAAAACAAATTAGAATCTGTACAAAAACAGTTTTTACTCTTTGCCTTTCGTGATTTGCGCTGGGATCCAACTGTACAACTTCCATCTTATTCTAGTCGACTTCAGTTAATTAACCTTCCTTCTTTAACTAATCGTAGAACAATGCTTGGTGAAACTTTTCTTTACTAACTTTTGAATGGTGACATTGACTCCTCCGAGCTGTTGAGCCAAATTAACATTTTTGTTCCATCTAGAAGGACCCGTAATTTCACACCGCTTATACATCCCTAACTTTTCTCTGCATGAACCTTTTCGTATACTATGTAGTGACTACAACAGACTTTTGCACGTTATCGGTTCCGAAACATCGCTTCCGGTTATAAAAACTGCGATTTTGTCCTTCCTCGCTCGTAATTAGTTGTAATCATCTTTATTTTAAACTATCCTGTTTTCTTTTTATATGAACCTATTATCTTATTACATTTAATATTTTATATTTCTTTAGTTTAATTTATGTTCATATATGTAATACGCCTATGCCCTTAGGTCGGAGTGGGTAGAGGTTGTAACATTAACTTTACTTAGGGTCATTCGTAACAGGCCCGGGCCTGGTGTCATATGGGCCACTTGTTCGTACTGAGCGTTGTACGACTACGTCTATTATAAAAAAAAAAAAAAAAAAATAAATACACATATCAAAACTTACAATAATACTATGCTTTTGTGTCTTTACCGTTGTAACTAACTCTCGCGCTCTTGCGTACAAATTATTGTTGCATGAGTTCAATTTGACGCGCTCTCCCGCTCTTTCCTATTCTTGTTTGATTTGCGCTCTCGACTTTGCCTACCCGCGACTCTGTGATACGTGTTTTTGTGTATTCTTGTTTGTTAATTTCTTTAGTTGTGAAGGCTTACTCTGCTCCTTATCCCTCGTGTCAGAACTGGTCATTATATTCTTATACACAGATTTTTTACCTTTACAATTTTTATATTTTTATTCCCTTTTTAAATTAAATTTAACTTTTTGATAAAATGGTTGTCTGCTCAAAAAATAATAGCAAATAATGCGATTGACTCCCATGATTATATTCTTTGTTGGTTGTGTGACAATGCGGTTTACGTTAAGTGTACAGGTTACACAGGCAGAATCAAGGAGTCTATTGCTAAAGGTAGTGGCTTAAAATATGGATGTGATGCTTGCCGGGAGGTCGAGAATGAGATGCTTTCATTCATGAGGCGGACTAGAGATAGTTTTGACACTTTTAGGGCAGGTTTTAACAAACTCCAAGCGGAGTTTACTGCGGTGGAGACTCAGTTCAGAAGCTTATCGCATATGAATGAGTCTCCGAAACGTAAAAGAACCAGTCCTTGGGGTGTTTCTTTATCTGTTGATCCGACTGCATCTCTTATCGTTCCCGACCGGACTCATGCACCGTCCACTCCTAATGTACAGAAATTGATATCGTTTAAGAGCCCTGTTGTGAATGCGGTTAGTAAGGAATAACCGGTATCACCTGGGAATGATCTCTTAAAAACGATGCCCATTGTAGTGTCCGATGTGTCCGGGCAATTACGCATTCCAATGGAAATTGCCGATAGTTCTAAAAAATCGGCAACCGATTCGCCTGCCAACAACAACTACTTATACTATTCCTGCCACATCAGCATCTGCTGGTGTGTCAAAAAACTAGCTTCGTCCCTTAACCTGGGGTACCAGAACGTTTAAGGACTGAAATCTTATTTTCCTAATCTCTATGTAGATAGTCTTTCTTTTGAATATAACATGCTAGCTTTTACAGAAACGTGGCTAAATCTAACTTTTCTATATTCAGACGTGACCGGATTTCTCGCATAGACGGTGGCGTTCCGATAGCTGTTGAAGCTGCTTTATCATCTGAAATAATTCAATTTTCTAGTACCCAGGAGATTGAGTTTGTCGGTGTTAAAGTAAAGTTTAAATCTTTTAATGCTTTTATTACCTGTTCCTATATTCCACCATTGTCAGATATGGTGGTATATTTAAATCATTTAGAGGCAATTCAGTTTGTCTCCTCTTTAGTTTCCAGTCAAGACATGCTCATTGTTGTAAGTGATTTTAATTTACCTGCTTTAGCATGGTCCCCAACAGATGAATCTACCATGTTGCTGCTCTTTATGTCACATGACTTTATTGATGGCCTTCTAGGCTTATCTTTATCCCAAGTCAATCCTGTCTTAAATTCTAATGGAAAATCGTTAGATCTGCCCTTGCTTTCACCATTACTTGGTTTAAAATGAGTTACCTCTAACTAGGTGCTTTCGTAAGACTGACTTTGCCAGCCTTAATGAAAACATTACTACTACCGATTGGTCTTATCTGTAAAAGAGAGATATGAAGAGATATGAACTTAGCTGTTCGTTTTTATACCATACACCCATAGGGTGAAATGGTATATTAAAGTCACCAAAATGTATGTAACAGACAGAAGGAAGCTTCTCCGCTAAAGCTAAAGTCACCAAATTTAGTATGTATATAGGCATAGTATGCGGGGAGAATTTATATATTTTCACATTTTGCCACGCCCACTTCCGCCTCCATAATTTAGAAAAAACCGATTTCCTCCTGTAGTTTTTTGACTATCGCATTAGAATTCGGCAGACTAATTAATCTTATCTATTTCTACAAAACTACCAAATTTTATTGAAATCGGACTAGAAACATGCAAAATATGCGTATGAACGTATTTTACAAAGCGGTCCACAATGAAAGAATTGCCACTAGCAGCGCTAGAGTGCTCGTGTGTTTGTAGAGTGAGCCTTATTGGCCCACAGATCCACAGAAAGTGCCTGACTTGATTGATTTCGCAGTAACCAAGAGGATTCCACGTAATCGGATCACTGTGGATACACTGCTAGATTTAAATTCCGATCACTCTCCAGTGCTATTCACACTATTAACAAGACCTCAAGTACTTGATCGCCCATATAGGCTTACAAACAACAAAACAAATTGGCTTAAATTTAAAATGTACATGAGTGCCCACATTGACTGTTCGCCGAAACTGGATGCTGCAGAGGACATTGATATGTGCGTCTCAGCACTTGAGTCTATGATGGTAGCTGCAGCAAGAGTATCTACTCCACCTGCCTCTTCTTACACTAAACCTGTTGACAGGCCTACGAACCGGCGGATAGAACAATTAGTAACGGAAAAACGACGTCTAAGAAGAGAATGGCAGATTACTCGCTCACCAGCAGCAAAACTTCGCCTAAGGCAAGCTAATCGCAACCTCTCCAAGGCGTTAAGACAAGAAGAAAGCTGGGCTCAAAGAAAATACATAGAAAAGCTCAGCCCAACCAGCACCAAACATCCTCTGTGGAAAGCCCACCCAACTTTAAGCGCTCCTACAGAGACAATTTCACCGATGGATGGGCCCGCAGTGACGAAGAGAGGGCATCCGTATTTGCCACACATCTTAAAATGGTTTTCCAGCCAAATCCAACATCAAACTCATCTGTACTTCCCCCTTCGAGCACACTAACGGATAGTGAGTACTCGGAACTCCAATCGGACGAGATCACTGCAGTTATTAAAAACCACATAAAGCCAAAAAAAAAGCCCCTGGCCATGACTTAATCACACCGAAAATGATCCTGGAACTCCCTATCATTGCCATACAATACATCTGCAAGCTGTTCAACGCTATAATAAGAATTGGCTACTTCCCAAGAACATGGAAAAGGTCCACTATCATCATGATTCCTAAAGTGGGAAAGGACAAAACCCAGCCATCATCCTATAGGCCAATTAGTTTGCTGCCATGTCTTTCGAAGCTTTTTGAAAAGGTCCTGCAGATCCGACTAAACTCATTTCTGGCATTGGAGAACACAATCCCTTCACACCAGTTCGGCTTCCGCGAAAAACATGGTACAATTGAACAAGTCAATCGCATAACATCCGAAATACGAACAGCATTCGAACTAAAAGAATACTGTGCGGCTGTCTTTCTCGACGTTGCCCAGGCTTTCGATAGAGTTTGGCTGGAGGGTCTGATGTTCAAAATCCGGCAAAAACTGCCACAGTACACCCACAAACTCATGGAATCTTACCTTTACAATAGGCAATTCGCTGTAAGATGTAATGGCTCCTTCTCGGCTGACTGTGAAATCAAAGCTTGTGAACCGCAGTGTACTCGGCCCATTGCTCTACCTACTGTACACTGCAGACTTACCAACGAGTTTTGGACTTACAACGCCCACTTTTGCCGATGACACGGCAATCCTCAGCAGATCCAAATGCCCAATACAAGCCTCTGCAAAATTAGAGGAACACGTCAAGGTGGTAGAGGAATGGCTAGCAACCTGGCGTATCCGGGTCAACGAGCAGAAATGCAAACATGTTACATTTACGCTTAACAGAAGAAACTGTCCAGCTCTAATGCTAAACAACGTACCAGTTCCTCAAGCCGTGGATGTCACTTACCTTGGCATCTCCTGGATTTATCTTAAGTACTAGATTAAGAAAAATATCTCAAACTTGTTGTTAGGCTCTAATTTAAGAGTAGATTCAACAAATATATATTAAAAGTTAAAAAAAAAAAAAAAAATACCAGCATGGGTTTGTCAAGAATAGGTCTACCACAACTAACCTTTTACAGTTTACATCTTTTGTAATCCAAGGTTTTAGGAAACAAAAGCAAACTGATGTTATATATACGGATTTCAGTAAGGTTTTCGATTCGGTAAACCATGCCTTACTATTACATAAGCTGAATTTAGTTGGCTTTCCGGATGCTCTGCTTGCTTGGATTTTACAATATCTAAGCAATAGGAGGCAGAGGGTTCTTTTTAGGTCCTCTCTTTCTAAGATCATTTGTGTTGAATCAGGAGTCCCACAGGGCAGTCACCTTGGCCCATTGCTATTCACCATTTTTATTGATGATCTCCCCACCGTTCTTTTAAATTTCAGAGTTCTTATGTATGCCGATGATGTAAAAATCGCTAATCGCATCGTAGACTCTCTCTCATGTCATACCTTGCAAGCTGACCTGAATGCTTTTCAGGGTAGGGCTAACTTGTTATCTCTAAACTATTCTAAGTGCAAAGTTATGTCTTTTTATCAAGGTTCTCCCCAATTAACGACTTACTTTTTAAATAATTACTCGTTAGAAAGAATTAATAATACTTCCTTGGTTGTAAAAGATTTGGGGATCTTAATAGACCACAAACTTAGTTTTAATCGGCATCTATCGACTACTGTTAGTAGGGCTAAGAGTGTTCTTGGCTGGTCGAAGGAGTTCAAGGATCCAATATACCTACTACCAAAATACTTTTTACTTCTTTAGTCCGCCCCATATTGGAGTATGGATCTTGTGTTTGGTCTCCTCAATATGAATTTTATCAAAACAAATTAGAATCTGTACAAAAACAGTTTTTACTCTTTGCCTTTCGTGATTTGCGCTGGGATCCAACTGTACAACTTCCATCTTATTCTAGTCGACTTCAGTTAATTAACCTTCCTTCTTTAACTAATCGTAGAACAATGCTTGGTGAAACTTTTCTTTACTAACTTTTGAATGGTGAGATTGACTCCTCCGAGCTGTTGAGCCAAATTAACATTTTTGTTCCATCTAGAAGGACCCGTAATTTCACACCGCTTATACATCCCTAACTTTTCTCTGCATGAACCTTTTCGTATACTATGTAGTGACTACAACAGACTTTTGCACGTTATCGGTTCCGAAACATCGCTTCCGGTTATAAAAACTGCGATTTTGTCCTTCCTCGCTCGTAATTAGTTGTAATCATCTTTATTTTAAACTATCCTGTTTTCTTTTTATATGAACCTATTATCTTATTACATTTAATATTTTATATTTCTTTAGTTTAATTTATGTTCATATATGTAATACGCCTATGCCCTTAGGTCGGAGTGGGTAGAGGTTGTAACATTAACTTTACTTAGGGTCATTCGTAACAGGCCCGGGCCTGGTGTCATATGGGCCACTTGTTCGTACTGAGCGTTGTACGACTACGTCTATTATAAAAAAAAAAAAAAAAAAATAAATAAATACACTTATCAAAACTTACAATAATACTATGCTTTTGTGTCTTTACCGTTGTAACTAACTCTCGCGCTCTTGCGTACAAATTATTGTTGCATGAGTTCAATTTGACGCGCTCTCCCGCTCTTTCCTATTCTTGTTTGATTTGCGCTCTCGACTTTGCCTACCCGCGACTCTGTGATACGTGTTTTTGTGTATTCTTGTTTGTTAATTTCTTTAGTTGTGAAGGCTTACTCTGCTCCTTATCCCTCGTGTCAGAACTGGTCATTATATTCTTATACACAGATTTTTTACCTTTTATTTTTTTATTCCCTTTTTAAATTAAATTTAACTTTTTGATAAAATGGTTGTCTGCTCAAAAAATAATAGCAAATAATGCGATTGACTCCCATGATTATATTCTTTGTTGGTTGTGTGACAATGCGGTTCACGTTAAGTGTACAGGTTACACAGGCAGAATCAAGGAGTCTATTGCTAAAGGTAGTGGCTTAAAATATGGATGTGATGCTTGCCGGGAGGTCGAGAATGAGATGCTTTCATTCATGAGGCGGACTAGAGATAGTTTTGACACTTTTAGGGCAGGTTTTAACAAACTCCAAGCGGAGTTTACTGCGGTGGAGACTCAGTTCAGAAGCTTATCGCATATGAATGAGTCTCCGAAACGTAAAAGAACCAGTCCTTGGGGTGTTTCTTTATCTGTTGATCCGACTGCATCTCTTATCGTTCCCGACCGGACTCATGCACCGTCCACTCCTAATGTACAGAAATTGATATCGTTTAAGAGCCCTGTTGTGAATGCGGTTAGTAAGGAATAACCGGTATCACCTGGGAATGATCTCTTAAAAACGATGCCCATTGTAGTGTCCGATGTGTCCGGGCAATTACGCATTCCAATGGAAATTGCCGATAGTTCTAAAAAATCGGCAACCGATTCGCCTGCCAACAACAACTACTTATACTATTCCTGCCACATCAGCATCTGCTGGTGTGTCAAAAAACTAGCTTCGTCCCTTAACCTGGGGTACCAGAACGTTTAAGGACTGAAATCTTATTTTCCTAATCTCTATGTAGATAGTCTTTCTTTTGAATATAACATGCTAGCTTTTACAGAAACGTGGCTAAATCTAACTTTTCTATATTCAGACGTGACCGGATTTCTCGCATAGACGGTGGCGTTCCGATAGCTGTTGAAGCTGCTTTATCATCTGAAATAATTCAATTTTCTAGTACCCAGGAGATTGAGTTTGTCGGTGTTAAAGTAAAGTTTAAATCTTTTAATGCTTTTATTACCTGTTCCTATATTCCACCATTGTCAGATATGGTGGTATATTTAAATCATTTAGAGGCAATTCAGTTTGTCTCCTCTTTAGTTTCCAGTCAAGACATGCTCATTGTTGTAAGTGATTTTAATTTACCTGCTTTAGCATGGTCCCCAACAGATGAATCTACCATGTTGCTGCTCTTTATGTCACATGACTTTATTGATGGCCTTCTAGGCTTATCTTTATCCCAAGTCAATCCTGTCTTAAATTCTAATGGAAAATCGTTAGATCTGCCCTTGCTTTCACCATTACTTGGTTTAAAATGAGTTACCTCTAACTAGGTGCTTTCGTAAGACTGACTTTGCCAGCCTTAATGAAAACATTACTACTACCGATTGGTCTTATCTGTAAAAGAGAGATATGAAGAGATATGAACTTAGCTGTTCGTTTTTATACCATACACCCATAGGGTGAAATGGTATATTAAAGTCACCAAAATGTATGTAACAGACAGAAGGAAGCTTCTCCGCTAAAGCTAAAGTCACCAAATTTAGTATGTATATAGGCATAGTATGCGGGGAGAACTTATATATTTTCACATTTTGCCACGCCCACTTCCGCCTCCATAATTTAGAAAAAACCGATTTCCTCCTGTAGTTTTTTGACTATCGCATTAGAATTCGGCAGACTAATTAATCTTATCTATTTCTACAAAACTACCAAATTTTATTGAAATCGGACTAGAAACATGCAAAATATGCGTATGAACGTGTTTTACAAAGCGGTCCACAATGAAAGAATTGCCACTAGCAGCGCTAGAGTGCTCGTGTGTTTGTAGAGTGAGCGAGATAGCCGACGAGTCGACTTGAGTATACCATACACCAGGTGAAACAAATATTTCAAATTTCGAAAACCAAATGTACATATGTCTATTAAATTGTTTTTACATGTCTTATACTATGTGCTATCTCGCTCACTCTACAAACACACGAGCACTAGAACTATCGGCAATTTCCATTGGAATGCGTAATTGCCCGGACACATCGGACACTACAATGGGCATCGTTTTTAAGAGATCATTCCCAGGTGATACCGGTTATTCCTTACTAACCGCATTCACAACAGGGCTCTTAAACGATATCAATTTCTGTACATTAGGAGTGGACGGTGCATGAGTCCGGTCGGGAACGATAAGAGATGCAGTCGGATCAACAGATAAAGAAACACCCCAAGGACTGGTTCTTTTACGTTTCGGAGACTCATTCATATGCGATAAGCTTCTGAACTGAGTCTCCACCGCAGTAAACTCCGCTTGGAGTTTGTTAAAACCTGCCCTAAAAGTGTCAAAACTATCTCTAGTCCGCCTCATGAATGAAAGCATCTCATTCTCGACCTCCCGGCAAGCATCACATCCATATTTTAAGCCACTACCTTTAGCAATAGACTCCTTGATTCTGCCTGTGTAACCTGTACACTTAACGTGAACCGCATTGTCACACAACCAACAAAGAATATAATCATGGGAGTCAATCGCATTATTTGCTATTATTTTTTGAGCAGACAACCATTTTATCAAAAAGTTAAATTTAATTTAAAAAGGGAATAAAAAAATAAAAGGTAAAAAATCTGTGTATAAGAATATAATGACCAGTTCTGACACGAGGGATAAGGAGCAGAGTAAGCCTTCACAACTAAAGAAATTAACAAACAAGAATACACAAAAACACGTATCACAGAGTCGCGGGTAGGCAAAGTCGAGAGCGCAAATCAAACAAGAATAGGAAAGAGCGGGAGAGCGCGTCAAATTGAACTCATGCAACAATAATTTGTACGCAAGAGCGCGAGAGTTAGTTACAACGGTAAAGACACAAAAGCATAGTATTATTGTAAGTTTTGATAAGTGTATTTATTTTTTTTTTTTTTTTTTTTATAATAGACGTAGTCGTACAACGCTCAGTACGAACAAGTGGCCCATATGACACCAGGCCCGGGCCTGTTACGAATGACCCTAAGTAAAGTTAATGTTACAACCTCTACCCACTCCGACCTAAGGGCATAGGCGTATTACATATATGAACATAAATTAAACTAAAGAAATATAAAATATTAAATGTAATAAGATAATAGGTTCATATAAAAAGAAAACAGGATAGTTTAAAATAAAGATGATTACAACTAATTACGAGCGAGGAAGGACAAAATCGCAGTTTTTATAACCGGAAGCGATGTTTCGGAACCGATAACGTGCAAAAGTCTGTTGTAGTCACTACATAGTATACGAAAAGGTTCATGCAGAGAAAAGTTAGGGATGTATAAGCGGTGTGAAATTACGGGTCCTTCTAGATGGAACAAAAATGTTAATTTGGCTCAACAGCTCGGAGGAGTCAATCTCACCATTCAAAAGTTAGTAAAGAAAAGTTTCACCAAGCATTGTTCTACGATTAGTTAAAGAAGGAAGGTTAATTAACTGAAGTCGACTAGAATAAGATGGAAGTTGTACAGTTGGATCCCAGCGCAAATCACGAAAGGCAAAGAGTAAAAACTGTTTTTGTACAGATTCTAATTTGTTTTGATAAAATTCATATTGAGGAGACCAAACACAAGATCCATACTCCAATATGGGGCGGACTAAAGAAGTAAAAAGTATTTTGGTAGTAGGTATATTGGATCCTTGAACTCCTTCGACCAGCCAAGAACACTCTTAGCCCTACTAACAGTAGTCGATAGATGCCGATTAAAACTAAGTTTGTGGTCTATTAAGATCCCCAAATCTTTTACAACCAAGGAAGTATTATTAATTCTTTCTAACGAGTAATTATTTAAAAAGTAAGTCGTTAATTGGGGAGAACCTTGATAAAAAGACATAACTTTGCACTTAGAATAGTCTCCGAAACGTAAAAGAACCAGTCCTTGGGGTGTTTCTTTATCTGTTGATCCGACTGCATCTCTTATCGTTCCCGACCGGACTCATGCACCGTCCACTCCTAATGTACAGAAATTGATATCGTTTAAGAGCCCTGTTGTGAATGCGGTTAGTAAGGAATAACCGGTATCACCTGGGAATGATCTCTTAAAAACGATGCCCATTGTAGTGTCCGATGTGTCCGGGCAATTACGCATTCCAATGGAAATTGCCGATAGTTCTAGTGCTCGTGTGTTTGTAGAGTGAGCGAGATAGCACATAGTATAAGACATGTAAAAACAATTTAATAGACATATGTACATTTGGTTTTCGAAATTTGAAATATTTGTTTCACCTGGTGTATGGTATACCCAAGTCGACGAGTCGACTTACTTGCTTCATATTATGATACTCTGAATTCACTCTTTGATATTTGTGTGCCTCTTGGTAGGGTGGAGCGGCTGAACACACCTCCCTGGTTCTCTCGAAAGTTATCCAATTTCATTAGATTATGCTCTGTATACATGATGCTTAATACACAATGCTATAAGAACTATCTTCAGGGGTGTAATCTTCGGCTTTCTTCTGACATTAAACAAGACCTCTGTGCACCCAACTTGTTTGTCTTTTCAAAATAATAAAAAGAGCACTGATCAGGCAATTGCCGATATGCTTGCGAGTTTCTTAAAAAAAACTTATTCCTCAACGGAATATGGAGCAAGTCCGTATCCTTATCATTTAGGAAAGGCTAATTGCATTTTAAATCGAGTGATTGATTAAAGTTCTCTTCTTAGCGAACTAAAACTAGTTAAACCTGTTTATTATCCGGGGCCAGATGGTTATTATCTGCATAAAAATGGCAACAAGTCCGAAGCCTCTAACTATAGGGGTATCTCAAAATTGTCCGCTATTCCGAAAGCTTTTGAGAAAATATAACTTCTCAATTGCAACATTTTTGCAGCTCTATTATTTCGCCATCCCAACATGCGTTTGTGAAACGTAGGTCTACAACCACTAACCTTTTAGAATTTACCTCTAAAATAATCAAGGTGACTTCAGCAAAGCCTTTGATTCTGTTAATCATACTCTATTACTTTCTAAACTGAACAACATTGCGTTTCCACCTCTTTTTCTCTCTTGGGTTCGAGAATATTTAACAAATAGAAAACAGAGGGTACTTTTTAAGTCTTCTTAAATTTGGCACAGTAATTAATATATATATCAAACTAACAAATGTTTAATTTGAAAGCAATCATGTTAAAAGTAACGTAGTTATTTACAAAAGTCACTGTTTTCCTGTGGGAGCTATATCATATAGTCATCCGATCTTGATCAAATTTGGCAATAAACTCTTTGGTAATAAACTCTCTAATATTAAGTTTCACGATAATAGCACAGAAATTAACGAAGTTATTGAGAAAAGTCACTGTTCGTGACTTTGGGGTTTGTATGGGAGCTATATAATATAGTGGTCCGATCCGGCTGAATCCGAGATATACAACCCCTGCAGTATATACAAGCCTACGTGCATTGAAAATTTCAGCTCTGTAGCTCTTACGGTCTAGGAGGAGTTTGCGTTGATCCAGACGGACGGACGGACGGACATGGCTATTTGAACTCGTCTCGTCGTGCTGATCAAGAATATATATACTTTGTATCGTCGGAGATGCTTCGTTCTATGCGTTGCACACTTCTGACCAAAATTAATATACCCTTTTTGCAAGGGTATAAAAAGAAAAATGTCAAGTTTGCTGAAAACCAATAACATGATCCCAAGTAGCCAACTCTGAGGCTGACATACAAACAATTTTACCCCCGGATGCTTAAGAAGAATTGTCGATTCCTAGATTCTAAGAGATCATATATACCCATTTCAATAACAAGTGCGTGCGACCCAGTTAAATAAAGCAGTTTGGCTAGTTGAGCAACTGCAAAATTTTGGCAGCGGTACAAAAAATTACGGAGTTGGTGAGTGTCGTATTCGGAGACAAAATATCGAAAAAAAGACATTTTCGTGTATGCATATATACACATTGACTTGCAAGTATGCAACAAGGAGCAGGAGCACAGCAACAACACAGTTGCATAGAGGCAGCACATCAGCAGCAAGGCAACTACATAGTTGTCGAGAGAAGGACGATGGCAGGTACCACCAAACGCAAAAAGACGAGGCGAGCCGAGGAGAGTTTTAGAGGTAGGGTGAATCACGGCTTTACCTGCACTCTACATTGGCGGACATGCAGCGAACGATGTCAACAACATAATCATTAGATAAGATATAAAACTAATTAGATTTAAATACTTATTAAGAAAGTTCAATCTTTTGTAAATTATATATACACATTAGAGGTCTGCATAAATGCAAGTGTATTACACATGTAGATATCATATGTGTATGTCGGATGGTGTTGATTAAGTGACTAATAAGTCGAAGCCTACTAGTTAGTTTCAATTGATTGACAGGTATGTCAATTGTAGCCCTGGCATTTACCTTTGCAGCGTCTACAGATTGACACCTGAAATGTTGCATGGAATGTTCGGTTTGCAGGATGACAAGCATCTTTGCCTTAGCAACATAATTAGAAAATGAAGTAAGTAAGTCGACTCGTCGACTTGGGTATACCATACACCAGTTGAAACAAATTTTTTTAAATTTCGAAAACCAAATGTATGTCTATTGTTTTTATATGCTTCATACTATGTGCTATCTCGCTCACTCTACAAACACACGAGCACTCTAGCGCCGCCACTAGCCAACGGCCAATTCTGGCCTTGTGGACCGCTTAGTAAGATACGTTCATACGCTTATTTTGCATGTTTCAACTAAGCCAGTGTACATACTAAATTTAGTAACTTTAGCTTTGTTAGTTTTCGAGAAAATCAGTTTTGCTTAATTTGCGGGGGCGGAAGTGGGCGTAGCAAAATTTTTAAATAGTCAATATCTGCGCGTCTAATAAGCTAGTCTACATACCAAATTTAATGTCGGTAGCTGTCATAGTTTTTAAGAAAATCAGTTTTATTTTATTTTTGGGGGCGGAAGAAGGCGTGGCAAAAAGTTGGAACATTTAGTTTCTGCGCGCCAACTAGACAAGTATATAAACCAAATTTGACGTCTCTAGCTGTTATACTTTTTAAAGGAAAAAAAAGATTTATGTGATTCTTGGGGCTGAAGGGGGCGTGGCCGAAATTCCAATTAACTATATACATTTACATACCACACGAGTATAAATACCAAATTCGGTGGCTCTATCTCTTATAGCCTCCGAGATCTGCGTGTTCATACAGATGGACGGACGGACGGACGGACATGGCTAGATCGACTCGGCTGTTGATCCTGATGAAGAATATTTATACTTTATAGGGTCGGTGAAGCTTCCTTCTGCCTGTTACATACATTTTGGCGACTTTAATATACCATTTCACCGTATGGGTGTATGGTATAAAAATGTTGAGATCTGTCTTCAGGTTAGGTCCTATGTAACGAATGGTCTAGGGCTAGAGAGCTCAGAATAATAAACCCCTGGGTACTAACCACACAGATCTGAACAAAAAGTGATTAAGTGAATGTGATTAAGTTAAAAGTCAAAAGTGAAAAGTAAAAAAACATGAGTGAATTCAGTAAAAGAGTTAACGCCCCGACATCAGAATTGGGATCAACACCACCCCTTGCATTTTCTGAGGACCAATGGCGCATTATTCTACAAATGCTAAATCAAAACCTGCAAGAGCTTGTAAAAACCATTCAAGCATTAACCTGCGAAGAGCAGCGAACTCGTGGCGTCAATTTGGCCAAAATTTTTTTATGTTAATGCAGACGCTGACGCCTTTAAATAGTGAATTACCGCAGACCTCATAGTGACAGATCAGCCTATAGATGGAAAAAACCAGAGGGCCGGAGCTAACTTCAACCGCGTCAAAGTTTGTATACCCTTGCAACTTTTTTGGTAACTCTTTCATTACATATTAGCCATCAATGTGGAAGAACGTTTTATCTAAAAAGGCTTTTGTTTGCGAAAGAATGGCCTACAATCATAGGAAATAACGAAGATATTGAGTCACTGTTTTCCACCGATCGTTCCTATAGGAGCTATATGATATAGTCACCCGATCTTTATCAAATTCGGCACAGTCATTAACAGATATATCAAACTAACAAATGTTTAATTTGAAAGCAATCGCGTTAAAAGTAACGAAGTTATTCACAAAAGTCACTGTTTTCGACCCATCGGTCCTATGGGAGCTATATGATATAGTCATCCGATCTTGATCAAATTTGGCACAGTCGTTTATAGGCGTAATAAACTCTCTCACGATAATAGCACAGAAAATAACGAAGTTATTGAGAAAAGTCACTGTTCGTGACTTTGGGGTTTGTATGGGAGCTATACGATATATGGTCCGATCCGGCTGAATCTAAGATATACAACCCCTGCAGTACGTGAAAAATTTCAGCTCTGTAGCTCTTACTCTCTAGGAGGAGTTTGCGTTGATACAAACGGACGGACGGACGGATGGACGGACATGTCTATTTAAAAGCAACGTACTGTATTACTTGAATGAAAACTTAAAACTGAGTTACAAAAATGTCTTATGATTATATTTATAGGCTAAATTTGTAAGCCCTTTAGTGGCGTGATTGATATTGATGCGATTTGATTGGCCCGAATTTAAATGCTGAATTAGCGTTCTCACGCTTTTGGTTTTTAGGGGGACAATTATTATTGCAAGTGTTCAATTGTTTATGTTAATTATGAGTTAGCGTTCACACGCTTTGATTTTGAGGGGGACAATTCTTTATAAAAACGGATGTTTGAACGTTATGAATTTTAGGGTGCGAAAAATTTATATGTTATTGGGTATTGGAGTTGGATATATGACTCCCCCATCCTAAAGAAAATAGCCTGTCCTCAGGCGGATACTTTGGAATATAGCGAGGGGTTTTTCTCAGCTGTGGCATTGTTTTAAACTTATAGATTAAGTATGTAATCAAACTTATTATAGTAAGTACAAAAGTGGTTAATGTAATAGTTTGAAATACAGTATAATTTTTGGTGGGTTCGTTAATTATCTCTTTTGTTTGGATAAAGGAAATAGGTTCTAGTCTGGTTATATTGTTTGTTACATAAATGCTTTGGCTATAGTCAAGCAATGAATTTATTATTGATATTTCGTTTAATTGTAAGGCACAATCGTAAATTTTTATTATGTTATTGCCTTCTATTATTAAGTGGTTTTTTACGCAATTTTGATTAAGTTTAGTTTTTGGTAAGTTCCATGTTACAATTATGTTTGGTTCAATGTAATTAGTTTGAAAATTCTTTAATTTTTGAGTATATTTGCAAGTGCTTGGGATTTGATTTAAAATGCCTATTATACTTTCATTAGTTTCTATTTGTTTTGTATTTTTAATAAACAAATTGTTGTTGTCAAAATAGTATTTTTCGTATGAATTCTATGCTAAAATATTTTTATTTTCATCTGGATAAGGAAAGATAGGGGTTTTTATTATTTCTCGATGAATGTTAGAAATGATAAATATCTCGTTTGAATTTGGTTTAAGCCAGGTGGAAGTTATTGTATTCAATAGTTTTTCCGAATTAACATGACTTAAGTGATTATGTTTTAAAAGTTTTGGGTTGAAAATTCCTAGTCTAGTGAGCTGCATGCCCATTTCTATGTCTTCAATGTATACTGTGAAATGTTCAAAATTAAAGATTAGAACTTCTAATCTTACTGATTTTTTTTTCTTCCCTGAGGTTGTATTCCATTAATTTCCATACTTAGTTTTTCTGTTAAGTATTGAATATGGGGTACGTCTTTAAATTCCTGTGCTTGTTGCATTAAATTGTTATATGTAATGTCTATTAGCTTTAAATTCACTTTTAAATAATGATATTCAAAGTTTGTCGGTAGATCCATGGTTCCTGTTTTAAATATTAAGTAACCGTTCGATGCTTTTACTGGGTTTATGTCAATGGATTGGCTGCATGTTGTTTTCAATGTTAAAAGTAGCATAATGCACAAAAAAAGTCATCTTGAGTTGTCGAACTGTAATTAATTAATTGTCGTATTTGCTGTTATTAACTTTCTATTTCTTCTTGAATTTTGATTTGTAGTGTGTGACTTTTTGTCCTCTATTTCTTTCTTCAAAATGTCTCTCGTCTAACTGATTTATTTCTCCTGTCTTTTTGAATGGATTTGTCGTTTTTGACTTTACTAATGGTGCTTGTTTAAATCTAGTGTCGATTTCGATGTCGTGTCTATCTTCATTTAAATTGTTTATTCGATATATTTTTTTTTTTATCTGCATAGATAAAAATGTCCGCTGGTGTTCGGTTAGTTGCTTTATGTCTCGTCTTAGGGTTGTATACGTAGAGAATTTTTTCAAATTTGATTAATTTATCTTCAATGTCATTTTCACTATTTATAATTCTGAGTTTTTCATTTACTGTTTTATGGAATCTTGATGTGATTTCTAACTTTACATTTTCTTCTTGTAGCCAATTTTTTAGTGCCATACACAGAAATGCTGAATCTTTATCTGATTTTATTTCTATTGGTTTGCCCATTTTAGTGAATACTTTTTACAACAAATTAATCGTTTTTCGATTTCTGGATGTAATAATTCTTCATGTTGTTTTAGGATTATTTCTTTAAATTGGGCAAACGTTTGAAGGTCCTGTAACTTAATGCTAGATTTCGAGGTTTTTGTATTTGCATGCGATTGTATTATTTCAATAAAAGCTTGTTGGAATATGGGAAAATCTTGTTCATTATGAAAATATAGTATAGTGTTCTTACTGCAAAGATATCTTATGATTATATCCCTTGCGTAAGCATTGGTCATTTTTTTGTATGTTATTTTTATGTTTGTTTTATAAAAGTAAGTTGTTGTTTCTGCTTTGTCTTCTAAACCTCTAATGAATTCTATTTGCCTGTTGAAATAATTAATGGGTTTTTCTACTATTGGAATGTAATTTTCATTATCCTCATGAGCACCATGTATTGTAGCTGCTGTTCTTTCTGTTGATCCCAAAAAGTTTTCATCTATTTTAATTCTGGAAAGGGCATCTGCTACGTGATTTTCTTTTCCAGGTAAATATTTAATTTTGTAATCAAACTCATTTAGTTTTAATATCCATCCTTGAAGTTTCATATTTAGTTCTTTTATATTTGTTTAAGAATAAACATCGTGTTCATCTGAAATGCCTTCACCAAATCAGATTGAACAAAGAAATATACAAAGCATAAAACAAAAATAGCTGATACAGATTATATCAAGTATGGCTCAAAAAACATGAAACGGTGTTCGAAGATAACTGTCCGATTTGCAAAGTTGCAGGCGTATAAGGCGTATAAGTGCTATAAATTTAAAGGTTTGACACCTATGGAAAGGTATGAAATGGCCAAAAAAGTACAGATTTGCACAAGATGCTTGAACCATTCAAGCTTTTAGTTTTTGCGGTGCTGAAATCCTCTTCAATATTGTTGAGCCATACTAAAGGCTTATGGTCGCTTAGAATCTCGAACTTTCTACCGAAAAGGTATGGCCTAAAATATTTGGTTGCCCATACAATAGATAGTAATTCCTTTTCTATGGCTGAATAATTAAGTTCATGTTCGTTAAGTGTTCTACTACCATAAGAAATAGGTCTATGGTCCTGTGAGAGGAACGCACCTAAAGCTATATTGCTAGCATCTGTGGTTAGGAAAAATGGTTTATGCAAGTATAGGATCATTCATAAGAAGATATTTTAATTTTTCAACGGATGAAATATAATTTGGGTCGTTTATGTTTATTTTAGCTCCTTTCTTTAATCCTAGGTATAAATTTCCGGAAGAATCCGCATAATCCCAAGAATGATTTAATTTCTTTTGGAGTTTTAGGTATCGGAAATTTTGGAATTGCTTTGACTTTATCTGGGTTAGGTTTTATACCTTCTGTTGTTATTATATGACCAAGGAATGCTGTTTCCTTTTTCACAAATTCGCATTCGTCGAGTTGGAGTTTAAGATTAGCTTCTCTTAGTTTGTTAAATACCTTTCTTAGTGATAGTGTGTGTTCCTTCAATGAAGTGGAGTACACAATGAGGTCATCCAGATAAACAAGGCAATCCCTATAAATAAGGTCTTCCAAAAGATTATTCATGCTTCTTTGGAATGTTGCCGGGGCATTTTTTAGACCAAATGGCATACGTGTGTATTCGTAATGGCCATGTTTAGTTGAAAAAGCTGTTTTTGCAAAAGGTCAGGATCCATTTGAATTTGATGAAATCCCTTAGCTAAATCAATGGTGGTGAAGTATTGGCATTTTCCCAGTTTGTCGAGAATTTCGTCCATGACTGGAATTGGAAATTTGTCATCTATTGTGACTTCATTTAGATTTTGATAGTCAATGACTAATCTGAATTTTTGTTTGTTGGAAGCATCTCCTTTTTTTGGAACGATCCAAATGGGTGAACAGTAGGGGGAATTCGATTTTCGAATGATACCCTGTTCAATCATTTCATTTATTTGTTTGTTGATTTCTATATCAAATGTTTGGGGCAATTGGTATGGACGTTTATAGATTGGGTCCTCATGTTTTGTATGAATAGAGTGCTTTATTGTACTCGTGAAAGTCAAAGTTTCACCTTCGCGGTACTGAATGTTACTGAATTCGTACAAGACTTTTTTTTTTAGTTTTTGAGTTTCTTCGTTGTTTAAATGGTCGAGTCTATACTCATTGCTTTCTATTATTTCATTTTCAATCGCAAAATTTGTTTCTGGGTCCCTTTCTGTGGGTGGGTTCAAAACTTCTATGTTTTGTTCTTCTTCTATTTCTTCAACATCTCTAAAATAAAATGTATAGTTTCCTAATTTTGCGTATTCTTCTTCATAATTTATTTGTGCTTTGCAGGCTTTTAGGAAAGTTCTGCCTATCAGCATGTCGTATTTATTTGAAAATTTATGGATATAAAATTTTTCTTCTGTTGGACAAAGTTTGCTGGGTGCAAGGAAAATAATTTTTATTTAATTCTACTGCTCCTTCAATCATGTGAATTTTGGAATCTCCTAAATAGGTTTTGAAATTAAAAAGTTTTCGGAGATTATATTAATTGAAGAGCCTGAGTCGACTACACATCTCAAAGGTTTATTTTTCATCATTATTCTGATGAAGGACTTGTCCCTATCTGTTCTTCCGATTGATCCGAGGCATTCTGATGAAAATTTTCGGATGTGTCTATTTTGCTACTTCCACTATTACTTTCTCTTTGCCTTTTTGTTGGCTGGTTTGCTACATTATTTTTTGGATAATTATTTTGCTGTTCATAATTCATTGGATTTTGAGCCCTGTCAATATTAAATTTTTGTTGAAATTCTTGGAAAAGTTTTTGGTTTTGTGTTGTATCGAATTGTTTTTGTTGAGACGGAGTTGTACTATTGGGTACAAAGGGTTTTACACCTTTTTGATTTTGATTTTGGCTTTGATTTGATTTTCTGATTTCTGTTATACTATTCTCGTATAACCCCTCTCTTTGAGCTACTTGCTTCAACTTGCTGACTGTGGTTATATCGTATCTAGCTAACGTTGTAAATAATTCATCGGGTAATTTTTTGTTTATTACATCTTAATAGTGTTATTTAAAGCATTTGTATAAAGAATGGTGTTATTTGCATCGTTTTCTAGACTTAGTTTGTTTGTGATAATATAGAACTTATCTTCTAATTCTGTTACAAACTTACGAAGGTTTCCTATATAGCTGGAGTTGTAGAGGCGTCGAAAAAGTTCTCCACGGGGGGTCTGCGTCTTGAATTCATTGATGAGGAGTGACCTTAGTTCCGGCCAGGTGTTGGCTTGTCCAATTTGTGAGAGCCGTTGTGCCTCTCCAATGAGCTGCATCTCGATTTCACTGAACAATATGTTATCCTCCTTATGAATGACGTCGGATTCGCTGGTGCTCCATCATAGTTTGCCACCTGTCTTAACGAAGACAGTGCTTGATTGAGGTGGGCTTCGATGAGTTCTGCATATATACATTGTACATAAATATATCATCTGTACTTATATATGTATATTTTGTATAATAATTATGTTAACAAATTTTTTAGAATATATGTATGTATATAAGTTAACTTCCTCTTATTTGAGGAGGTCACCTTGCCGTAGCAAGGATTTGGTTTCCGTCCCCCAACGGCACGCACACCACCCAATCATCAAGCCTTTGGTCTCATCTCACGTTATAATAGTTTATTTTCATCTCTTTTGGGTGTTCTCCATCCAGCCACCTCCGGCTTCGGCCTTCTGGCCCGTTCTGCCCACACTCCCACTGCTGCTGTTAACTCCTCCACCTCTAAAGATCTGCGTCCCGCGGATCAACACGTTGCAGCCTAGGTGTGTAGATGATACCCGTAATGTTTTCCAGGAATGCCCAATCGAGAGGTTCTTGGTCGGCAAAATAGGACAGCGGTTTACGTTTTGCCAAGTCCACCAAGTCCATAATGTCTTGTCAGCATAGCTATCTGCAATCAGAGCAGCTTTTTGTCTTGCATCTTTAATTGTAAAGTTGGTATGGCGCAGGTCAGCGGTTCGAGCGGGCTTTGGGATAACAGGAGCTGAAGAAATGAGCTGTAGCAGACTGTTGTAGAGTGCGCATCTTTGGTGGTGGAGACATTATATATTACTTATAATGTTAGGTTAGTATTCTTAAATGGTATTGTTTATTATTATTTACCAGGTTTGTGAAGAGTGCCAGTTATTAATTATTTTGATAAAAGATAGTGATTTCGAAAAATTTTTTAATTTTGATACCCAAAGAAAAACGTAGAAAAAACAGCAACAACGAAAAATTAATCGTAATAAGGCCAAATGTGCGAATTATGAACGCTTACGGTTAGATTTAAGGTGTGCCTTGTGAATGAGTTTACCAGACTTAGTACGAACTGTGTAGAATTTCGCACGGATAGTTCGGTACAGGGGTTGGCTGTAGAAGGGGCTTATTAGGGTGTCTGTCATATTTGTGTGCCTTGCAGATCTGACAAGTTGCCGTAAACGCCTTAATTTGTTTTTGGGAAATAACATCGTTCTAACAGCTGACGTCTGACCTCTTCGGGATTTCTATGGGCTCTGCGATGTTCGTTATCAATTGCTTTGAGAATCTCGTCTTCTCATATTAAATCACTTACCAGTCTTTGTGTGACCCTAAGCTTGTAGGACTTAAAGAAATCTAGGTAACATGTTTGTAGGAGCTGTAAATGGCTTTCAGGTATTTTTATTCCATTAATTACAGATGGATTAATGTAAGTCTTTAGCAAACTAGTTATATCTAAAGTGGTCAATGTTTTCAATGGGACTCGGTGACGCTTGAACCCGGGGTGTGGGTTAATACAAGAATAGACAGATCGCGATGGTTCGAAAATAATCTGGTTTCTATAAACATTTATTGGGACCTCCATATGGGGAATAAGGTCAGAAGCGACTTGTTGTCCACTGTGCATTGTTGCCAACGAGTCTGTGTCATGGAGGACCAATAGATTCGTGTCCGACTGGTCGGGGGCATGGGGGATACGCGATAACGCATCCGCAACCACGTTTGCCTTGCCCGGTTTATAGATCAGCTCATGATTATATTCGTCAATTTTCGCCTTCCAACGTTTCAACTTTGCATTGAAGTTCCTATTGCTCATGGCATACGTAAGCGGCTGGTGGTCCGTATAGATTTTTATGCAGCCAGCCCCACATAGAAACGTTCGTAGGTTGTCCAGAGCCCAATGGCTAACATCTCCTTTTCAATGGTGCCGTAATTTTCTTCAGTTTTGTCAAGCGATCTTGAGATGTATGCTATAGGACGATCCTCTCCTGAGCTAACTTGGACAACACGGCGCCGAGAGCAAAGTCCGATGCATCGGTAGTAAGATGAAAATGTTTTGTAAAATCTGGAAAAGCTAAAACCTCCGATGAAGAAAGAAGGGTCTTAAGGTCTTTAAACGCTTCTATTTCCAGTAAACCAAGCTCAATGGAAACTTTCTTGGATTGTGAGGCCTTGATTTGTGCGTGGTTTCCTCTTGTGAGATTTGTTAGGGGCTTGGCAATTTTCGCATAATCTTTGATGAATCTTCTATAGTATGATGTCATGCCTAAAAAGGATTTAAGCTGTTTCAGATTGGTGGGAGGCGGTATTTTTAACATTCCCTCTACTTTTTTCCTATCTACACTAATTCCTTGAGATGTGACAACATAGCCAAGGAATTCAACACTAGTTTTCAGGAAGTGTGTCTTCTCCAAATTTACTTGTAGGGTTGATTCACAAAGCCTTGAAAATATTGCCCTGAGATTGTGCCAATGTTCTTCATAAGTAGCACTGAAAACAATTATGTCATCAATGTAAACAAAACTAATTTTTCCTATATAGTCTCTGAGAACATCGTCGATCATTCTTTGGAATATGGCTGGAGCGTTTTTGAGCCCAAAGGGTAGTCTGAGAAATTCATATTTTGCATTAAGAGTTGAGAATGCGGTTTTTGAAATGCTTCGCCTGAAAATATTTCTATCTCCTTTACGCAATCGGGGAGGGTTGCTATCTGCATAAGGTCATATTCGTTTGTTGCGCGAGTGGGTGGGCTAGCCACTTCGACCACAGTTTCCCCTCGCCTATTTTTTAAGATTGTTACTTTCTCCTTTGCTTTTTTACCTCCTCGATAAACACTGCCACTTGTTCTACCAAACATGTAATTGACTGTTTGATTTCTTCCATTGTTTGTACTTTTTTCTGTTCTCCAACTTATTTTTTTATTTTAATAAAATAATAAAATTTTTTTCAGTTTTTCGATTTTTTTAAAAAATATAAAAATAATAAATTTTTTCAGTTTATTTCAATAGTGTAATTTCATTTTTTCTAGAATAAAATTGGGTATGATTTTTCGTTTTATTCATTAAGTTTGTTTTCGAATTTTCTTTATTGCTGAATAAAAATTAGCTTTAATTGGGTATGTGTGGGCTTTATTCGCCCGAAAATAAATTCGAAGTACAATTTGTAAGAGGCAACTTCTTCACTCACCCGTTATTATCGTATGTTAATGTTGTGAGTATTTCTTCTTTCTCCAAATATAACAGTGTAGTTTGCAGTTCTTCCGTTTTCAACGATTCCAAATTGTCCAAAGAACGATGGTGCTATGTGAAAAGATTAAAAATGGAATAAGTGTTTGTATGTGCAAATTTTTGTAGTTAATATATTTGTATATTTTATATATTTGTTTTTTTTCTTTTTCATATTGTGTTTTTTTTTTTATATTTTTTGGGTATTATCTTAATTCACAATTTTATTTGCTTTTTGTTTTCAATTTTTGAATATTTTCGTTTTTAATTGTCGCAAGGCTGTTTATCGTGATGCCCCCCTATGTCGGTTGAGGGAGATCTCCATTATCCCTTTTAGTCCTAACAAGGACCTACTTAGGTGGAGGTGACTCCACATCCTCATTTGGGAGGATACCTTCGGTGGGAAGCACCACTGTTGGCCAATACCTGCTCATTTTTTATTTTATTCTATTCTTCATAACTTGCCACTCGCGGTGGATTTGACACTCATTAATATTTTTGTAGGTGACCGCCAACCGCCACGTTCACGAGTGCCCGTCAATTGCTGAACGAATGTTATTCCCTTTTTCTTATTTTTTATAATTTTTATTAATTTATGTCGCCAATGAGAATGTAAAATTCGACTTCCAAATTAACTCTTTGAGTTCCAACACTTTAATATTTAGCGGATATTCTTTATTTTTTATATCATGCACTGATGGAGATTTGAACCTCGGACACAAAAAATTAAAACTTTATTTTTATTCTTTTGAAACCAACATTTCACATTCACTTGGCAACACAAAACAAAACATTTTTTTTTTATTATTTTATGAATTTCTTACCTATGCCATTCACCGACAGTGTTTTAAACCCCGGTTACACAAAACAAAAATTTACTTATGTATTGCCAGATAATGCCAGTATTACCAGAGAATTTATTTATCATTGGAAAGGTGATATCAAAAATAAACCACGACTTGTCTGTTTGACAGATTTAGGGAGAGTGATCTTGAAACGAAAGTTGTATATCAAATCAAGGGCTGATCTGCGTTTCTTTTATTTCATAGAAATTTAAACTGCTTCGCGACGGTCGCAGATTAACTAGAATTATTGCGTTTGCTACACTCACACGCAGAATAATTGAAATATTTGATCTGCGCTGTCTTTATTTCATAGGAATTTTAAGTACGTTACGGCGGTCGCAGAGCAAGAATAATTGTTGCGTTTGTCAAGGTTCCAACGAACTTAGGCACACGCAGGGCAATTGAAACATTTGATTAGCGCTGTCTTTATTTCATAGGCATTTTAGGTACGTTACGGCGGTCGCAGAGCAACAAGAAATTTCGCGTTTGTCAAGGTTCCCAGGAACTTTTGGCACATGCAGAGCAATTGAAACAATTGCTTCGCGATGCTTTTATTTCATAGGAATTTAGAAGCGTCGCGGCGGTCGCAGATTAACTAGAATTATTGAATTTATTTGGCACACGCAGAACAACTGAAAAATTGTATTTGCTAAGATTCGGAGAAATGTCTCATCATCCAATACACAAATTCTTGGCAGCGATTCCAATATGTTTGTTGTGTAACCATCCACTTTAATTTTTCGGTGGGCATTTACAAGAAAAAAAAAAAACTTTTTTTTCACTTTTTACTGCATTTAGTTTATTTTTTATTCACTTTATTTTGGGAACACATTCGCTTAAGGCACTTAAAAAACACACAATTTTATTATTTGAAGACGCGACGGAAGACGGTCCCTGCTCGGGCACCAGTTAACTTCCTCTTATTTGAGGAGGTCACCTTGCCGTAGCAAGGATTTGGTTTCCGTCCCCCAACGGCACGCACACCACCCAATCATCAAGCCTTTGGTCTCATCTCACGTTATAATAGTTTATTTTTATCTCTTTTGGGTGTTCTCCATCCAGCCACCTCCGGCTTCGGCCTTCTGGCCCGTTCTGCCCACACTCCCACTGCTGCTGTTAACTCCTCCACCTCTAAAGATCTGCGTCCCGCGGATCAACACGTTGCAGCCTAGGTGTGTAGATGATACCCGTAATGTTTTCCAGGAATGCCCAATCGAGAGGTTCTTGGTCGGCAAAATAGGACAGCGGTTTACGTTTTGCCAAGTCCACCAAGTCCATAATGTCTTGTCAGCATAGCTATCTGCAATCAGAGCAGCTTTTTGTCTTGCATCTTTAATTGTAAAGTTGGTATGGCGCAGGTCAGCGGTTCGAGCGGGCTTTGGGATAACAGGAGCTGAAGAAATGAGCTGTAGCAGACTGTTGTAGAGTGCGCATCTTTGGTGGTGGAGACATTATATATTACTTATAATGTTAGGTTAGTATTCTTAAATGGTATTGTTTATTATTATTTACCAGGTTTGTGAAGAGTGCCAGTTATTAATTATTTTGATAAAAGATAGTGATTTCGAAAAATTTTTTAATTTTGATACCCAAAGAAAAACGTAGAAAAAACAGCAACAACGAAAAATTAATCGTAATAAGGCCAAATGTGCGAATTATGAACGCTTACGGTTAGATTTAAGGTGTGCCTTGTGAATGAGTTTACCAGACTTAGTACGAACTGTCACTTTTCTATTTTCCTGCACTTCTTCTTTACTGTATAACTTTTTTTCCTTACCCTTGATCTGCTTATTTTTTACAAAGACTCCCCTTCGGAGTACTGAATGGGTTTTTTGTTTTTAACTTGTCTATTAATGGCAAGTTCTTGACGACGTTCGATCAGCCCCCTGATGTCCTCAAATGTTTCGCGTTTGAAATTTGTTAGCCCTTGATAATTTATTCGGGAAACCCTGTCAAGAAAAATGTCGACCGGTTTTCGTTTCGTCACTGAGTGGACCGAGTTATTATACCTATCAACTGACATAGGCACGAGTTCAGTTACCTTAAGTAACGGAAACTCTATTTTTAAACACCTGTAGATTTTTAAGAATGTTGAATGAAATCTTTCGACTTGACCGTTTACTTCGCTTCGCTGCGTTGGGTATGGTATACCTCTATTTGCAATGATCTTAGGTAATTATGAACTGTTGGACAAAGGAGGCCCCGCTCATTGTCCATCACCAGAATTTTAGGTGCCGTGAAATAGTGAAGCACTTCTGCTAATTTTTCACGAAGTTTGAGAGCGGATTTAGATTCTAGAGGGAAAAGCTTGGCGAATTTGGAAAATTTGTCTATACAGCTAAGAAACTTGTGCTTTTCCAACATGAAGATGTCCACGTGTAGAATTTCGCACGGATAGTTCGGTACAGGGGTTGGCTGTAGAAGGGGCTTATTAGGGTGTCTGTCATATTTGTGTGCCTTGCAGATCTGACAAGTTGTCGTAAACGCCTTAATTTGTTTTTGGGAAATAACATCGTTCTAACAGCTGACGTCTGACCTCTTCGGGATTTCTATGGGCTCTGCGATGTTCGTTATCAATTGCTTTGAGAATCTCGTCTTCTCCTATTAAATCACTTACCAGTCTTTGTGTGACCCTAAGCTTGTAGGACTTAAAGAAATCTAGGTAACATGTTTGTAGGAGCTGTAAATGGCTTTCAGGTATTTTTATTCCATTAATTACAGATGGATTAATGTAAGTCTTTAGCAAACTAGTTATATCTAAAATGGTCAATGTTTTCAATGGGACTCGGTGACGCTTGAACCCGGGGTGTGGGTTAATACAAGAATAGACAGATCGCGATGGTTCGAAAATAATCTGGTTTCTATAAACATTTATTGGGACCTCCATATGGGGAATAAGGTCAGAAGCGTCTTGTTGTCCACTGTGCATTGTTGCCAACGAGTCTGTGTCATGGAGGACCAATAGATTCGTGTCCGACTGGTCGGGGGCATGGGGGATACGCGATAACGCATCCGCAACCACGTTTGCCTTGCCCGGTTTATAGATCAGCTCATGATTATATTCGTCAATTTTCGCCTTCCAACGTTTCAACTTTGCATTGAAGTTCCTATTGCTCATGGCATACGTAAGCGGCTGGTGGTCCGTATAGATTTTTATGCAGCCAGCCCCACATAGAAACGTTCGTAGGTTGTCCAGAGCCCAATGGCTAACATCTCCTTTTCAATGGTGCCGTAATTTTCTTCAGTTTTGTCAAGCGATCTTGAGATGTATGCTATAGGACGATCCTCTCCTGAGCTAACTTGGACAACACGGCGCCGAGAGCAAAGTCCGATGCATCGGTAGTAAGATGAAAATGTTTTGTAAAATCTGGAAAAGCTAAAACCTCCGATGAAGAAAGAAGGGTCTTAAGGTCTTTAAACGCTTCTAGTTCCATTAAACCAAGCTCAATGGAAACTTTCTTGGATTGTGAGGCCTTGATTTGTGCGTGGTTTCCTCTTGTGAGATTTGTTAGGGGCTTGGCAATTTTCGCATAATCTTTGATGAATCTTCTATAGTATGATGTCATGCCTAAAAAGGATTTAAGCTGTTTCAGATTGGTGGGAGGCGGTATTTTTAACATTCCCTCTACTTTTTTCCTATCTACATTAATTCCTTGAGATGTGACAACATAGCCAAGGAATTCAACACTAGTTTTCAGGAAGTGTGTCTTCTCCAAATTTACTTGTAGGGTTGATTCACAAAGCCTTGAAAATATTGCCCTGAGATTGTGCCAATGTTCTTCATAAGTAGCACTGAAAACAATTATGTCATCAATGTAAACATAACAAATTTTTCCTATATAGTCTCTGAGAACATCGTCGATCATTCTTTGGAATATGGCTGGAGCGTTTTTGAGCCCAAAGGGTAGTCTGAGAAATTCATATTTTGCATTATGAGTTGAGAATGCGGTTTTTGGAATGCTTCGCCTGAAAATATTTCTATCTCCTTTACGCAATCGGGGAGGGTTGCTATCTGCATAAGGTCATATTCGTTTGTTGCGCGAGTGGGTGGGCTAGCTACTTCGACCACAGTTTCCCCTCGCCTATTTTTTAAGATTGTTACTTTCTCCCTTTTGCTTTTTTACCTCCTCGATAAACACTGCCACTTGTTCTACCAAACATGTAATTGACTGTTTGATTTCTTCCATTGTTTGTACTTTTTTCTGTTCTCCAACTTATTTTTTTATTTTAATAAAATAATAAAATTTTTTTCAGTTTTTCGATTTTTTTAAAAAATATAAAAATAATAAATTTTTTCAGTTTACTTCAATAGTGTAATTTCATTTTTTCTAGAATAAAATTGGGTATGATTTTTCGTTTTATTCATTAAGTTTGTTTTCGAATTTTCTTTATTGCTGAATAAAAATTAGCTTTAATTGGGTATGTGTGGGCTTTATTCGCCCGAAAATAAATTCGAAGTACAATTTGTAAGAGGCAACTTCTTCACTCACCCGTTATTATCGTATGTTAATGTTGTGAGTATTTCTTCTTTCTCCAAATATAACAGTGTAGTTTGCAGTTCTTCCGTTTTTCAACGATTCCAAATTGTCCAAAGAACGATGGTGCTATGTGAAAAGATTAAAAATGGAATAAGTGTTTGTATGTGCAAATTTTTGTAGTTAATATATTTGTATATTTTATATATTTGTTTTTTTTTTCTTTTTCATATTGTGTTTTTTTTTTATATTTGTTTGTTTATTATCTTAATTCACAATTTTATTTGCTTTTTGTTTTCAATTTTTGAATATTTTCGTTTTTAATTGTCGCAAGGCTGTTTATCGTGATGCCCCCCTATGTCGGTTGAGGGAGATCTCCATTATCCCTTTTAGTCCTAACAAGGACCTACTTAGGTGGAGGTGACTCCACATCCTCATTTGGGAGGATACCTTCGGTGGGAAGCACCACTGTTGGCCAATACCTGCTCATTTTTTATTTTATTCTATTCTTCATAACTTGCCACTCGCGGTGGACTTGACACTCATTAATATTTTTGTAGGTGACCGCCAACCGCCACGTTCACGAGTGCCCGTCAATTGCTGAACGAATGTTATTCCCTTTTTCTTATTTTTTATAATTTTTATTAATTTATGTCGCCAATGAGAATGTAAAATTCGACTTCCAAATTAACTCTTTGAGTTCCAACACTTTAATATTTAGCGGATATTCTTTATTTTTTATATCATGCACTGATGGAGATTTGAACCTCGGACACAAAAAATTAAAACTTTATTTTTATTCTTTTGAAACCAACATTTCACATTCACTTGGCAACACAAAACAAAACTTTTTTTTTTTATTATTTTATGAATTTCTTACCTATGCCATTCACCGACAGTGTTTTAAACCCCGGTTACACAAAACAAAAATTTACTTATGTATTGCCAGATAATGCCAGTATTACCAGAGAATTTATTTATCATTGGAAAGGTGATATCAAAAATAAACCACGACTTGTCTGTTTGACAGATTTAGGGAGAGTGATCTTGAAACGAAAGTTGTATATCAAATCAAGGGCTGATCTGCGTTTCTTTTATTTCATAGGAATTTAAACTGCTTCGCGACGGTCGCAGATTAACTAGAATTATTGCGTTTGCTACACTCACACGCAGAATAATTGAAATATTTGATCTGCGCTGTCTTTATTTCATAGGAATTTTAGGTACGTTACGGCGGTCGCAGAGCAAGAATAATTGTTGCGTTTGTCAAGGTTCCAACGAACTTAGGCACACGCAGGGCAATTGAAACATTTGATTAGCGCTGTCTTTATTTCATAGGCATTTTAGGTACGTTACGGCGGTCGCAGAGCAACAAGAAATTTCGCGTTTGTCAAGGTTCCCAGGAACTTTTGGCACATGCAGAGCAATTGAAACAATTGCTTCGCGATGCTTTTATTTCATAGGAATTTAGAAGCGTCGCGGCGGTCGCAGATTAACTAGAATTATTGAATTTATTTGGCACACGCAGAACAACTGAAAAATTGTATTTGCTAAGATTCGGAGAAATGTCTCATCATCCAATACACAAATTCTTGGCAGCGATTCCAATATGTTTGTTGTGTAACCATCCACTTTAATTTTTCGGTGGGCATTTACAAGAAAAAAAAAAAACTTTTTTTTTCACTTTTTACTGCATTTAGTTTATTTTTTATTCACTTTATTTTGGGAACACATTCGCTTAAGGCACTTAAAAAACACACAATTTTATTATTTGAAGACGCGACGGAAGACGGTCCCTGCTCGGGCACCAGTTAACTTCCTCTTATTTGAGGAGGTCACCTTGCCGTAGCAAGGATTTGGTTTCCGTCCCCCAACGGCACGCACACCACCCAATCATCAAGCCTTTGGTCTCATCTCACGTTATAATAGTTTATTTTTATCTCTTTTGGGTGTTCTCCATCCAGCCACCTCCGGCTTCGGCCTTCTGGCCCGTTCTGCTCACACTCCCACTGCTGCTGTTAACTCCTCCACCTCTAAAGATCTGCGTCCCGCGGATCAACACGTTGCAGCCTAGGTGTGTAGATGATACCCGTAATGTTTTCCAGGAATGCCCAATCGAGAGGTTCTGGGTCGGCAAAATAGGACAGCGGTTTACGTTTTGCCAAGTCCATTTAATGTCTTGTCAGCATAGCTATCTGCAATCAGAGCAGCTTTTTGTCTTGCGTCTTTAATTGTAAAGTTGGTATGGCGCAAAACAGCAACAACGAAAAATTAATCGTAGTAAGGCCAAATGTGCGAATTATGAACGCTTACGGTTAGATTTAAGGTGTGCCTTGTGAATGAGTTTACCAGACTTAGTACGAACTGTCACTTTTCTATATTCCTGCACTTCTTCTTTACTGTATAACTTTTTTTCCTTACCCTTGATCTGCTTATTTTTAACAAAGACTCCCCTTCGGAGTACTGAATGGGTTTTTTGTTTTTAACTTGTCTATTAATGGCAAGTTCTTGACGACGTTCGATCAGCCCCCTGATGTCCTCAAATGTTTCGCGTTTGAAATTTGTTAGCCCTTGATAATTTATTCGGGAAACCCTGTCAAGAAAAATGTCGACCGGTTTTCGTTTCGTCACTGAGTGGACCGAGTTATTATACCTATCAACTGACATAGGCACGAGTTCAGTTACCTTAAGTAACGGAAACTCTATTTTTAAACACCTGTAGATTTTTAAGAATGTTGAATGAAATCTTTCGACTTGACCGTTTACTTCGCTTCGCTGCGTTGGGTATGGTATACCTCTATTTCCAATGATCTTAGGTAATTATGAACTGTTGGACAAAGGAGGCCCCGCTCATTGTCCATCACCAGAATTTTAGGTGCCGTGAAATAGTGAAGCACTTCTGCTAATTTTTCACGAAGTTTGAGAGCGGATTTAGATTCTAGAGGGAAAAGCTTGGCGAATTTGGAAAATTTGTCTATACAGCTAAGAAACTTGTGCTTTTTCAACATGAAGATGTCCACGTGTAGAATTTCGCACGGATAGTTCGGTACAGGGGTTGGCTGTAGAAGGGGCTTATTAGGGTGTCTGTCATATTTGTGTGCCTTGCAGATCTGACAAGTTGCCGTAAACGCTTTAATTTGTTTTTGGGAAATAACATCGTTCTAACAGCTGACGTCTGACCTCTTAGGGATTTCTATGGGCTCTGCGATGTTCGTTATCAATTGCTTCGAGAATCTCGTCTTCTCCTATTAAATCACTTACCAGTCTTTGCGTGACCCTAAGCTTGTAGGACTTAAAAAATCTAGGTAACATGTTTGTAGGAGCTGTAAATGGCTTTCAGGTATTTTTATTCCATTAATTACAGATGGATTAGTGTAAGTCTTTAGCAAACTAGTTATATCTAAAGTGGTCAATGTTTTCAATGAGACTCGGTGACGCTTGAACCCGGGGTGTGGGTTAATACAAGAATAGACAGATCGCGATGGTTCGAAAATAATCTGGTTTTTATAAACATTTATTGGGACCTCCATATGGGGAATAAGGTCAGAAGCGTCTTGTTGTCCACTGTGCATTGTTGCCAACGAGTCTGTGTCATGGAGGACCAATAGATTCGTGTCCGACTGGTCGGGGGCATGGGGGATACGCGATAACGCATCCGCAACCACGTTTGCCTTGCCCGGTTTATAGATCAGCTCATGATTATATTCGTCAATTTTCGCCTTCCAACGTTTCAACTTTGCATTGAAGTTCCTATTGCTCATGGCATACGTAAGCGGCTGGTGGTCCGTATAGATTTTTATGCAGCCAGCCCCACATAGAAACGTTCGTAGGTTGTCCAGAGCCCAATGGCTAACATCTCCTTTTCAATGGTGCCGTAATTTTCTTCAGTTTTGTCAAGCGATCTTGAGATGTATGCTATAGGACGATCCTCTCCTGAGCTAACTTGGACAACACGGCGCCGAGAGCAAAGTCCGATGCATCGGTAGTAAGATGAAAATGTTTTGTAAAATCTGGAAAAGCTAAAACCTCCGATGAAGAAAGAAGGGTCTTAAGGTCTTTAAACGCTTCTAGTTCCAGTAAACCAAGCTCAATGGAAACTTTCTTGGATTGTGAGGCCTTGATTTGTGCGTGGTTTCCTCTTGTGAGATTTGTTAGGGGCTTGGCAATTTTCGCATAATCTTTGATGAATCTTCTATAGTATGATGTCATGCCTAAAAAGGATTTAAGCTGTTTCAGATTGGTGGGAGGCGGTATTTTTAACATTCCCTCTACTTTTTTCCTATCTACATTAATTCCTTGAGATGTGACAACATAGCCAAGGAATTCAACACTAGTTTTCAGGAAGTGTGTCTTCTCCAAATTTACTTGTAGGGTTGCTTCACAAAGCCTTGAAAATATTGCCCTGAGATTGTGCCAATGTTCTTCATAAGTAGCACTGAAAACAATTATGTCATCAATGTAAACATAACAAATTTTTCCTATATAGTCTCTGAGAACATCGTCGATCATTCTTTGGAATATGGCTGGAGCGTTTTTGAGCCCAAAGGGTAGTCTGAGAAATTCATATTTTGCATTAAGAGTTGAGAATGCGGTTTTTGGAATGCTTCGCCTGAAAATATTTCTATCTCCTTTACGCTATCGGGGAGGGTTGCTATCTGCATAAGGTCATATTCGTTTGTTGCGCGAGTGGGTGGGCTAGCCACTTCGACCACAGTTTCCCCTCGCCTATTTTTTAAGATTGTTACTTTCTCTTTTGCTTTTTTACCTCCTCGATAAACACTGCCACTTGTTCTACCAAACATGTAATTGACTGTTTGATTTCTTCCATTGTTTGTACTTTATTCTGTTCTCCAACTTATTTTTTGATTTTAATAAAATAATAAAATTTTTTTCAGTTTTTCGATTTTTTTTAAAAAATATAAAAATAATAAATTTTTTCAGTTTATTTCAATAGTGTAATTTCATTTTTTCTAGAATAAAATTGGGTATGATTTTTCGTTTTATTCATTAAGTTTGTTTTCGAATTTTCTTTATTGCTGAATAAAAATTAGCTTTAATTGGGTATGTGTGGGCTTTATTCGCCCGAAAATAAATTCGAAGTACAATTTCTAAGAGGCAACTTCTTCATAGTATATTTTAGTATATTTTATATATTTGTTTTTTTTTCTTTTTCATATTGTGTTTTTTTTTTATATTTGTTTGTTTATTATCTTAATTCACAATTTTATTTGCTTTTTGTTTTCAATTTTTGAATATTTTCGTTTTTAATTGTCGCAAGGCTGTTTATCGTGATGCCCCCCTATGTCGGTTGAGGGAGATCTCCATTATCCCTTTTAGTCCTAACAAGGACCTACTTAGGTGGAGGTGACTCCACATCCTCATTTGGGAGGATACCTTCGGTGGAAAGCACCACTGTTGGCCAATACCTGCTCATTTTTTATTTTATTCTATTCTTCATAACTTGCCACTCGCGGTGGACTTGACACTCATTAATATTTTTGTAGGTGACCGCCAACCGCCACGTTCACGAGTGCCCGTCAATTGCTGAACGAATGTTATTCCCTTTTTCTTATTTTTTATAATTTTTATTAATTTATGTCGCCAATGAGAATGTAAAATTCGACTTCCAAATTAACTCTTTGAGTTCCAACACTTTAATATTTAGCGGATATTCTTTATTTTTTATATCATGCACTGATGGAGATTTGAACCTCGGACACAAAAAATTAAAACTTTATTTTTATTCTTTTGAAACCAACATTTCACATTCACTTGGCAACACAAAACAAAACATTTTTTTTTTATTATTTTATGAATTTCTTACCTATGCCATTCACCGACAGTGTTTTAAACCCCGGTTACACAAAACAAAAATTTACTTATGTATTGCCAGATAATGCCAGTATTACCAGAGAATTTATTTATCATTGGAAAGGTGATATCAAAAATAAACCACGACTTGTCTGTTTGACAGATTTAGGGAGAGTGATCTTGAAACGAAAGTTGTATATCAAATCAAGGGCTGATCTGCGTTTCTTTTATTTCATAGAAATTTAAACTGCTTCGCGACGGTCGCAGATTAACTAGAATTATTGCGTTTGCTACACTCACACGCAGAATAATTGAAATATTTGATCTGCGCTGTCTTTATTTCATAGGAATTTTAAGTACGTTACGGCGGTCGCAGAGCAAGAATAATTGTTGCGTTTGTCAAGGTTCCAACGAACTTAGGCACACGCAGGGCAATTGAAACATTTGATTCGCGCTGTCTTTATTTCATAGGCATTTTAGGTACGTTACGGCGGTCGCAGAGCAACAAGAAATTTCGCGTTTGTCAAGGTTCACAGGAACTTTTGGCACATGCAGAGCAATTGAAACAATTGCTTCGCGATGCTTTTATTTCATAGGAATTTAGAAGCGTCGCGGCGGTCGCAGATTAACTAGAATTATTGAATTTATTTGGCACACGCAGAACAACTGAAAAATTGTATTTGCTAAGATTCGGAGAAATGTCTCATCATCCAATACACAAATTCTTGGCAGCGATTCCAATATGTTTGTTGTGTAACCATCCACTTTAATTTTTCGGCGGGCATTTACAAGAAGAGAAAAAAAAACCGTTCCTCAACGGCACGCACACCACCCAATCATCAAGCCTTTGGTCTCATCTCACGTTATAATAGTTTATTTTTATCTCTTTTGGGTGTTCTCCATCCAGCCACCTCCGGCTTCGGCCTTCTGGCCCGTTCTGCCCACACTCCCACTGCTGCTGTTAACTCCTCCACCTCTAAAGATCTGCGTCCCGCGGATCAACACGTTGCAGCCTAGGTGTGTAGATGATGTTTTCCAGGAATGCCCAATCGAGAGGTTCTGGGTCGGCAAAATAGGACAGCGGTTTACGTTTTGCCAAGTCCATTTAATGTCTTGTCAGCATAGCTATCTGCAATCAGAGCAGCTTTTTGTCTTGCATCTTTAATTGTAAAGTTGGTATGGCGCAGGTCAGCGGTTCGAGCGGGCTTTGGGATAACAGGAGCTGAAGAAATGAGCTGTAGCAGACTGTTGTAGAGTGCGCATCTTTGGTGGTGGAGACATTAAATATTACTTATAATGTTAGGTTAGTATTCTTAAATGGTATTGTTTATTATTATTTACCAGGTTTGTGAAGAGTGACAGTTATTAATTATTTTGATAAAAGATAGTGATTTCGAAAAATTTTTTAATCGCGACATACCCAAAGAAAAACGTAGAAAAAACAGCAACAACGAAAAATTAATCGTAGTAAGGCCAAATGTGCGAATTATGAACGCTTACGGTTAGATTTAAGGTGTGCCTTGTGAATGAGTTTACCAGACTCAGTACGAACTGTCACTTTTCTATTTTCCTGCACTTCTTCTTTACTGCATAACTTTTTTTCCTTACCCTTGATCTGCTTATTTTTTACAAAGACTCCCCTTCGGAGTACTGAATGGGTTTTTTGTTTTTAACTTGTCTATTAATGGCAAGTTCTTGTCGGCGTTCGATCAGCCCCCTGATGTCCTCAAATGTTTCGCGTTTGAAATTTGTTAGCCCTTGATAATTTATTCGGGAAACCCTGTCAAGAAAAATGTCGACCGGTTTTCGTTTCGTCACTGAGTGGACCGAGTTATTATACCTATCAACTGACATAGGCACGAGTTCAGTTACCTTAAGTAACGGAAACTCTATTTTTAAACACCTGTAGATTTTTAAGAATGTTGAATGAAATCTTTCGACTTGACCGTTTACTTCGCTTCGCTGCGTTGGGGTGTGGTATACCTCTATTTCCAATGATCTTAGGTAATTATGAACTGTTGGACAAAGGAGGCCCCGCTCATTGTCCATCACCAGAATTTTAGGTGCCGTGAAATAGTGAAGCACTTCTGCTAATTTTTCACGAAGTTTGAGCGGATTTAGATTCTAGAGGGAAAAGCTTGGCGAATTTGGAACTATACAGCTAAGAAACTTGTGCTTTTCCAACATGAAGATGTCCACGTGTAGAATTTCGCACGGATAGTTCGGTACAGGGGTTGGCTGTAGAAGGGGCTTATTAAGGTGTCTGTCATATTTGTGTGCCTTGCAGATCTGACAAGTTGCCGTAAACGCATTAATTTGTTTTTGGGAAATAACATCGTTTTAACAGCTGACGTCTGACCTCTTAGGGATTTCTATGGGCTCTGCGATGTTCGTTATCAATTGCTTCGAGAATCTCGTCTTCTCCTATTAAATCACTTACCAGTCTTTGTGTGACCCTAAGCTTGTAGGACTTAAAGAAATCTAGGTAACATGTTTGTAGGAGCTGTATATGGCTTTCAGGTATTTTTATTCCATTAATTACAGATGGATTAATGTAAGTCTTTAGCAAACTAGTTATATCTAAAGTGGACAATGTTTTCAATGGGACTCGGTTACGCTTGAACCCGGGGTGTGGGTTAATACAAGAATAGACAGATCGCGATGGTTCGAAAATAATCTGGTTTCTATAAACATTTATTGGGACCTCCATATGGGGAATAAGGTCAGAAGCGTCTTGTTGTCCACTGTGCATTGTTGCCAACGAGTCTGTGTCATGGAGGACCAATAGATTCGTGTCCGACTGGTCGGGGGCATGGGGGATACGCGATAACGCATCCGCAACCACGTTTGCCTTGCCCGGTTTATAGATCAGCTCATGATTATATTCGTCAATTTTCGCCTTCCAACGTTTCAACTTTGCATTGAAGTTCCTATTGCTCATGGCATACGTAAGCGGCTGGTGGTCCGTATAGATTTTTATGCAGCCAGCCCCACATAGAAACGTTCGTAGGTTGTCCAGAGCCCAATGGCTAACATCTCCTTTTCAATGGTGCCGTAATTTTCTTCAGTTTTGTCAAGCGATCTTGAGATGTATGCTATAGGACGATCCTCTCCTGAGCTAACTTGGACAACACGGCGCCGAGAGCAAAGTCCGATGCATCGGTAGTAAGATGAAAATGTTTTGTAAAATCTGGAAAAGCTAAAACCTCCGATGAAGAAAGAAGGGTCTTAAGGTCTTTAAACGCTTCTAGTTCCAGTAAACCAAGCTCAATGGAAACTTTCTTGGATTGTGAGGCCTTGATTTGTGCGTGGTTTCCTCTTGTGAGATTTGTTAGGGGCTTGGCAATTTTCGCATAATCTTTGATGAATCTTCTATAGTATGATGTCATGCCTAAAAAGGATTTAAGCTGTTTCAGATTGGTGGGAGGCGGTATTTTTAACATTCCCTCTACTTTTTTCCTATCTACATTAATTCCTTGAGATGTGACAACATAGCCCAGGAATTCAACACTAGTTTTCAGGAAGTGTGTCTTCTCCAAATTTACTTCACGAAGCCTTGCCCTGAGATTGTGCCAATGTTCTTCATAAGTAGCACTGAAAACAATTATGTCATCAATGTAAACATAACAAATTTTTCCTATATAGTCTCTGAGAACATCGTCGATCATTCTTTGGAATATGGCTGGAGCGTTTTTGAGCCCAAAGGGTAGTCTGAGAAATTCATATTTTGCATTAAGAGTTGAGAATGCGGTTTTTGGAATGCTTCGCCTGAAAATATTTCTATCTCCTTTACGCAATCGGGGAGGGTTGCTATCTGCATAAGGTCATACTCGTTTGTTGCGCGAGTGGGTGGGCTAGCCACTTCGACCACAGTTTTCCCTCGCCTATTTTTTAAGATTGTTACTTTCTCTTTTGCTTTTTTACCTCCTCGATAAACACTGCCACTTGTTCTACCAAACATGTAATTGAATGTTTGATTTCTTCCATTGTTTGTACTTTTTTCTGTTCTCCAACTTATTTTTTGATTTTAATAAAATAATAAAATTTTTTCAGTTTTTCGATTTTTTTTAAAAAATATAAAAATAATAAATTTTTTCAGTTTATTTCAATAGTGTAATTTCATTTTTTCTAGAATAAAATTGGGTATGATTTTTCGTTTTATTCATTAAGTTTGTTTTCGAATTTTCTTTATTGCTGAATAAAAATTAGCTTTAATTGGGTATGTGTGGGCTTTATTCGCCCGAAAATAAATTCGAAGTACAATTTGTAAGAGGCAACTTCTTCACTCACCCGTTATTATCGTATGTTAATGTTGTGAGTATTTCTTCTTTCTCCAAATATAACAGTGTAGTTTGCAGTTCTTCCGTTTTTCAACGATTCCAAATTGTCCAAAGAACGATGGTGCTATGTGAAAAGATTAAAAATGGAATAAGTGTTTGTATGTGCAAATTTTTGTAGTTAATATATTTGTATATTTTATATATTTGTTTTTTTTTTCTTTTTCATATTGTGTTTTTTTTTTTATTTTTTTTGGGTATTATCTTAATTCACAATTTTATTTGCTTTTTGTTTTCAATTTTTGAATATTTTCGTTTTTAATTGTCGCAAGGCTGTTTATCGTGATGCCCCCCTATGTCGGTTGAGGGAGATCTCCATTATCCCTTTTAGTCCTAACAAGGACCTACTTAGGTGGAGGTGACTCCACATCCTCATTTGGGAGGATACCTTCGGTGGAAAGCACCACTGTTGGCCAATACCTGCTCATTTTTTATTTTATTCTATTCTTCATAACTTGCCACTCGCGGTGGACTTGACACTCATTAATATTTTTGTAGGTGACCGCCAACCGCCACGTTCACGAGTGCCCGTCAATTGCTGAACGAATGTTATTCCCTTTTTCTTATTTTTTATAATTTTTATTAATTTATGTCGCCAATGAGAATGTAAAATTCGACTTCCAAATTAACTCTTTGAGTTCCAACACTTTAATATTTAGCGGATATTCTTTATTTTTTATATCATGCACTGATGGAGATTTGAACCTCGGACACAAAAAATTAAAACTTTATTTTTATTCTTTTGAAACCAACATTTCACATTCACTTGGCAACACAAAACAAAACATTTTTTTTTTTTATTATTTTATGAATTTCTTACCTATGCCATTCACCGACAGTGTTTTAAACCCCGGTTACACAAAACAAAAATTTACTTATGTATTGCCAGATAATGCCAGTATTACCAGAGAATTTATTTATCATTGGAAAGGTGATATCAAAAATAAACCACGACTTGTCTGTTTGACAGATTTAGGGAGAGTGATCTTGAAACGAAAGTTGTACATCAAATCAAGGTCTGATATGCGTTTCTTTTATTTCATAGGAATTTAAACTGCTTCGCGAGGGTCGCAGATTAACTAGAATTATTGCGTTTGCTACACTCACACGCAGAATAATTGAAATATTTGATCTGCGCTGTCTTTATTTCATAGGAATTTTAGGTACGTTACGGCGGTCGCAGAGCAACAAGAAATTTCGCGTTTGTCAAGGTTCCCAGGAACTTTTGGCACATGCAGAGCAATTGAAACAATTGCTTCGCGATGCTTTTATTGCATAGGAATTTAGAAGCGTCGCGGCGGTCGCAGATTAACTAGAATTATTGAATTTATTTGGCACACGCAGAACAACTGAAAAATTGTATTTGCTAAGATTCGGAGAAATGTCTCATCATCCAATACACAAATTCTTGGCAGCGATTCCAATATGTTTGTTGTGTAACCATCCACTTTAATTTTTCGGTGGGCATTTACAAGAAAAAAAAAAACTTTTTTTCACTTTTTACTGCATTTACTTTATTTTTTATTCACTTTATTTTGGGAACATATTCGCTTAAGGCACTTAAAAAAACACACAATTTTATTATTTGAAGACGCGACGGAAGACGGTCCCTGCTCGGGCACCAGTTAACTTCCTCTTATTTGAGGAGGTCACCTTGCCGTAGCAAGGATTTGGTTTCCGTCCCCCAACGGCACGCACACCACCCAATCATCAAGCCTTTGGTCTCATCTCACGTTATAATAGTTTATTTTCATCTCTTTTGGGTGTTCTCCATCCAGCCACCTCCGGCTTCGGCCTTCTGGCCCGTTCTGCCCACACTCCCACTGCTGCTGCTAACTCCTCCACCTCCATCTGCGTCCCGCGGATCAACACGTTGCAGCCTAGGTGTGTAGATGATACCCGTAATGTTTTCCAGGAATGCCCAATCGAGAGGTTCTGGGTCGGCAAAATAGGACAGCGGTTTACGTTTTGCCAAGTCCATTTAATGTCTTGTCAGCATAGCTATCTGCAATCAGAGCAGCTTTTTGTCTTGCATCTTTAATTGTAAAGTTGGTATGGCGCAGGTCAGCGGTTCGAGCGGGCTTTGGGATAACAGGAGCTAAAGAAATGAGCTGTAGCAGACTGTTGTAGAGTGCGCATCTTTGGTGGTGGAGACATTAAATATTACTTATAATGTTAGGTTAGTATTCTTAAATGGTATTGTTTATTATTATTTACCAGGTTTGTGAAGAGTGACAGTTATTAATTATTTTGATAAAAGATAGTGATTTCGAAAAATTTTTTAATCGCGACATACCCAAAGAAAAACGTAGAAAAAACAGCAACAACGAAAAATTAATCGTAGTAAGGCCAAATGTGCGAATTATGAACGCTTACGGTTAGATTTAAGGTGTGCCTTGTGAATGAGTTTACCAGACTCAGTACGAACTGTCACTTTTCTATTTTCCTGCACTTCTTCTTTACTGCATAACTTTTTTTCCTTACCCTTGATCTGCTTATTTTTAACAAAGACTCCCCTTCGGAGTACTGAATGGGTTTTTTGTTTTTAACTTGTCTATTAATGGCAAGTTCTTGTCGGCGTTCGATCAGCCCCCTGATGTCCTCAAATGTTTCGCGTTTGAAATTTGTTAGCCCTTGATAATTTATTCGGGAAACCCTGTCAAGAAAAATGTCGACCGGTTTTCGTTTCGTCACTGAGTGGACCGAGTTATTATACCTATCAACTGACATAGGCACGAGTTCAGTTACCTTAAGTAACGGAAACTCTATTTTTAAACACCTGTAGATTTTTAAGAATGTTGAATGAAATCTTTCGACTTGACCGTTTACTTCGCTTCGCTGCGTTGGGTATGGTATACCTCTATTTCCAATGATCTTAGGTAATTATGAACTGTTGGACAAAGGAGGCCCCGCTCATTGTCCATCACCAGAATTTTAGGTGCCGTGAAATAGTGAAGCACTTCTGCTAATTTTTCACGAAGTTTGAGAGCGGATTTAGATTCTAGAGGGAAAAGCTTGGCGAATTTGGAAAATTTGTCTATACAGCTAAGAAACTTGTGCTTTTTCAACATGAAGATGTCCACGTGTAGAATTTCGCACGGATAGTTCGGTACAGGGGTTGGCTGTAGAAGGGGCTTATTAGGGTGTCTGTCATATTTGTGTGCCTTGCAGATCTGACAAGTTGCCGTATACGCTTTAATTTGTTTTTGGGAAATAACATCGTTCTAACAGCTGACGTCTGACCTCTTAGGGATTTCTATGGGCTCTGCGATGTTCGTTATCAATTGCTTCGAGAATCTCGTCTTCTCCTATTAAATCACTTATCAGTCTTTGTGTGACCCTAAGCTTGTAGGACTTAAAGAAATCTAGGTAACATGTTTGTAGGAGCTGTAAATGGCTTTCAGGTATTTTTATTCCATTAATTACAGATGGATTAATGTAAGTCTTTAGCAAACTAGTTATATCTAAAGTGGACAATGTTTTCAATGGGACTCGGTTACGCTTGAACCCGGGGTGTGGGTTAATACAAGAATAGACAGATCGCGATGGTTCGAAAATAATCTGGTTTCTATAAACATTTATTGGGACCTCCATATGGGGAATAAGGTCAGAAGCGTCTTGTTGTCCACTGTGCATTGTTGCCAACGAGTCTGTGTCATGGAGGACCTATAGATTCGTGTCCGACTGGTCGGGGGCATGGGGGATACGCGATAACGCATCCGCAACCACGTTTGCCTTTCCCGGTTTATAGATCAGCTCATGATTATATTCGTCAATATTCGCCTTCCAACGTTTCAACTTTGCATTGAAGTTCCTATTGCTCATGGCATACGTAAGCGGCTGGTGGTCCGTATAGATTTTTATGCAGCCAGCCCCACATAGAAACGTTCGTAGGTTGTCCAGAGCCCAATGGCTAACATCTCCTTTTCAATGGTGCCGTAATTTTCTTCAGTTTTGTCAAGCGATCTTGAGATGTATGCTATAGGACGATCCTCTCCTGAGCTAACTTGGACAACACGGCGCCGAGAGCAAAGTCCGATGCATCGGTAGTAAGATGAAAATGTTTTGTAAAATCTGGAAAAGCTAAAACCTCCGATGAAGAAAGAAGGGTCTTAAGGTCTTTAAACGCTTCCAGTTCCAGTAAACCAAGCTCAATGGAAACTTTCTTGGATTGTGAGGCCTTGATTTGTGCGTGGTTTCCTCTTGTGAAATTTGTTAGGGGCTTGGCAATTTTCGCATAATCTTTGATGAATCTTCTATAGTATGATGTCATGCCTAAAAAGGATTTAAGCTGTTTCAGATTGGTGGGAGGCGGTATTTTTAACATTCCCTCTACTTTTTTCCTATCTACATTAATTCCTTGAGATGTGACAATATAGCCCAGGAATTCAACACTAGTTTTCAGGAAGTGTGTCTTCTCCAAATTTACTTCACGAAGCCTTGAAAATATTGCCCTGAGATTGTGCCAATGTTCTTCATAAGTAGCACTGAAAACAATTATGTCATCAATGTAAACATAACAAATTTTTCCTATATAGTCTCTGAGAACATCGTCGATCATTCTTTGGAATATGGCTGGAGCGTTTTTGAGCCCAAAGGGTAGTCTGAGAAATTCATATTTTGCATTAAGAGTTGAGAATGCGGTTTTTGGAATGCTTCGCCTGAAAATATTTCTATCTCCTTTACGCAGTCGGGGAGGGTTGCTATCTGCATAAGGTCATACTCGTTTGTTGCGCGAGTGGGTGGGCTAGCCACTTCGACCACAGTTTCCCCTCGCCTATTTTTTAACATTGTTACTTTCTCCTTTTGCTTTTTTACCTCCTCGATAAACACTGCCACTTGTTCTACCAAACATGTAATTGAATGTTTGATTTCTTCCATTGTTTGTACTTTTTTCTGTTCTCCAACTTATTTTTTGATTTTAATAAAATAATAAAATTTTTTTCAGTTTTTCGATTTTTTTTAAAAAATATAAAAATAATAAATTTTTTCAGTTTATTTCAATAGTGTAATTTCATTTTTTCTAGAATAAAATTGGGTATGATTTTTAGTTTTATTCATTAAGTTTGTTTTCGAATTTTCTTTATTGCTGAATAAAAATTAGCTTTAATTGGGTATGTGTGGGTGTTCAATGAAAGACGTTAGTGTTTCTTGAAGTTATTAAATGTTTATTTATTTATATATATATCTAGGCACTAGCACATAAACCAGTGACTAAGGGTTGTCGCAACCAACACATAAATTCGGTGGACCTCGGAGTGAGATTACAAAGGTAGAGATGGGGGCCAAAGACACAGCGATGCACACCCGATGTAGCTACAATTGGTATCTGATCTTACTAAGAATAATGCATTTCTTTTATAGTACAAAATAGCGAGCTCACCAGTGCATAGTTCGACATAGTGTTAGGTCAGCAAAATACGTTTTTATTGATTAACTAGGTCTTTATTGTTTACTGCTGACCATATCAGACCTACTTATGACTGATGAGCCATCTATATCTATAATCGGGTTACATACTTAATTGACATACATTTCTATTTGTTCTATATTATAATTGTCTTAATGTTAGCTTATTTTATATAATCAAAACACCAACATACTCCCGGCCGTTGAACACCTGTTCAACGTTATCCAACGTTGACCGCAAAATTGCTGGGGGCTGGGCTTACTGCAGCAGGAGTCGGTATGGGATTGACGATCCTCACGGTTGTCTGCTCTGGACCATTGTGTCTTGTGGGTCGTGAGCATCTTTTTATTCCATATACCATCACAAGAACCAATAGTATTGTTAGCGCTACGTAGGAGACTATAACATGATGAGCCGGCTGGCTGGGGTCTTCTGGCAATTTCCAGTTTTGCTTAGTTTCCAGTTTTCCTTGAATGTTGCTTAGTTCATCGTAGCTTAGCTGCATCTTTGTGAATTGTGTTGTTGTTGGCGCTATTTTTGTTGGGCCCATGCTGAAGTTGCCAAATCGGACATATGACAATTTCATTGTGTCTGTCGTAGTTATACGGTGACCTGTTATTCGTATATTAGAACTCCTAGCTGTACACGTCGGGTCTAGGGTTAACAATCCAGTCTTCTTAATAGTGACACCTTGTATATTATCGTCACAGGTCACTGCGAGTTCAATTGGTCTAGTGGTGGCAAAAATCCACTGATTTTTGTGATACATGTCGTACCACACGAATGATCTGTTTGTGTGTTGTATTTGGCAAGTTGATGATTTTGTGTTTTTGAATAGCTGGAACTCACAGTTGCTATTAGCCGAAAACGTCGTTTGTTTATCAAAACAAATATATTGCTCGTTGTTGAGCTGATGGCATTGTTCCAAATCGGCTCTTGAGAGCCCAATGTATTGATTCTGTTCCTTGTTGACAGCAATGATGGGAATTTTAATGTTCATGAGTTCCAATTGCTGGAATGGGTACCAGGTTATACAGTTGCACTGCCTGCGTTGCCACTAATGGAAATGTGACCTTAAATATCACATGATTGTTTGCGATTGTTCCTTGTGCCTTCATTAAGCCATATAGTTGCAAGACGTCGTTATCTGGAACTGGCAAATCCAAACCAAACGAAAGATGTCTCTTCAGTTGGTTCAGATGTTCCCGAAGCTGGCCTGGTGATAGATAGTAACGGGCTTATTTTGCTATGATGGGCATCTGTAAATACTCGGGAAATTTCGGTTTGAATTCGTTGCAAATTCCCTGCAATAACTGTCATCTGAGTAGTTAGCGTGATATACCATTGCAACGCCTTTACCGCATTGTCCTGGACTTTGGTCATGTCGTTCATTTGTTGTTCCATTAGTTTCATCTGATTTTCAATTGTGGCTTCATCTCGGTTAATGATATTTATCGTTGAATCAATTACAGATGTCTGATTTTGCAGCAAGTTCAATAAGTAATCTTCATTTGATTTAACCTTTCTTATGGTGCCTGACATCTCTGTTGCATACTTTGAGTCCAGCACACCAAATAAGCCGTTCGCAATGTTCCCAATTATATCTAAAGGCGATCGTCGTTGGCGTTCTGTGTGAAGGAGATCATTTCCTGTCCGTAGCTCTGAGTTGACATGCTCGAAGTGCCTCTGCATTGCGGTGCATGCCTCTGGAACCTTCATTAATACGCATATTTCTCCAACCTTTACTACTCCGTCTGAAAATGTCTTCAGGTCGGCCCAATATGGTTCGAGATCGTAGAATGCCACAATCGTCCAGTCAGACGTTGCCATCCTTCCTGTGCCAATACTTTCATAGTATATGCCTGGTTTGGGGTTGAATCGAGTTATATTAGTTCTTTGAGCAAATGCTATAGGCAATAACAACAGCATTAGGCAGATCGTCATTGCCAACGGTGGCAGACCGATCGATAAGCGTCTTTTTGTTTTTGGTTCTGCGTTGTCCTCGATACCAGGGTCTTTTTTGGGAATTCGCTTCTGTGTCATCTGCCTCGATTTTACGTTTTGTTGCCGTCTCTCTAAGCAAGGGGGCCAATTTATGGATAGCCCGCTTGTAGGTGCCTCTGGCTGTTTTAACGTCTACCACGCGGACGTATCCATCCAAGCCTGGATATAACTTAACAATTCGTCCAATTGGCCACTGCAAAATTGGCACATTATCCTCCTTTAGAATTACCATCATGCCTTCTTTGACATTGTTATATGGTTTTTTCCACTTGGATGTACCCTGCAATTCTTGTAAGTACTCTTGAGACCATTGTGTCCAGAATGTATGCTTAAGCCGTTGCACTAATTCCCATTGCTCTGGAATCGATCGCTGTGTTATTGGTTCTGCATCTGGTTGGGCTACTAATGGTTCTTCGATCAATAGGTGGCCTGGGGTTAGAGCTGTTAAGTCGTTGGGATCGTCTGAGTTCGGCGTTAACGGACGAGAGTTCAGCACTGCTTCAACATTGACAATGATGGTAGACAGTTGTTCGAACGTTAAGTTTGCTGTCGATACGTTTTTCAACAGTAAATGCTTAGCGGACCTTACCGCAGCTTCCCATAATCCTCCGAAATGTGGAGACCGTGGTGGTATGAACTTAAATTGCACTCCTTTTTGATTGCAAAATTCCTTGATACTACCTGCTGGCGTTTCTGAGTGTATTGTATCGGTCAGTTCCTTAAGTTGGTTGTTTGCTCCAACAAAGTTTGTTGCATTATCGCAGTATAATGTCTGGCATCTTCCTCTGCGCTTAATAAAGCGCTGAAGCGCGCCCACAAATGAAGAGGTGGACAGGTCTCCGACCAACTCCAAGTGTACTGCCTTGGTTGCAAAGCATACAAATACTGCAATGTAGGCTTTGTCGGGACGTTTTCCTCGAACCTTATGGTGGATCCAGAATGGTCCACAATAGTCTACTCCGGCATTGAGAAAGGGTCTATTCTGAGATACCCGATGCTCAGGTAAGTCGCCCATGACTTGTTTAAAGAACTGAGGCCGGTACTTGGTGCATACTACGCAGCCCTGAATCACATTCCGGACCATCGGTTTCACCTTAATGATGTGGTACTGTTGCCGAGCTATTCCGCGTAGTGCCTCATGTCCACAATGAAGATTATCTTCATGAAGTTTCCGTAGCATAATTTTTACCACCGGATCATTATACGGCAAGAGATATGGATTCCTTGTTTCCGTTGATACTGGTGCTTGTTGTAGCCTAGTTGCTACTCGTATTATTGAATCTTCATCCAGTATTAGTGGCAATGTTGCCACCGTGCTTTTGCGATCTAGCGGTTGATCAGGTCGTTTCTTTAAGTGCCGTAATTCATATGCAAATCCTGTTTCTTGAATTTGCTTAATGATCACTCTCCGTGCTTGGTCTAACTCTTCCAACTCTAACTGAGCCGTTGGTTTCCTGCTCTGCTTGTGACAAAACCGTAGCACATACGCCACTATTCGCTGTAGCCGGTAAAACGAATTTTTGTGATTTACCGTATATATCCATTCACTCTTGTTGTTTGCCGTGGCAGTCACCATGCTGAATACCTTGGTTTTCTTCTCAGCGGTATCCATCGTGTGCTCTGTAGGCTTAAATGGTGCTGGCCAGCCACGTTGTGGTCCATGCAGAAATAGTGGTCCATACAACCATAATGTATGTGTGCTAAGCTGAACTGCTGATATGCCTCGAGACAGAACATCAGCTGCGTTGAGCGCTGATGACACATGCCGCCATTGCCTTGGATGTGATACTGCGTGTATTTTTGTCAACCGATTAGCCACAAACGTGTGGAAATGTGATGCCCGTGAATTAATCCACGAGAGTACTACTGTTGAGTCTGACCAGAGGAATGATTCTACACTTTCTGATCCGAATTGGAGATCCTGTCGAACTCTATCCGTGAGTTCAGCTCCAAGTACAGCTGCACATAGTTCCAGCCGGGGCAGTGTCTGTTTTTCCAGGGGAGCCACTCTCGACTTGGCGCACAACAATCTGACCGAAATTTGTCCATTTTTATAGGTTGATCGGACATAAACTGCCGCACCATACGCCTTTTCTGATGCATCAACAAATGTATGCAATTCCTTTGTAGTGGGGACCTTGCCATCAAAAATATGCCTTGGGATTTTCATGTGGTTTAGTGCCTGTACATCCTCTCGGTAAGCTTCCCATTGCTTCTCCAAATACGGCGGTAGGTCACCATCCATCTCAATTCGTTCGGTTGCAACATGTTGAAGAAACATTTTTGCTCCTACCACTACCGGTGCGAACAGTCCTAGAGGATTGAAGATTTGACCGACTTCGGATAGCACCACTCGTCTGGTTATTCCTTTTGTATGTCTTTGAGCCTTTCCACATAATTGGTCTTCTTTGGGTGCCCATATGATTCCCAATGTTTTGACACTTGTTTGTTCCAGTGTGTCACCGAGATTGATGTCAGCAATCGTATCTTCCTTTGGAATTTCCGTTAGAAGTTGACTGCTATTTGAACACCATTTTCGTAAGTTGAAACCCTTAGGTTTCAAGATTTCTAGAAGCTCTTGTCTTATTTGCAGGGCTTCTGGTAAACTGTCTGCTCCTGTGAGACAATCATCAACATAAAAGTCATTTTTTAATGCTGATGCTCCAGACGACAATTTTTCAATGTTTTTCAGTGCCAAATATTCCAGACACTTCGTCGCTAAATATGGGGCTGACGTGGTTCCATAAGTTACCGTTTTTAAACGATAAAACTTTAGTTCTTGACTTGGATCCTCTCTCCACACAATCATCTGATTGAATTGATCGGCAGGGTTTATCCAAACTTATACCACATATTTGTGTGTCCTGAACCGCAGAAGAATTGAGAAGAGTTGACTCTGTACAACTGGTCCAGGATATAAAATGTCGTTCAGTGATTTTCCTGATGATGTTTTGCATGAAGCATCAAATTCCACTCTTAGCTTGGTGGTGGTACTTTCTGGTTTTAGTACACAATGATGCGGTATAAAGTAATGGTTCTTGGGAATTTGTTCTACCATTACTTGCTTCATATGTCCAAGCTGTTCATATTCTGACATAAATTTTACATACTCCTTTTTTATGTCAGGGTTCATTCGCCTCTCTAACGACATGAATCTTCTTATGGCTACTTCCCGAGATTCTCCAAGAGATGACGCCTCTTCAGCAAATGGAAGCTTTACAATTAGCCGATTGTCCGCCGCCGTGTGTAGGTTATCGAGGAAGAATTTTTTACAATACTCTTCCTCCGGACTCCTGTACCTTTTTATTGGCTCTAGTGTGTCTAGTTCCCAGAATCTTTCCAGTGATTCCTCTGGATTCGTCATGCCTACCATGCATGTGATTGAAGCTGACGTTGACATATTAATTCTGCCAGCAACAATCCATCCAAACTCTGAGTTTTGTAATGTTGGACGGTTTCGATTGCCCCGTCTCCTTTCTGGTAGCAGTATAGCATAGTTATCATCAGCTCCCAACAGCATATCAATTTTTCCTGGTTTATCAAATGTTGGGTCCGCTAATTGAATGTTGTCTGGTAATGTTACTTTCTGCGTTATTTGTTCTGTGGGTTGGTCACCTATTATGTGTGGCAATACAAATGCCTCAACTAGCATTGCGAACTTGTTGTATCTTGACCTTACAACCAAGCTTACTCGCGCCTTGCTTATCTGTGGTTGACCACCCACTCCATTTATATGAACATGAGTCTCGCTAATTTTTAACGATAACTTCTTTACCAGTCTCTCTGAGACGAGATTTACTTGAGAGCCGCTATCCAGGAGTGCTCGAAATTCTCCTTTCCTTTCATTGATCCCCTTTACCACTACCTTGGCCGTTGCCAACAGGGTGTATTTTCTGCCAATTCCATACGCAGAAGCTGCAGAAGCAGATGTAGCAATTTGGTTGCCTGTTTCTAAATGCAACATTGTGTTATGTTTTTTATCGCATTTAAAGCATCCCCTCCAAGAGCAATTTTTTGCTATATGGTCCGGCTTGAAGCAATTGACACACAATTTGTGTCTCTGCACCCAATTAAGCCGCTCTGCTGCGGATTTGATTTTGAACTTTTCACATTGGAAGAGTTTGTGCTTTGCTCTTTCGCAGAAAGCACACAGGGTACTGTTTGTCCCAGATGCTGTTGCGCATGTCTTCCTTGGACTTGGTTTCTCAATGCTGCGATTTTCGTTTCTCGGTTTCCCAATCGCCTCTAATGTTAGGAAGCGCTGTTCCAAGAAGGATAAGAAGTCCTTTACTTCCTGCAGATCCCTTGTGTTGGAAAGAGATTGCTCATATTGTGCGTGGTTGAATCTATCCAATTTTCTTGTCATATGAAACATTATGACAGCATCTGACGATTCCATATTGACGCCGATATTTTTTAAGGCTTGCAATGATTCAAAAATGTTATCATGCAAATTCTTTATAGAAGCTGCGTCATTTCCCACATTTGGGTGATCAAACAGCTTTGCCAGTATGGCTGTTACTAGAACTCGTTTGTTATTAAAACGTTCCTGCAACACTGACCAAGCAGTGTTGTAATTGGCTTCTGTTAATTCCAGGTGCCGTATCAGTCTCTCTGCTTCTCCAGAAAGGTTTGATTTTAGGTACCACATTTTCTCTATCGTGGATACATTTGACTCATGAACCACCTTTTTATAGATGTCATGAAATTGTTGCCATTTCAGATAATCCCCATCAAATTTTGGAATGGGAATTTTGGGTAGTTGCAATGATTGTATCGATTGCAATACAGGTGGTGATTGTATTACTACATTTTCTGCTGGTGCCACACAGAATTTCAGCATTGTATTTTCTGCGGCCACAAACGTAGCTATATTATATCCGGCTTCGGCTGGATTTTCAGCTAGCCGATGAATCTCATAATGGATTTCTTCAATTTGCATCCATAATTTGTCGACTACCGATTTGTAAGTCATTTTTTCTTCAGGCACAATTTGTCTTAATGTCCTGGACAATGACTCCAGCAGAGCACTTTGCTTACGAACCAGTGGTTTGACTATGACTCGCTCTTCCTCTCTTTGGCGAGCTTGTCTCTCTAGCTTTATTTTTGCCAAATGGTCCTTCCAATCTTCCACTATATTAGATACAACCGTCTTCATTTTGCTGAAATAGTCCGTTATAAAGTAGTCATCTTCAGTTGGCACGTTATTTAATTTGTCCATCAACTCCTGATGACCTTTCTCGAAGTTCTCCCACATGTATTCCAGGAGCTCAAGTTTCTCCTCGAAATAAGATGGCTTCGTTTTCCTGGCGAAAGAACCTTTTTTCCTATTCCGAATCAAGGCCTGGATTGCCTCTCCTCGTTCTGTCTGCTGTTTATAAAATTCCTCCATGTTCTTTTATATTCTTATGTAATTGCTTGTTTGTACTAGTACTTGACCCGATGGGAGTTTATTTATTTTGTCAAAGACAGGGAACGCTCCGACTCGTTCCTAAAAATGGTCAAGTGTAGCACAAATAAGAATAAGAAATAAATCGAAGTTGCCTTTTGAATAGTGTTTTAACAATAGTTTTATTTTTATTTCCAATATACCTATTCTTTTACACTGATAACTGCCACGACAGTGAAACCAATTTTTGGAGTTTCTTTTCTTTGTTTAAAAAAAAAATTGCTGATCAATGCCGAAATCTATACTCGTGCGTACTACCTGGGTTACTGACCGAGTTAACTAGGTCAGATATTGCTGACGCCAGGGAATGCAACAGAGTTGAGTTGATCAAACTTTATTTTATACAAAAATAACTTTTTATGATTTGATTCAAAATGATTTATGATTTGGTCGCCTCGTTGACACAAATCGTTGTTAAATGATTTTCATAAGGTGATCGCCTAGTTGATCAACTTTTATTAAATGGGTATGCACTGCTACCCCGTTGCGGAAACCAACTCCTAGTTTTCCAGTAACTCTTTTTTATTCGCCAAGGTGGCTACGCAATGATTGCCAAGTTAATCAATTGCGATGTTTTTAGTCGGGACCCCAGATTGATGTGAGATGTTCATCAATTTGTGCCCTCGCTTAGGATTGTCGTGTCCAAAGCGTGCAAAGAAAGTAGTCGCCTAGTTGACCAGTTTCCTTTTTGTTGAGAGATTGGTCGCCTGAGTTGACCAAATGTTCTCGCTTGATGACGGTTTCACCAAGTCTGTTATTCTTTTAACTTGGAGCCGCCAATGTCGGGGTCACCAAAATGTTCAATGAAAGACGTTAGTGTTTCTTGAAGTTATTAAATGTTTATTTATTTATATATATATCTAGGCACTAGCACATAAACCAGTGACTAAGGGTTGTCGCAACCAACACATAAATTGGGTGGACCTCGGAGTGAGATTACAAAGGTAGAGATGGGGGCCAAAGACACAGCGTTGCACACCCGATGTAGCTACAATTGGTATCTGATCTTACTAAGAATAATGCATTTCTTTTATAGTACAAAATAGCGAGCTCACATAGTGTTAGGTCAGCAAAATACGTTTTTATTGATTAACTAGGTCTTTATTGTTTACTGCTGACCATATCAGACCTACTTATGACTGATGAGCCATCTATATCTATAATCGGGTTACATACTTAATTGACATACATTTCTATTTGTTCTATATTATAATTGTCTTAATGTTAGCTTATTTTATATAATCAAAACATCAACACTTTATTCGCCCGAAAATAAATTCGAAGTACAATTTCTAAGAGGCAACTTCTTCACTCACCCGTTATTATCGTATGTTAATGTTGTGAGTATTTCTTCTTTCTCCAAATATAACAGTGTAGTTTGCAGTTCTTCCGTTTTCAACGATTCCAAATTGTCCAAAGAACGATGGTGCTATGTGAAAAGATTAAAAATGGAATAAGTGTTTTTTGTAGTTAATATATTTGTATATTTTATATATTTGTTTTTTTTTTTCTTTTTCATATTGTGTTTTTTTTTTTATATTTGTTTGTTTATTATCTTAATTCACAATTTTATTTGCTTTTTGTTTTCAATTTTTGAATATTTTCGTTTTTAATTGTCGCAAGGCTGTTTATCGTGATGCCCCCCTATGTCGGTTGAGGGAGATCTCCATTATCCCTTTTAGACCTAACAAGGACCTACTTAGGTGGAGGTGACTCCACATCCTCATTTGGGAGGATACCTTCGGTGGGAAGGTAGGTGCTCATTTTTTATTTTATTCTATTCTTCATAACTTGCCGCTCGCGGTGGATTTGACACTCATTAATATTTTTGTAGGTGACCGCCAACCGCCACGTTCACGAGTGCCCGTCAATTGCTGAACGAATGTTATTCCCTTTTTCTTATTTTTTATAATTTTTATTAATTTATGTCGCCAATGAGAATGTAAAATTCGACTTCCAAATTAACTCTTTGAGTTCCAACACTTTAATATTTAGCGGATATTCTTTATTTTTTATATCATGCACTGATGGAGATTTGAACCTCGGACACAAAAAATTAAAACTTTATTTTTATTCTTTTGAAACCAACATTTCACATTCACTTGGCAACACAAAACAAAACATTTTTTTTTTAATTATTTTATGAATTTCTTACCTATGGCATTCACCGACAGTGTTTTGAACCCCGGTTACACAAAACAAAAATTTACTTATGTATTGCCAGATAATGCCAGTATTACCAGAGAATTTATTCATCATTGGAAAGGTGATATCAAAAATAAACCACGACTTGTCTGTTTGACAGATTTAGGGAGAGTGATCTTGAAACGAAAGTTGTACATCAAATCAAGGTCTGATATGCGTTTCTTTTATTTCATAGGAATTTAAACTGCTTCGCGAGGGTCGCAGATTAACTAGAATTATTGCGTTTGCTACACTCACACGCAGAATAATTGAAATATTTGATCTGCGCTGTCTTTATTTCATAGGAATTTTAGGTACGTTACGGCGGTCGCAGAGCAACAAGAAATTTCGCGTTTGTCAAGGTTCCCAGGAACTTTTGGCACATGCAGAGCAATTGAAACAATTGCTTCGCGATGCTTTTATTTCATAGGAATTTAGAAGCGTCGCGGCGGTCGCAGATTAACTAGAATTATTGAATTTATTTGGCACACGCAGAACAACTGAAAAATTGTATTTGCTAAGATTCGGAGAAATGTCTCATCATCCAATACACAAATTCTTGGCAGCGATTCCAATATGTTTGTTGTGTAACCATCCACTTTAATTTTTCGGTGGGCATTTACAAGAAAAAAAAAAACTTTTTTTTCACTTTTTACTGCATTTACTTTATTTTTTATTCACTTTATTTTGGGAACATATTCGCTTAAGGCACTTAAAAAAACACACAATTTTATTATTTGAAGACGCGACGGAAGACGGTCCCTGCTCGGGCACCAGTTAACTTCCTCTTATTTGAGGAGGTCACCTTGCCGTAGCAAGGATTTGGTTTCCGTCCCCCAACGGCACGCACACCACCCAATCATCAAGCCTTTGGTCTCATCTCACGTTATAATAGTTTATTTTCATCTCTTTTGGGTGTTCTCCATCCAGCCACCTCCGGCTTCGGCCTTCTGGCCCGTTCTGCCAACACTCCCACTGCTGCTGCTCCTCCTACTCGCTGCCCCTTTCGCTGCTGCCGCTGACGCTGCTGCTGCTGCCGCTGATGCTGGCGCTGCTGCTGATCCCGCTGATGCTTGCGCTGCTGCTGATGCCGCTGATGCTGGCGCTGCTGCTGATGCCGCTGATGCTGGTGCTGCTGCTGCTGCCGCTGATGTTGGCGCTGCTGCGCTGATGCTGCTGCCGCTGCGGCTGATGCTGCTGCTGCTGCTGAAGCTGTTGCTGCTGATGCTGCTGCGGCTGATGCTGCTGCAGCCACTAATGCTGTTGTATGGTGTTAACTTATATATATGTATGTATGTACATATATGAACGTGAAACTTTATGTATATGTATAACTTTATTATATGTACCTATACATGTATGTAACGTACATTTTTCTCATTTAGCTTTGAAAACGCATGCATGTATGTATATACAACCATGTAAATGCATTCATATGTATGTACATATTTATGTATGTTATCATTACTACTGAATCCGTATGCGTACATACATATTCAAATGTTTGTACACACTTGGACTTAAAACCCATGCGTACACACATCTATGTATGTACATATGTATGTATGTATACATTTTCGCAGTGTGCATGCATATAAGTATGTATGTAAGTACATTTGTCAATGCTGGCCGAGGAAACTAAAAAATTTGCAGAGTTCTTGCAAATCTTTGGAATGGCGTGTTTGCTAAATTCTTGAATAAATTACTAATCAACTTTTATTCATAGTCGTTTATATGTGTAATTAACTCACCAATATTAAATTTCACGACAATAGCTCAGAAAATAACGATGTTATTAAGAAAAGTCACTGTTCGTGACTTTGTCATTTGTATGGGAGCTATATGATATAGTGATCCGATCCGGCTGAATCCGAGATATACAATTTCAAAATTGCAAAATTTCAGCTCTGTAGCTCTTACGGTCTAGGAGGAGTTTGCGTTGATCCAGACGGACGGACGGACATGGCTATTTGAACTCGTCTCGTCGTGCTGATCAAGAATATGTATACTTTATATGGTCGGAGATGCTTCCTTCTATGCGTTGCACACTTTTGACCAACATTAATATACCCTTTTTGCAAGGGTATAAAAAGTATGTGTACACAAGCTTTTGCTTTTTTTTTTTTGATTTTCTGGGTTTTGGTGATGTTTTGTTTTGTTGATTTTCTGGGTTTTTTGTGGTGTTTTGTTTTGTTGATTTTCTGGGTTTTGGTTATGTTTTGAATTTTGTTCGCACACAAGTTGGCGTTTTTGTTCATCAATTGGATTTAATGGTTGTATATATTACTATATATGCCTTACTACAAAGTTAAATTGCAGATTACCTGCTTTGGAAAAACTGACAAGTCAGGTACATGTTATTTAATTTGATGAAAAATTTGTCCGTGTTGTAGGTTGGTGGTTTTTATTTCCGTTTACCTAATTGGATGTAAATATTAAGTTTTTTACCTAATTAATACAAAAAGGGTAATACCGATTTTTCGTTCTACCTAGTTAATTCTAAACATATAACATAAAGACCTAATTGTTCCTCTCGTTTGCGACAGTTTATTTTTAACTCCATTAGTGGAAACACCTTAAATCCGGACTGAATAGTATTTGTCAATATAATTCAAGACAGTTTAATTTATTTGTGCAAAAATGTTGTAAAAGAATTTTGAGAGTTTTCCACGAGTGTGAAAACTTAAATGATTTTGAAATGGGATTGCTGAAGGAGATGGGCGTTTCATTCGAAAACGCTAGTACGAAGCTTAAGGTAAAAATCAAATATACACAATGTAACTTAAGGCGAAAATGGATCGCAAGCGGCAGAAATTTGGCAAATTTCGTGAAAAAAATTAAGTTTGGATTAACATTCGACATTCGTAGATTCGGAGCACCATCAACTAGCCGAGGAAGGAGAAGGCCGCTTAAGATGTGGGAGATTGTTCAAGGTTTACAAGGAAACGAAAGCTTCAGGGTGCAACTGGAAGCATTACAACGGAGCATCTTTTAGAAGCACTTTCATTAAATTTCCCGAATATACTTTAAAGACTGCTCAACTTTTGACTGAATTGTGTTAGACAAAATGAAGACATGCTAGCAGCCTTTTCGGACCCACTTATTGTATCACTGAGACACGTGGCGAAGGATCTAATGAGAGTACAATTAGTTGGCGGGTGCCAATTACTTCGTGGTATAGTGAGCTGATGAAATGATTAAAACGCGCGGGACTTCGTTTAATATATTAAGTTTATTCACAGATAACCCGACTTTCGAAATCAAAGAGAAAAGAACGGGTGTTCGAATGAAAGTCTCGTACCAAAGTGAAGATGGCGATGTCCATCAGAATCCAAGTTACGCCCCCTGGTGTGACCGTATCGCCGCACACTGCTGTTCGCCCGGTGGTCAATGGCCTACTAGTTCAAAATACTAAATTTTGTTGGATCATCTCGGGATGCGCCAAACCAAAAAGGAATAAATCTTTGGTGGCACCAACAATAGATGTTACAGGTTTTAAAAAGCGTTGGGAGAAAAAGAAAGGTAAATGTGAAAATAAATACAACACAAGTCCAAACAAAAACAAAACTCAAGAAATAAACTTTCGCTTCCCGGCAGGACCTCACTTTGGACGTAAAGTAGAAACTGGGGAAGAAATAGTATATAGACCAGACGCAGGTCGAATTGAGAATATTCAGAGGGCAATGGTTAAATTAAATAATGATAATCTAAAAAAAGCTGTCAAAATAGATTGCGGTAACAAAATGTCCGAGGCTGTATTACAAATAGGTTAGATATTGCAAAATCTTTACAAAGGGACAACATTTAATCCGAATAACCACTCAAAATTCCGATACCAGAAAAAGCCACATTGGGTTAGTTAAGACGAGAGGTAGAAGTAGTTGCTCTTCAAAGCGTCCACCATATAAAAAAGCTAGAAGTCAACACAGTAATAACCATCAGGAGTGGGTAGATATCACGAAACAAAAATTGTTAGGCATCGGGCGATATCAAACCAATTTGGTAGCTATACAACAGAATAGGAAGTCAGTTAGAGGAAGGATAACATTGATTTGCTAGGGTTGCGGCTTCACCAAATCAGATGCACTAAAGAAAATATAATACAACTGTACTTTTGGCACTAACAACTAATCTAGCATATGACTAGAATTACAATCAGCCACACACATTGTAGAAAAACACTAGTAATGTTAAACGTGCCCAAAAAATTAAAAAATTTCTTCCGTCTGCTGGATATCGTTGGCCACAGTGACGATGGCGATGTCGTCCGCGAACCCCACTATGCGGGTGTCAGTTGGCATGTCCAATCGCACGACAGTGTCATATATTTATTTATTTATTTATTTATTTATTTATTTATTTATTTATTTATTTATTTACGTCAACTAACACAGCAGTCGACGAAAAAGCTTAAGCTAAAGACAGATAGTAATTAAATGAAGAAGGTAGCTTAGCTTTATACACAACTAAACATCCCCGGCCCGGTGGAGGTGTTTTATTTGCACAAGGTGCCAGCTATGCCCCGATTCACAGCCAATGTGGCCAGGGATGAGTTGCAGCCAATCCAAGTCCAGAATATTTTCATTGGTTTCGCTGTAGATGATTAAAAAGTATAGCGCGAAGAGAAGTGACAGAAAGATGAGGAGAGATAAGGTGAGAAAGGTTGTTAAAAGATTGGCAAAGAACACGAAGAGGTTCGTGAAGAGAGTAGTTAGTCAGACATCTACTAAGGTGAATAGGAAAAAAGTTTCTGGTCCGACGTGAGGGAACACAAAAATACAGCGTATCTAGTAAATTGGTAGAAATGACTTCGCCGTTGACTAGTTTATGGAGAAAGAGAATGCCAAAAACAAGGCTACGGTTATAAAGTGAAGGAAGATTAATAAGAAGAAGTCTGTCAGAATAAGAAGGTAGGCGAAGACCCGGGTCCCAATTTAGACCGCGTAGCGCAAACTTAAGGAATTGCTTCTGTACCGATTCAATACTACGCTGGTGAACATCATATTGCGGGTTCCACACTGGCGAGCAATATTCTAGAGTAGGGCGAACTAACGAAGTGTATAAAACCTTTGTTACATAGGGATCATCAAATTCTTTGGCCCAACGTTTAATGAAGCCGAGAAGGCTGCTTGCTCTGTTGACAATTGAAGAAATATGAACATTAAATGAAAGTTTAGGGTCAAACATAACGCCTAAGTCTTTGAATGATGGAACACAATCTAACAGAACAGACTTAATAGAGTAATGAGCTAGGAGCGGAGACAAACGACTGAAAGTCATAAAAGAACACTTAGAGGCATTAAGGTATAATTTATTAACGTGGCACCAATCACAGAACGCATCGAGATCTGATTGCAAGTACTGTTGGAAAGAAGGATCATTATAGGAAAAACAAATCTTGACGCCAAAGGCAAATCATTTATAAACAATGTAAATAATAGTGGGCCCAGATGACTGCCTTAGGGTACACCTGACGTAACCCGAACAGTTTTTTTTTTTTTTTTTTTTTAATAGACGTAGTCGTACAACGCTCAGTACGAACAAGTGGCCCATATGACACCAGGCACGGGCCTGTTACGAATGACCCTATGTAAAGTTAATGTTACAACCTCTACCCACTCCGACCTAAGGGCATAGGCGTATTACATATATAAACATAAATTAAACTAAAGAAATAGAAAATATTAAATGTAATGAGATAATAGGTTACATATAAAAAGCAAACAGGATAGGTCAAAATAAAGATGATTACAACTAGTTTCGAGCGAGGAAGGACAAGATCGCAGTTTTTATACCCGGAAGCGATGTTTCGGAACCGATAACGTGCCAAAGTCTGTTGTAGTCACTACATAGTATACGAAAAGGTTCATGCAGAGAAAAGTTAGTTGTACAAGTGGGAAGTATAAGCGGTGTGTAATTGCGGGTCCTTCTAGATGGAACAGAAATGTTAATTTGGCTCAACAGCTCAGAAGAGTCAATCTCACCATTCAAAAGTTTGTAAAGAAAAGTTACACCAAGCATTGTTCTACGATTAGTTAAAGAAGGAAGGTTAATTAACTGAAGTCGACTAGAATAAGATAGAAGTTGTACAGTTGGATCCCAGCGCAAATCACGAAAGGCAAAGAGTAAAAACTGTTTTTGTACAGATTCTAATTTATTTTGATAAAACTCATATTGAGGAGACCAAACAATAGATCCATATTCTAATATGGGACGGACTAAAGAAGTAAAAAGTATTTTGGTAGTATATGGATCCTTGAACTCCTTCGACCAGCGCTTTATAAAGCCAAGAACACTTTTAGCCCTACTAACAGTAGTCGATATATGCTGATTAAAACTAAGTTTGTGGTCGATTAAGATCCCTAAATCTTTTACAACCAAGGAAGTATTATTAATTTTTTCTAAAGGGAAATTATTTAAAAAGTAACTCGTTAATTGGGGAGAACCTTGATAAAAAGACACAACTTTGCACTTAGAACAGTTTAGAGATAACAAGTTAGTCCTACACCACCCCTGAAAAGCATTCAGGTCAGCTTGCAAGGTATGACATGAGAGAGAGTCTACGATGCGATTAGCGATTTTTACATCATCGGCATACATAAGAACTCATTTTAGATATCGAGGAACGAAAAGACACTTTTTGGGTTCTGCCAATAAGATACGACTTTAACCAACCCAATAATTTTGGTGAAAAACCCATGATGTTAAATTTCGCGAGAAGCAAAGAATGATCAACCGTATCAAAAGCCTTACTGAAGTCAGTATAAATAACATCAGTTTGACACTTTTTACGGAAGCCATGGTGTACAAGGGTAGTCAATTCTAAAAGGTTGGTAAGCGACGAACGACCTTTCATGAAACCATGCTGACAAGGAGAAATAGTGGATCTGGATAGATGTTGAAGGGAAGACGTAATAATTTTCTCAAACAGTTTAGGTATTGCCGAAAGTTTGGCAATGCCACGGTAGTTGGAAACATCCGATTTGCTACCCTTTTTAAAAAGCGGAATAATAAATGACTTCTTCCAAATATCAGGAAATCTACAAGTCTCACTCGATATAAAGAATAACCGAGCTAAAGGCTTAGATAGGGAAATCGAACACATTTTAAGGATGCAACTAGGTATATCATCATGCACGGGAACGGGATATATAGGCTAATGTTAGAACATGTAACATGCGTCGAGCAAATAAACTCAACACCTAAGGGGAGATCAATCAGCACCACACTTGAAGACAGATTCGAGTTTACAGCAATGAGTACTCCACCGCCACGACGACCAACACGATCAAGCCTATAAGAAATAAAATTATTAGAAAGAATTTCATTATCTAAAACAGAGGAGTTAAGCCAAGTTTCAGAGAAAGCTAATATGTCAGCCGAAAAGGTTTGGCTATCACAGAAAAGGTTCGACAGCTTGGTAAGAAGTCCTCTTACATTTTGATAATGAATGCAAAGACTAGACGTTATTAGTTTTTTGAAGCAGAAGATAAAGTAGGAAGGTGGACAGGCAACGGACGAGAGCGCTTATTGGGCGCAACCTCGTGTACAACAAGGCCCTCTGGCCAAAAATTAGGGTCAACCATAGCTGAGAAGTACTCATTTGGTACTGTAATTTTAAAAGAGGAGATTTCATGAGGCCTAGAAAACTTAAACTTTTGAATTAAAACCTTAGCAGGGCAAATATTACCAATGTAAGCTGCCACAGACGACTCAGAAGTATCTGGAGCAAGCCTAGAGATAAATAATTGTTTGCGATTAGGCACTACAGTTAGTGGAGGCGGAAGTGGAACAAATTTGAATTGCGACAATAACTGAACGCTAGAGTCACACTCGTTTGACAGTGGAACAAATTTGAATTGCGACAATAACTGAACGCTAGAGTCACACTCGTTTGACAGCTGTTTGGCCAGTTTGTTTAAAGAAAGAAACCTTAAACGAAGATCCCTATACATACGGCTAAAATCAAGCTGCTGGCTGGCACAAGATAAGCAAGTCCAGCGCATTAAGCCAAGCTCAGGCTTAGACACAGACAAACCAGAAAATTTGTCGTAGTCGCGGCCATTGAGGCCAGCACATTTTAAGTGAATAAGATTATCGCAGAGCCAACAAGATATTGCTCTATACTGATCATCAAAACGATCAGAATGTTTGCAATTAGGTAGACAACAAGCCATTGAAAAGCCAAAAGAAAGGCAAAAAAATTATATATATATAAGAATATATAGAAAAATTAAATTCACAGCACAAAGATAATTATTGATAAATAATCAATAATTACAAATAAAACAAAGAGACAGCTAGAGTGCACAGCACAACAGAGAGTGCAAGAACAGTTATAAGCCGAGCTTTGAGAGGCGGCCTTACAAAAGTGATTACGCGGGAGAGAAGCTAAGCACAAGCACAAAGCAGAGAGAACAACAAAGCCACTAGCACTGATGGTATGATGGGGGCGATGAGGGGAGCAACTGCAGAAGCAATGACGAAAAAAAAAAAATATGTAAATGCACCAAACACTAATCACGAAAAAGAAAAAACTGTTTAAACTGATTAATTTGGCGAATTATGGAAATAAAACACAAGGGAGTCAAGCGAACAACACCAGCGGAAAAGTAAACAAACTAAGCACAATTAAAAATTGAGAAAAAACAATAAATATTAATAAAAACTCAGGAGCTATGCAAAAACACGACCGTCACGTCAGAGAGCAGAAAGCTGTCATACATGACATTCCACAATGTCCGATCACCTATCCTTGGGGTACTCCGCCTGTGATGGTGTGTTTCCGTGGACCAGCTGCTGTGTCGTAGAGTAGCACCCGATCCCTGAAATAGCTGCATATCAGTTTAATGATGTACTCAGATATGTTTAATCGCTCTAGGGACGCGATAATGGAGTCCCAGCTGGCCGAATTAAAAGCATTCCGTACATCCAACGTTGATATAAGGCAGTATTTTTTGTTGCCGCCTTTCCAGCGTTGCCCTTCGATGGCTTTATCGGCTATCTCTACCACCGAACTGATGGCGTTGATAGTGCTGCGTTTCCTCCTGAATCCGAACTGCCAGTCCGACAGTCCATGACGTTGCTCCAGTTCCTTCTCCAGTCTGTTGCAAATGATGCGCTCAAAAAGTTTCCCAATCACATCAAGCATACACAGGGGTCTGTATGCTGATGGGTCATCTATTTTATCACCTTTGGGAAGCAGGACCAACCTTTGTAGCTTCTACCTCGTAGGGAACTCCCGTTGCAGCATGCACGTGTTGAAAAGTTCAACAAACGTCGACGCGTGTTTGCAAACTAGCAGTTTGATTACAAGGGCCGGGATCCCGTCCGGGCTCGGGGCTTTATGTACGTTTATCCTCTTCCCTGCTTCCACGACTTCACTAACATCTGTGAATATCGGTGCACATGGTGTTCCGCTCGCTGCTAAGTTCCTCGTCGGCCTTGAGGGGAATAGCGTTGCTACAATGTGACCCAACTTGGTTGGATCCGTTGGCATTATCCGCCTGGCTAGTTTGCCCATAACCAATTTAGAGGCAGTCCCATGAGGCTGCGCATCTGCATCTGCGCACAGCTTCTTCCGGCAGTCCGCTTTACTTCTCTTGATCTCCATATTTAGGTTGGCTCTTTTCCGCTTGTAGTCTGCAAGCAGCTCCGGAAACGTGGGCATTCTGCGGGCACGTTGCTGTCGTCGTCTGGCCTGATGACATTGCCTCCTGGCATCCGCAATCCTGGCATTCCACCAATGTACTGGCTTACATTTGTTGAGTCCATGCCGTTTGCGTATCATATGCATATGCACATGCCTACTCGTATTTTGCGCACCTGCAGCAGCTTGTTCGCCAGGTTCGGGTTCACCATCATTGTTGCGGTCTGTGTACCACTGTACGCTTTCCGCATCTTGGGTGACATTCTGCCGGCAAATCCTCGTCGATCAGTTCCAGGACGGCGAGCAGAAGATCGTCTGCAGTGTGGAATTCTGCGAGATCCTTTATTTCGACCAGGGCCTTATCGCTGATCGCCTTGACATCAGCAGTGTCTTCAAGAGCCTGTTTCACTGCCTGCTGCAGTTTGGCAGTTGCTTCGTCCGCTGGCTTGGTCAACTGTAGGAGTAGTTCCCCGGCTGCTGTGCGTCGAACCGCACATACGTTCTCCTTCTACTGCTGGATTCCGGCGTCTGTCTGGACTGACTTCAGTACCATCGCGTAATTGGCTGGGTCTTTACACTTCACCATGATGACGTCTGGCCTCTTCTTTTTAATGGGTCTCGGCTTGCTTTTCACCTTGTGCTATTTCCCTCCAGCGATGTTCTTTGCGTGTGTTGGTTCAGCTACTACTGGTCCTGGTGATACTGCCGTTGCTGCGGGGCTTCGGGTCCTTGGAGTCCGCTCCTGGATTGGCGACTTCTTTTTCCTCCTCCTGTCATTCTTATTGGCTGTCGGTGGGTCTTCCGTCCTGGTATCCTTCCTTTTCCTAACCTCTTTGGTGGGTTTGGCGACAGAATTGCGCGTTGCCCATGCAAGGCATGGTCCAGCCTTCACCGGATGCATCTGTTCCATTACCTGTAGGTGAATGGATTTCATCTTAAGATGTGCCTTCTTCATACATTGGGTTGTGTTGCGCGTCGGGGGAGCCTTTTTATTAACCGAGCCATCTATGATCTCGTCTAAGATCCTGCCCAGTTCGGCCATCAACATGTTCGGTGCCTGCGGCGGTCCTTTTAACTTCTTCGGTGAGGTTCCAGTTTCGGTGTTGCAAGGGCTTGCTTCCCTTGCCCGTTTGGATGTCTCTTCTTCGCATCCAGCTGAGACGAGTACTCCTCGAATGGCTGGCGGGGCCGAGTGAAGAGCCTACGGCGGTGTCCTGGCGATCTTGCTTCCTTTCGCGAAAGGATTGGCACCGTTTGTGCACAGTCCGTGCTTTTTGCTGCTGCTGCTGCTGCTTGTAGCTATGTCCGCTGCATCGGCCAAGTTTGCCACGGGTGCAGTAGTGGTGTTGATGACGGTTGTTGGGGCCTCCAGAATCCGTGCCCCTGCCATGGCTTGTACCATGGGTGGATTTCCACAACTGTGGCTGCCACCTGGAGTAGTCGACGTTTTTCCAACCATTTTCCCATGTATTTTTTGCATTTTATACCTGCTGCCAGGTTTTATACGCTGTGGCCGCTGGCACAAGCGCAGACCACAGTCCTTTTCGTGTCTTAGAGGCGTGTTAAGCCGTCAGCTGGTTTATTGGCTGTGTTATCGATCGACGGTTCACAACACTAGTTACCAGCTGATTAATTGCAATCGGCAAAGTAAAAAGCGCTAAGAAGTCAAACGTTAAGAAAAATAAAAAAAAAGTGCAAAAAATGCACTTTTCCCACCACAGGAGAAAGCGCGGGATATGGTTAACACCCCCGCCGCCCCTCCCGGCGTGGCCGCCAAGCTAAGACTGATGGGAAATAAATAATTTCTCCAACACAACAGATGCAGCCAGCTGGGCAGCCGATTGCAGTCCAGGTGAGTGGCCAGTCTCTTGGCGACCCTTCCTAATTCTTCCCCTTTATATTCCAGGTACTGTAAGTCAATTGTGTCCTTTTATTTTGCGGAGCGACTGATAAACGCGACCGCACTTGATTTACACATATACACCGTGTATACATACATATATATGTATGTATAAGAGTTACGCTTAAACCAGAGGGCCGGGGCTAACTTTGACTGCGTCAAAGTTTGTATACCCTTGCAACATTTTTTGGTAACTCTTTCCTTACCTATAGCCATCAAAGTGGAAAAACGTTTAAGCTAAAAAGGCTAATGTTTCCGAAAAAACGGCGTACAATCTTAGCATAGGAAATGACGAAGTTATTGACAAAAGTCACCGGATCCCAATGCTCCTCCGCCTCCACTAACTGTAGTGCCTCATCGCAAACAATTATTTATCTCTAGGCTTGCTCCAGATACTTCTGAATCGTCTGTGGCAGCTTACATTGGTAATATTTGCCCTGCTAAGGTTTTAATTCAAAAGTTTAAGTTTTCTAGGCCTCGCGAAATCTCCTCTTTTAAAATTACAGTACCAAATGAGTACTTCTCAGCTATGGTTGACCCTAATTTTTGGCCAGAGGGCCTAGTTGTACACGAGTTTGCGCCTAATAAGCGCTCCCGTCCGTTAGCTGTCCACCTTCTTACCAAGCTCTCGAAACTGTTCTGTGATAGCCAAACCTTTTCGGCTGACATATAAGCTTTCTCTGAAACTTGGCTTAACTTCTCCCTTTTGGATAATGAAATTCTTTCTAATAACTTTATTTCTTATAGGCTTGATCGTGTTGGTCGTCGTGGCGGTGGAGTACTCATTGCTGTCAACTCAAATCTGTGTTCAAGTGTGGTGCCGATTGATCTCTCCTTAGGTGTTGAGTTTGCGTCGAAGTTACATGTTCTAACTTTAGTCTATGTATCTCTTGTTCATATATTCCTCCAGCTTCTGATATCATAATCTTCGTGCACCATGCTGATGCTTTACGCACTATATCAGTTTAATTCTTTCCTTAACTCTTCTAAAAGAATCCTTGATCTTGTTTTTGTCTCCCATCCCACTGTTAGTGTTGTATCACAAACACAGCCACTAGTGAAACCTGAAGATCCTTATCACCCTACCATTGAAGTTACTATTTCTTACAATTCCGTTACTAATTCATTTAATAACATCTCAAATTCTCGTCGTAGATGTTTTCGTAAAACAAATTTCAATCTTCTTAACAGCCTTAATTTCTCTTTTGATTGGTCATTTCTATTTGAGTGCTGCGATATAGATTGTGCAGTGAAGTTTTTCTACTCTGCTCTTAATTCTCTAGTTGATAAATGCGTTCCTTATGTGAATGTCTCTACCGTCTCCAGCTCGCCAGTCTGGTTCACACGTAGGCTCTCTAATCTCCGTAACATTAAATCGAGATATTTTTAAAGATTAAAAAAAACTGGTTCGCGACTTGACTATGCAAATTATTGTATAGCCAAATCTCAATTTTGTCTTTTAAATACTCAATGCTACAACAATTATCTCGTTCGCTGTAAGGTTGAATTTTATAAGAACCCCAAAAGATTTTACAACTTTGTCAATTCCAAAAGACGCTCTAATGTACTACCTTCCATTTCAGACATAATGACCAGACTGCTAATAATAATTCAGATATTGCAGATCTGTTTGCTAAATTCTTTCAGTCGAATTATTCTACTACTGTTTCGGATCCCACACCTTATCCCTTTTCAGTCCCACATTTAAATTGTATATTTTTTCCTAGTATTACTGAAGACTGTATTATCTCCAGCTTGTCATCTATGACGTCTTCCTTCGTTCCCGGGCCTGATAATATACCTAGTTGCATCCTTAAAATGTGTTCGATTTCCCTATCTAAGCCTTTATCTCGGCTATTCTTTATGTCGAGTGAGACTTGTAGCTTTCCTGATATTTGGAAGGAGTCTTATTATTATAATTATTATTATTATTATTTAATTGTAAAAAAGAATTAATTCTAGGTTACAATGAGTTTTGAGCCAGAGCGACAAAGGCCTTCAGGCTGGAGTTTTTATACTATTTTTTACAATTATTCTAAGATATTTAATGTATTAATTATTTTTATAAAGTTTTTTATTGTAACGATCCTTTTTCGTCCTTCGGGATATCTACAATATCTCTTGGGCTAGGTTCGGCAAAACAAATTTATTTTGTGCCCCGGTGAAATTAAAACACGCTCGATTTCAATTGCTAATGTTAATTGTATGTTTATTCAAATCGTTAATGAAGTTGGTTGGATATGACGGTTTCTCGATGGTAGTGCTGGGCTTGGATAGCGTTGGTGAGTTACTTTGAATCCCTCGTTGTCCTGTTTGTGTCTTCCTCTTGTTTCTGTAGCCGTTGCTGGCTACTGCCTCGATCCGTACAATGTGCTTGATTTGCGATACACCTCTGCACCCTTTCCGCTAAATTTGTTGAGAATGCTTTTGCTTTAAGGCTGTTATCACGACGCAGGATGTTTCCTCAGAAATTGGTATACATCAGGATATATAGATCCTGGAATTTCGGCAGTAGGATATATCCTCGTGTCTACCACTGACTTTGGACGCCCCTGGAGATTGCTTTGCTTATCTCAAATTTACTTTGGCTTGGGTACGGTGCTTGTTATCCTTGTCTAAGGACTTGTTTTAATTGAATGAAGCTGTACAGGTTACTCGTAAGGCCTGTATAGTTCTTAATTTTGCTGTTGTTTCTTGTGTTTCCTTGATAAGTTTCTTAAGGTTACTCGTAAGGCATTAATTACTTGTTACTTGATCACGACTTGTTGACTTGATGATTTGCTTGATGGGCATTGCCTTTATATAGGCAGATCCCCCGGCCTCAGGAATATCTTGGTGTAGTACCGCTATACAGCTGGTACATTTCCATCGACCCTCTGCTTTCACCCACGCATCCACTTGTTGCTATGCGTGGTGAAAGTCCCGTAAATTCTTGGCGCATATGACCACTTTCTTTGTGGCTAAGCGCCCATTTACGCCTTGTCCTTGTCTTTCTTGTTTGTACATCTTGACTTGCATCACTTTCTCGCATTGGCGTCGCCTTTCTATTGGCCGCCCTCCGTATCCCGTTGACTCTCTCTGCTTTCTCTGCCAACGCTGCCTTCGCCCGTCGCTCCCTTTGATCCACTCGTCATACCCAAATTCACCCACATTTACTCAATATTATTATCTACATACATATATGCTAATTGTATTAACTTAACGTTTAAATATAATCAGCTTGATTACTTTAATATAGAACATTATTTAATTCCCCACGCAAAACACTTTCATATGCATCTCGTATCTATTAGATAGAGGGCTTCCCTTGGCTCATCCCTCCCCCTTCGGCTTGTATATTCCCCTCACAAATCCACAAATCATTTTCGTTTTACAATTTCTTTGCTCTCCCCCCTACTCCCCGTTTCATAAGCATAGCCCTCACTTTCGTTTTCTCTCGCTCACGAAATTCTTTTGGTGCTTGCAATTTACCGCTTTCGCTCTCATGAGCGTGACGTATGCATAGCGCGGCCCATTGGCCACCGGTATTCTCCCTTGCTGTCTCACGCATAGTGTACGTGTGACCTATATGTAAGTTAACACGTCCGGTCAAACAAAGTCAACGACTGCAGTTCTGCACGATCAGCAAAGCCGCAACAATGCTTAATGCCAATTATGCCAAACTGCACAATACGTTGCCGTCAACATTCCATGCGCCGTCGCGACGTTGAAACATAATCCATTCAGCATAATCGCTGACACAGCGATTATAGGTCAGGGCTAGCTTATGTTAAGAATATTTTGTCATTCATATTTTAGTACGGATTTGACCAATAAACGAACAAGTATAATTCTATCTCACTGATTTAACTTCGTGCAGAGATCACAAGTTAACAGTCTGAGTATATTAATTATTAACTGGCGCCCAACTGGCAGAACCTGCTCACCAAAGAAATCTCAAGCAAGGAGGCAACATCGTTGGATCGACATCGTTGGACTTGCAGACGGGATAAACAGACGAAAAAGGAGATTTACAATAACATATAAAAACCATAGTTTTAAAAGAAATGTGAGTAGAGTGCTTATTTAAAGTAAATAAATACAAAAATTTAAACAAAAAGTGTTTGTAAAGAGTCTTTGCGACAGAAAATTTTTGAATTAAATTGAAAATCTTATGAGTAAAAAAGAAGTATATGACTTAGAACTAGAAGAACTAATAAAAGATATAAAAAACAAACTAGTGTCGGAACAAACAAAAAATAAAATGGCAATGAGTGAAGAAAATTTGAAAGCGCTGCTCGAGTATGCAGTAAACAGTGCATTAGAAAATCAAGCGCAATTATTTGAAAGAAAAATGGAGGAAATGAGAAACCAGTTTAGAAATACAACAGTGTCCGTACCCGAGGTTGAAGTATTTAAAGATGCAGAAATTATTGTAGGTATTAAATGTGACGAAACACTGGACATAATTAAATCAGTACCAGACTTTGAGGGAAAAATCGAGACTTATGTTTCGTGGCGGAAAGCCGCACACACTGCATATAAAATCTTTGAAAATTATGTAGGAAGCTCAAAGCATTATCAGGCGCTGGGTATAATCAGGAATAAAATCAAAGGCCCCGCTGATATGGTATTGTCGTCATACGACACTCCATTAAATTTTAAAGCAATTATCAATAGACTTGACTTTACATATGCCGATAAACGTCCCATCTATATAATCGAGCAAGAGTTGTCCGTTCTACGTCAGGGAACCCTGACAATAACCCAATATTATGAGGAAATTGAAAAGAAATTAACACTACTCATAAACAAAACAATTATGACTTACGATTCTACTTTGGCTGCTTCTTTAAACGAAAAATACAGAGCAGATGCATTGAGAGTCTTCATTTCAGGCACAAAGAAATCTCTCAGTGACATTCTATTTTCAGCAAGGCCAAAAGATTTGCCATCAGCACTGGCACTTGCACAGGAAGTTGAATCTAATCATGAACGCTTCCAATTCGCTAGTTGTTTTGCTAGGAATAATGAAGAAAGAGCTCAGCGTCAGGAACAGAGACAGCAAAGGCAGCCCACTGTAGAAAATACCCCAAACCAAGTAAAAACTCCATTTTACAAACAAAAAACCCAAAACAATAGCCCGAATATAAAACAAGAACCACCACAACCTATGGACGTTGACACTTCATCTCGGTTTAAGCAAACAACTCAATACCCAAACCAAGGTGGTTCCTACCAAAATCAGGTGCCAAAAAGAGCAAGTAGTGGAACAGCTAGAACTACAGGTTCCAAACAACAGAGAATTAATCATCTCTCACAAGATGAAAATTCTGAAGGTCAATCGGAGCAGGAGTATCAAGCAGTAGCGGAGGCTGAGGTATCAGATTTAGAAGATGAGGATCAGATTCAAGAGGTCAATTTTTTAGAAATTGTTCCCTGTTACCGTTTGTAGAGCGAACGATAGCAGGTAGACAGATTAAATTACTTATAGACACAGGCGCTTCAAAAAACTATATAAAACCAAGCCCGGAACTTAAAAATGTAACTAAAGTTAAAGAAAAATTTTTAGTTAAGTCACTTCATGGCTTTAATGCAGTCCAAGAGAAATTTCTTATGCACCTTTTTAATACAACAACCACATTTTTTTTACTTCCTAGCTTGTCAAGCTTTGATGGAATAATAGGACTTGATTTTTTAAAAAAAATTAACGCAAATCTAGATTTGAAAAATAACGTCTTAAAAACAAAAAATGGATCTGAAATAATTCAATATAAAAAAAGCCCAAATGTTAACTTTACCGAAGTAGAAAATATTAAAGTTCCGCAAGAAATTGAAAAAGAATTTAAGAAAATGTTACAAGAAAAAATAAACGTTTTTGCTGACCCTAACGAATCTCTTCCCTACAACACAAATATTGTCGCTACAATTCGAACAGAAGACGAAAAAGCAGTGTTCTCTAGACTTTACCCATACCCATTAGGAGTGTCAGAGTTTGTCAATAACGAAACTAATGACATGCTGAGAAACAATATTATCAGACCATCTAATTCACCGTATAATAATCCGGTGTGGGTAGTAGATAAAAAGGGTCTAGACGAACAAGGAAATAGAAAAAAACGCCTTGTAATTGACTTTAGGAAGCTTAATTCAAAAACTGTTGATGACAAATACCCTATACCGAACATTGTAGCTATTCTCTCAAACCTTGGTAAAGCCAAATATTTCACGACGCTCGATCTGAAATCAGGATTTCATCAAATACTTCTTGCAGAAAAAGATAGAGAAAAAACTGCATTTTCTGTAGGAAATGGGAAGTATGAATTTTGCAGACTTCCCTTTGGTTTGAAGAATGCCCCCGGAATTTTCCAACGAGCAATTGACGACGTACTTAGAGAACAGATTGGGAAGTCATGCTACGTCTACGTGGATGACGTGATCATATTCTCTGAAAATATGCAAAGTCATGTTCACCACATCGCCTGGGTACTAGATAAATTGTATAACGTTAACATGAGGGTATCACGGGAAAAATCTCATTTTTTTAAAGAAAAGGTCGAGTATCTTGGATTTGTGGTCTCCCGTGGCGGTATAACAACTAATCCCAGCAAAGTTGAAGCACTTAGCAAATTTCAACAGCCTTCCAATTTGTTCCAAGTTAGATCATTCCTTGGTCTAGCGATGCTTTATAAAAAATTTTGCATCTATAGCCAAACCACTGACAGATATACTAAAGGGTGATAATGGTAAAACAAGTGCAGGACAATCAAAAAAAATTCCTGTTACCCTTGATAAAGAGCAGATAGCCAGCTTCGAGAAATTAAAGAATATCTTAAGCTCCGAAGATGTAATGCTCCTATACCCTGATTATCAGAAGCCATTCGATTTGACGACAGATGCTTCGTCCTCTGGCTTAGGCGCTGTTTTGTCACAAAACAAGAAACCGATAACCATGATTTCCAGGACTTTAAAAGACAACGAATTAAATTTCGCCACAAATGAACGTGAGCTACTGGCAATAGTGTGGGCCCTAAAATCCCTAAGAAACTATTTGTACGGTGTAAAAAATTTAAGTATTTATACCGATCACCAGCCACTAACATTTGCAGTCTCAGACAAAAACACTAATGCAAAAATTAAGAGATGGAAATCCTTTATCGATGAACACAATGCTCAAATTTTCTACAAGCCCGGTAAAGAAAATTTTGTCGCCGATGCTTTATCAAGACAAAACCTTTACGCTCTTGAAGAAGATGCTCCATCAGACTTAGCCACTATACATAGTGAGTTATCATTGACATACACTATAGAGTCTACTGAAAAACCGATTAATTGTTTCAGGAACCAAATAATTATTGAAGAAAGCACTATAGCTTCCGAAAAAATTATTATTATGTTCGGACAAAAAACAAGACATATCATACATTTTTCGAATAGAGAAAACTTAATAGAAAAAGTGTGTGATGCGGTTAAAAAAGAAGTAGTGAATGCAATCAAATGCGACCTGCCGATACTAGCATTCATACAAAACAAGCTAGTTGAGACTTTCCCTTCAACCAAATTTTGTCATTCAAATAAATTGGTCATCGATGTTCATGATAGGAATGAGCAAAAAGAAATCATAGTCACAGAACATGGCAGAGCACATAGAGCAGCGCAAGAGAATGTAAAACAAATTCTCCAAGACTATTTTTTCCCAAAAATGACCCGTCTTGCAAACGAAGTAGTTGCAAATTGTAAGACTTGTAGCAAAGGAAAATATGACCGACACCCACAAAAACGGTACATTGGCGAAACGCCAGTACCTAATCAAGTAGGGGAAATTCTCCATATTGACATTTTTTCTACAGATAAAAAGTATTTTCTAACCTGTATTGATAAATTTTCTAAATTTGCCATTGTTCAGCCCATAGCTTCCAGAACGATAATAGATATCGAGTCCCCCATCTTACAGCTCATGAATTTCTACCCTAATACTAAAATTATCTACTGCGATAACGAACCATCACTGAATTCAGAAACAATAAGGTCTCTTTTAAAAAACCGGTTTAATGTTGATATTGTAAATTGGCCACCATTACATAGTACTTCAAATGGACAGGTAGAAAGATTTCACAGTACTCTTGCAGAAATTGCCAGGTGCTTGAAATTAGAAAAACAATTAAATGACACTACCGATATTATACTTCAGGCAACAATAGAATACAATAAATCAATTCACTCAGTCGTTAATAAAAAACCAATCGATATAATTCATGCATCCCCACCAGAATTTGAAGCAGAAATAAGAGGAAAAATATCTAAAGCGCAAGATCTGCTACTGAAAAGACAAAACGCGGACAGAAGAAATAGAACTTTTCAAGTAGGCGACAAGGTACTTATGAAATTAAATAAAAGACTTGGTAACAAGCTAACACCTTTGTTTGAGGAAGTCATTGTGGAAGCCGATTTGGGGTCAACGGTTCTTATAAAGGGGAGGCAGGTACACAAGGATAACATAAGATAAGAAAAAATAATTATCCTTCCAGTACTTATTCTGCTTTGTATCCTATCTTTACTAGGGCTTGGATTCTTCGCTTTCTACTCCTAGTAGCAACAGCAGCTGGAGAGATTATTAATTACTCGAACTCGGACTATATTCCCATCATGGACGGAAACGTAGTTATTTGGGAAAATTTTAAAATTTTAAGACATTCTTCTAATCTCACAATGTACTCGGAAATTGCCGAGGAAACTAATTCACTTATGAATTCACAATTCCCACAGTCTCATATGAGACAAATTCTTGAATCAGATTTAGGTCATATTAGGACACTGCTAGAAACAGTTAACACTCACCATAGCCAAGCTAGGAGTATAAATATTTTAGGAACAGCTTTAAAGATAGTAGCAGGAACTCCTGACTTTGATGACTTCGAAAATCTGAAATTTCACCAGCAAAAACTAACTGACTCAATTGAACAGCAGGCAGTTATAAATACAAAAGTACAAGAAAAAATTAATAACTTAACAGAATCCGTAAATAAAATAATTAGATTTGCAAAAGAGACACAGATCGATACAAGAAACCTCTATCAAGTATTACTCACAAGAAATAGAATTATAATCTCCGAACTCGAAACATTAATATTGTCTATTACGCTCGCAAAGATTCAAATTATAAACCCAACAATTCTTGACTCTAATGACCTAAGTCAAATTTTAAATGAGCACTCTACAAATTTAACTATAACAGATTTAATTGAAATAGCCTATGTAAAAGTCTTTTTAGATCATAATTTTGTACACTTTCTTATCAAGTACCCAAATCCTAGCGTAATATGTAAGAAAATAACCATATTCCCCGTCCAACATAATGGAACGATACTTGACCTCGAAGAAAATAACAACGTCGCAGATTGTGGAAACAATATCTTAGCAATCGGAAACTGCACCGCTACTCTCACCTCTACATTCTGCAAGCAGCTGAAATCAGCAACTTGTGCGCAACAACTACATTCTGGAGGTATAGCACACTGTAGGACTCGTCCCAGCCATCTGCAGCCGCTGATGATAATTGACGATGGTATCATCGTTATCAACGAAGCTACAGCTACAATACAGATGAATAACAACACTGATAGAGTCATTCATGGCACACACCTGCTGACGTTTGATGAGGAAATCTACGTGAATGGGTCTCTCTTTGAAAATACCAAAAACATACTCAGGCGTCACCCAGGCCCAGCAGTATCGACAACCCTAAACATAACTGGCCACCGAGAAATTTTAAGCATGCCCTATCTTCAGAGGCTGAACCTTGAGAATCTTCAATATATTGGAAACATCGAAAAAAAAAACTGGCAACTGTTTGCAGCATTCCTTGTCACTCTGATCATCGGTCTCGTCGTCTTCAAGGTTCATCAAAAATGCAAAGAGAATAAACAACAAATCTCGATACGAGCTGTCATCGACACTTTGAGGAAAAGCGAGGACGGCCTTCAAACTAGTGAGGGAGGAGTTAACACGTCCGGTCAAACAAAGTCAACGACTGCAGTTCTGCACGATCAGCAAAGCCGCAACAATGCTTAATGCCAATTATGCCAAACTGTACAATACGTTGCCGTCAACATTCCATGCGCCGTCGCGACGTTGAAACATAATCCATTCAGCATAATCGCTGACACAGCGATTATAGGTCAGGGCTAGCTTATGTTAAGAATATTTTGTCATTCATATTTTAGTACGGATTTGACCAATAAACGAACAAGTATAATTCTATCTCACTGATTTAACTTCGTGCAGAGATCACAAGTAAACAGTCTGAGTATATTAATTATTAACTTGTATGCTAATGCATGCATTTATTTGCCTCTCCATGCTCTTAATTTGTCAAATGAGGCCAATGCCCCCTTTTTACATGCAATTGTGTCTTCAAGCCCGGCTTCATTTACTCTTATACAGCCACTTATATTTGTTATGCTTCCCACGCATCTTCCCGCTTGTATGAAACCGCCAAACGGTTGCATGGGGTTCGATTCGGTTCGATCGAGCCATGTTGGACTTGGTTGCCCGTCGCCTGTGCATGTATAATTGTTTTTCGTTATGCCTCCCACGCATCTTCCCGCTTATACGAAATCGCCAGCGGTTGCGTGGGGTTCGATTGGCCATGTTCGACCGGTCTCTCTCATAGGCTCTTATACGATCGAGCCTAATGTATTTTGCTTCCCACGCATCTTCCCGCTTGTACGAAATCGCCAAACGGTCGCGTGGGGTTCGATCGGCCATGTTCGGCCGGCCTCGCTTCATTTGCTCATTCACAGCCGATTTCACTCTTATACGACCAATTCTGTGCTTGGTCTTATATCGTGTATTTAGTTTGTGTCTTGGCTGTGTTTGTATCTGGCTGTTTGTTGTATCTTTGTAGTTTGTTTGTTGTAGCTTGTTTGTTGTGTGGGACATTATTCTTGTCTATATAATGTTCCTCACACTCCCCCCTTCTTCGGGAAGGATTTGCCCTCCCCTGTCCCTTGTACCTTGTGTTTGTTTTCTGTATGTGTATTTTCCATTCTCGTATTTGTGCATTTAATATGTTTGCATTTGTAGCTTTGGCCTGTGTTTTGCTCGCTTTTGTGTGGCTTTTTTTTTCTATGTGTTTTTGTTTGTTTTGTGTTTTTTTTTGTTTTCCTTGGTTTTGGCTTGTCTTTTGCTTGTTTTGTGTGTTTTGCTTATTTTGTGTTTTTCTTTGGTTTTGGCTTGTCTTGTGCTTGTTTTGTGCCTTTTTTTTTTTTGGGACTCAGCTCGCATCTTTTATTGGCCAATTGGCATCTTCTAATGTTGGCGATTACTGAGTATCTTTTCTTAAATGTTGTCGGATTAGGGCATCTTTTCATTGTTTGTTCTCTTTTTTTTTCTTGGCCCGTTCCGCATCTTTTTTTTCCACTTACATCTAATTATCCTACTTATTATACCCTCCTTTCCCTATATACCCGAACTACCCCCTGCGCTATCCTAATCCTATACCTCGTTTGACCCGCCCACACCAATCTTACTACTCGTGGTCCTTCGTGCTGGGCCATTTGGACCACAACATCCACCACCCTTTCTGGCCATTCTTCTGCTGGCACTGCCTCGTACCTTTCGTGCCCGTATGGCACTGGGCATGACAGCTGCCGGGCCAATATTGGCCGAGTACTGATGTTGTGCCCCATGGGTGGGGACACTTGCCTATTTAATGCCGGTCTTGGCCACACCCATGGGCACTCTTGATGTTCTATCTCGTGTTGTTGTTGCTGTTGCTGCTGTTGTTGCTGTTGCTGCTGATGTTGTTGTTGTTGCTGTTGCTGCTGCTGTTGTTGCAGTTGCTGCTGCTGCTGCTGTTGTTGCTGTTGCTGTTGTTGTTGCTGATGCAGTTGTTGTTGCTGCTGTTGTTGCTGTTGCTGTTGCTGCTGCTGTTGTTGCTGTTGTTGTTGCTGTTGCTTCACTGCCTTTGCCAGCCTTTCCCTGGCCCTTTCTAGCTCGTCTTGTTGGTGCCTTTCCCACGCCAGCAGATCCCTCTCCGCCTCCTGCTGCTGCAGGATCTGCTGGCGCCACCAACTCATCCATTGATGATTTTCCATCATGGCGCGTTCGGACTCATTATCTATCCTCTCTGGCTCGAGTGGAGGTGGGCTGGCTACTCCATCAGCCGCACCTTCATCAGCCACGGCCACCTCCGCCGTTTCGCTGGCCTCTGACCTTGAGTCCACCATGCGAAACGGCGTTGGTGGCCGCGCTGGCTCCCACAATCTTGCCGGCGGCTCGTATACTTCGTTCTGCTCCCACGGCGCATACTCATCTGGGCTGCTTCGGCCGCTGCTTGCTTCATCCGCCATTTCGTTCTCCATCATGGCTATCGCCTCGCCCAGCTCTCTACACATCTCGTCGTCTTCTTCCTCCTCCTTGTGGCCCGGATTCATCGCCGACTCTGCCTCGCTCTCTTCTGACCCGTAGCCACTGTCCTCTACGTCCTCATCGTTCTCCTCGTCCGATGAGGCGGCGATTACCGGATCCATCATATCCGGCTCATCGTCGTCGGACTCCTCATCGGACCAGTGCCAGTCACCGCGTTCCATATTGGCCCGTGGTGCCGCACCTCCTCGAACTACGCCTTCATCCTGGCCAAAGTCTACGTTAAACGCATTCATTGTTTTTTTTTTTTTTTTTTTAGTTGCTTCCTGGTGGGCTTTACTCGCTGAGTGTTAAACTTTGAGTGACTCTTGCTTGTGATTTTTGCATGCAGGAAACCTCGCATCTTTGATATTTGTTAGATCCTTACCGTTATTCAAAACTTTGGATTCTCTATTCTAACTACCGATGCCGAGTATTTAATGCCCCTGCAATGCTCCACTAATACTACTGCATTAACGCGCGCATGTGTGTGTATGTCGCGATGCTGCACGATTACATGCTCACTCTTATGCGCATGTGTATGTGTGTTCTCTTCTCTTTCCTTTTGTTTTCTCTTTGTGCACTCATACTATTACATGTGTAATATCGTGCGCATGTGTTGGTATTGGCTCTCCTTGATTGTGTGATCGGGTTTTTTTTTTTTTTTTATCATTGTTTTTGTTTGCTATTTTCTATTTGTTCATGCATATTTGCCTGACTGTATGTATAAGATGTCCGCATATATTTATCTTGTTCCAGTATACGGTTTGCGACTTTGCTATTCTGCTTGTTCTTATTTACGCACTTTGTGATTTTTGTTGTTTCATGTGATTTTGTACAATTTCGATGCACTTTGAGATTTTTGGCTCTGTGTCATGTCTTTGAGATTTTTGCCCAGCCGGCCGGTCTGTGCAGATTTCTCGCTGCCATGTCATCAGAATCGTCGATACTCATTGTTCATCTAGTTTATTGACATCTGTCTGTTCACATATTTGTTGTTTCATCTGGCTGATATGTGCTTGCCTGGTTTTTCCTGTTTCTTTGTGCCGTAATTTACATATAACTGGAGATACAAAATCTGTCACTTCATAAGGGCCTCCAAATCTTGGTGCCAACTTTGCTGCAAATCCTTCGGCCGCATTCGAGAGATGGTGTTCTTTTGCCCATACTGTTGTTCCAATTGTTGGTCTCCACTCTCTCCTCCTTAGGTTGTAGTGACGTGCCTGATCCTGTGCCGCCGTCTCCAGATTACGTCTTATCAGCTCGAAAAGCTCTTGCACTTGTTTTGCCTTTGCCTCTGGTGGTACGCTTTGCTTTCCTGTGCCTGTCGTGACACGATCGTATATCGCGCCTGGCATTCTAGGTTCGCGTCCTTGTATCACGTATGCTGGCGTAAATCCAGTTGACTCTGATTGACTGGTATTTACAGCCAGTGTTATTTCCGGCCAGTTCTCATCCCACTTCCGTTGATTTTCACCGGTAAACTGAGCAATCATTGTTTTCACCGTTCTGTTTGCCCTTTCGGTTGGGTTTTCTTGTGGTGTGTATGGTGCCGTCAACTGGTGTTGGCATCCCCATTCCTCTAGCATTTTCTTAAATGTTCTGCTAGTGAATTGGACTCCATTGTCAGTTATTACTACTTTAGGAACTCCAAATCTCGACAAAATTCTTTCCCTAAAGGCCTTGATTAGATTATCCGCCGTTGCCTTTCGCATGGGTATTAATTCTGTCCATTTTGAGAATCGGTCAATGATTACCAGTAACATTGAGTTTCCATGTTTCGACCGTGGTAACGGTCCGACGAAATCAGCACAAACCGTGGCCCATGGTTCATCAGGTATTTGCGTCAGCATTTTCCCTGCTGCCTGCTGCTGGTTGGGTTTGTATTGCTGACATGTCGTGCATTTTCCCACGAATTTCCTGATATCTCGTTGCATTCCTGGCCAGTAATATCTTGACGCAGTTCTGGAAATCGTTCGCCTGCTTCCTGTATGCCCTGCCGTTATGGAAGTGTGGTTTTCTTCCATCACTTGGTTTCGTAGCGTCTTGGGCACACACAATTTCCATGATATTACTTCTTCTTGACCTGCTCTATGAGGAATATTTCTGTACACCTGGCTGTTTTCTACTATGTAATCTGAGTACTTCTGTGGTTGTTGTTGTATTTTATTTATTACTTCCTGAATCCACTCGCATTCTTTGTTTGCTTGTCGTAATCGGGCGCCATTGTCTACTATTCTTTTGCACCCTTCCATCGGTTGTCTTGATAGTGCATCGGCGACAATGTTTAGTTTGCCCTTTCGATATGCTATTTCGAAATCGTATTGTTGTAATTCCAGTGCCCATCGAGCTATGCGGCCCGTGGGACTTTTTATGCTATTCAACCACTTCAACGCCATGTGGTCTGTCACCACCTTAAATCGGTATCCCTCGAGATATGGTCTCAGCTTGCGTACTGCCCACACTATTGCTAAGCATTCCTTCTCTGTTGCTGAATAGTTCTTCTCTGCTTGATTCAATTCTCTCGACAGATATGAAACCACTCTTTCCCCCTCCTCGGTGTTTTGTACTAGTATGGCCCCTAATCCTATGTTGCTTGCATCTGTCTGGAGTACGAACGTTTTTGTGAAATCTGGGCATGCCAATACTGGGTCACTCGTGAGTTTTTCTTTTACCGATTCGAATGCTGCTTGATGCTCCTCGCTCCAATGCCATTTGGTTTTTTTCTTGAGCAGTGCGTTTAACGGATGTGTTATCATAGCAAAATTTGGTACAAATCGTCTGTACCACGAGGCCACCCCTAGGTATTGCCGTAATTCTTTTGTGCACGTGGGCGGCTTCAATTGGGCTATTGCTGCCACCTTGTCTGGGTCCGTTGCAATACCGTTTTCTGTTACCAAGTGTCCTAGAAACTTTAGCTCTTTTCTGAAGAATTGGCACTTTTCGGCATTTATTCTTAGGTTTGCTTCTTTCAATCTCCTGAACACTTCTTGCAGGTGGACCATGTGTTCTGAGATTGTTTTACTTACCACCACTATGTCGTCTTGATAGGCGAACGCGTTTGGTATCATTTCTGGGCCGATGACTTGGTCCAGTGCCCGTTGGAACGTTGCTGATGCAGAGTGTAACCCGAATGGCATTACTTTCCATTGGAATAAACCTTTCCCTGGGACTGTGAATGCTGTCATTGGCCTGCTGTTTTCTTCCAATTGAATTTGCCAATAGCCGTCCTTCAGGTCTAGGCTGCTTATAAATTTCGCTTCACGTAGTTGGTTCAAGATGTAGTCGATGCGTGGCATTGGGCATGCATCTTTTATAGATTTTGCGTTAATCTGTCTAAAATCTACGCATAATCTCCATTTTCCCGTCTGTTTCTTTCTCACCATCACTATGGGTGAGCTATAGGGGCTTTGTGATGGATCGATGCATCCCATTGTCAACAGTTCATCGACCTTTGTCTTGATTTCTCCCTGTATTTTTGGATTCTTCGGGTAGTATCTTTGTTTTATTGGGATATCATCCTTCATCGTTATGCGATGTATCCCCACCTTTGACATTCCCTTCACTTTCCCTAATTCCTTCAACTCCTGATTTAGGAAACTTTGTATTTCTTGTTGATCACTATTCTGAGTGACCATGATGGATATTCTTTCTACCAGCCTGCCCTGTATTCGCTTGACTGTCGGTATTATCTCTTTGTGGCCTCCACACGATATCTCTGTGTTCATAATCTGGAGGAAATTCCAACCTAGTATCAGCGCATCCATTCCTTCTGGCATGACCAGGAATGGCATGTGGATTTCCTTGTCCCCAAATCTCACGTATCATGTCCATTGCTCTTCAATGTCTCGCACCTTTCCGTCTGCCATGTATACCTGTTTGTGTGTGTTCTCCCATTTTCCCTTATTCCTCACTGTTTCCAAACTCTGTTTGCTGATGAAACTACTCGTGGCTCCGGAGTCAATTGTCGCTTTCATCTGGACTCCTGCTACTTCGATGATTGCCGACAATTGATCCTCTTCCTCTATTAGTTGGCCTATTAGTGGTGAGGAGCTTGTTGGCTGGGTCCCTGCTCGCCCCTGATAGGCTGGAACCGCCTTTCGTTTCCCGAACTCCAACAACATTCTTTTGTTCTTTTCCCAATCCTTCCACACTGCCAACAGAAAATGAGTCTCTGATTGTTGCACTCCCTTGCCCAGTGTCCGGCTCCTCCGCATCTGCGGCATGCCTGGTTTGGGTTCAAAACTTTTCCATCTTGGATGTTTTTATTTTCTTGGCTTGGTCTTGAATTGTTCTCCATGCCGTTGTCTTGGCATCTCCGGCACTGTGTGACTGATGGCCCGTAATTATTTTCTCCTCTGTGGCTTGATTGGTTGTTGTGTGTTCTTTGAGCATTATTTGGGCGATGGAAGTCTGCTCGTTCTTGTTCAAGCATCTCATGTTCATCCGCCAACTGCATCAGCTCCTCTAGGTTTCTGACTCTGTGCGGCCGAACGAATATCTTCAAATCTGGAGTGCAATTTTCTAATATAACCTCCAATTGTTCGTACTCTGGTATTTTGAGGGGTCTCATCATTGTTTGCATGTCGATCATATAATCCTTAAAATACTCGTTTCTGTTTTGTTTGCGATTCTTCACTTGATCCGCCAATTTGTTGAAGAATCCTCTTGGCAGGAAGTATTTCTTGAAGCCCTCAACGAACTCCTTCCACGATCGCCACTGCTTGTTGTTTGCGACGTACCACTTGAGTGCTTTGTCTTTCAGTAGTTCTGGCATTGCTCTTGGGATCATGTCCAGCTCGATGCCATACATGTCTGCTGACCACTCGATCTGTTCTATGAACTCTAGCGGTCTGGAATTGCCGTCGAATATGAATGTCCATTCCCTCACTTGTTTTGCCACCTTGGCGTATTCGGTGGTCCTGTTTGTTGCCTGTGGTACCGTTTTCTTGGGGTCTATCGTTTGTCTCCTTATGTCCCTCTTTGTTTCTGTGCTATCTAGGGCTCCTTCGCTTCCCCATCTTGGTGGTAAGTATGGAGGAATTGCTAGTGTGGCGATGTTTATTTTCTGGAATTCATCGGCCTCCTTGTCTACGCCATTTTCGCATGTTTTTGATGTGCTTGCTTTCATTTTTAGATTTTTCGAGTACTTTGTCTCCAATCTATTTATTTCCTCCTTCCAGTCTGGGTCCGTTTCGTTCTTTTCTACACACTCGCCTAGCTGTTTCCTCATTTCCTCCACTGTGCCGGTCATCTCGATCCCAATCCTTTGGCCTGTCTGTAACAGATCCTCCTTCTTCATGTGGTAAATCCATCCTTTCCCCATTTTGAATGTTTTCTTTACAATTTTACACTTTTGTTTTGTTAAAATTTCACCAGTATAGCACGTTGGGCGCTCCTTTGTAACGATCCTTTTTCGTCCTTCGGGATATCTACAATATCTCTTGGGCTAGGTTCGGCACAACAAATTTATTTTGTGCCCCGGTGAAATTAAAACACGCTCGATTTCAATTGCTAATGTTAATTGTATGTTTATTCAAATCGTTAATGGAGTTGGTTGGATATGACGGTTTCTCGATGGTAGTGCTGGGCTTGGATAGCGTTGGTGAGTTACTTTGAATCCCTCGTTGTCCTGTTTGTGTCTTCCTCTTGTTTCTGTAGCCGTTGCTGGCTACTGCCTCGATCCGTACAATGTGCTTGATTTGCGATACACCTCTGCACCCCTTTCCATTAAATTTGTTGAGAATGCTTTTGCTTTAAGGCTGTTATCACGACGCAGGATGTTTCCTCAGAAATTGGTATACATCAGGATATATAGATCCTGGAATTTCGGCAGTAGGATATATCCTCGTGCCTACCACTGACTTCGGATGCCCCTGGAGATTGCTTTGCTTCTCTCAAATTTACTTTGGCTTGGGTACGGTGCTTGTTATCCTTGTTTAAGGACTTGTTATAATTAATGAAGCTGTACAGGTTACTCGTAAGGCCTGTATAGTTCTTAATTTTGCTGTTGTTTCTTATGTTTCCTTGATAAGTTTCTTAAGGTTACTCGTAAGGCCTTAATTACTTGTTACTTGATCACGACTTGTCGACTTGATGATTTGCTTGATGGGCATTGCCTTTATATAGGCAGATCCCCCGGCCTCAGGAATATCTTGGTGTAGTACCGCTATACAGCTGGTACATTTCCATCGACCCTCTGCTTTCACCCACGCATCCATTTGTTGCTATGCGTGGTGAAAGTCCCGTAAATCCTTGGCGCATATGACCACTTTCTTTGTGGCTGAGCGCCCATTTACGCCTTGTCCTTGTCTTTCTTGTTTGTACATCTTGACTTGCATCACTTTCTCGCATTGGCGTCGCCTTTCTATTGGCCGCCCTCCGTATCCCGTTGACTCTCTCTGCTTTTTCTGCCAACGCTGCCGTCGCCCGTCGCTCCCTTTGATCCACTCGTCATACCCAAATTCACCCACATTTACTCAATATTATTATCTACATACATATATGCTAATTGTATTAACTAAATTAACGTTTAAACATAATCAGCTTGATTACTTTAATATAGAACATTATTTAATTCCCCACGCAAAACACTTTCATATGCATCTCGTATCTATTAGATAGAGGGCTTCCCTTGGCTCATCCCTCCCCCTTCGGCTTGTATATTCCCCTCACAAATCCACAAATCATTTTCGTTTTACAATTTCTTTGCTCTCCCCCTACTCCCCGTTTCATAAGCATAGCCCTCACTTTCGTTTTCTCTCGCTCACGAAATTCTTTTGTTGCTTGCAATTTACCGCTTTCGCTCTCATGAGCGTGACGTATGCATAGCGCGGCCCCTTGGCCACCGGTATTCTCCCTTGCTGTCTCACGCATAGTGTACGTGTGACCTATATGTATGCTAATGCATGCATTTATTTGCCTCTCCATGCTCTTAATTTGTCAAATGAGGCCAATGCCCCCTTTTTACATGCAATTGTGTCTTCAAGCCCGGCTTCATTTACTCTTATACAGCCACTCATATTTGTTATGCTTCCCACGCATCTTCCCGCTTGTACGAAATCGCCAAACGGCTCGTTCGATTCGGTTCGATCGAGCCATGTTGGACTTGGTTGCCCGTCGCCTGTGCATGTATATTTGTTTTTTTCGTTATGCCTCCCACGCATCTTCCCGCTTGTACGAAATCACCAGCGGTTGCGTGGGGTTCGATCGGCCATGTTCGACCGGTCTCTCTCATAGGCTCTTATACGATCGAACCTAATGTGTTATGCTTCCCACGCATCTTCCCGCTTTACGAAATCGCCAAACGGTCGCGTGGGGTTCGATCGGCCATGTTCGGCCGGCCTCGCTTCATTTGCTCATTCACAGCCGATTTCACTCTTATACGACCAATTCTGTGCTTGGTCTTATATCGTGTATTTAGTTTGTGTCTTGGCTGTGTTTGTATCTGGCTGTTTGTTGTATCTTTGTAGTTTGTTTGTTGTAGCTTGTTTGTTGTGTGGGACATTATTCTTGTCTATATAATATTCCTCACATTATATTAGAGAGGTTAGCCTCTGAGATGAGAATGTTAGGGGGTGGGCAATTTAGGGATTTGCTAATATTGATAATGTGTTGGCATTGGTAGGTAAGGTGTTGGATTGTGAGGTTATTTCTATTGCAGTACGGGCAGATGGGTGGAGGTGTTTTGTTTAGTATGTGTTCGTGAGTAAGTTTTGTGTGACCAAGCCGGAATCGTGTATATATTACTGCATGTTTCCTTTGAATTTTAATTGGCAGGTTAGTTGGTTGCATTTCTGGATTAATGGTTTTGTAGAAATGTGTGTAGTGATTCCACGTTGACTTCAGCTCTGCTGTGGTGTTTGAATTGATTAAATTGTTGATGTCCTTTTTGTTGTAAGTGTTATGCAGATGTAGAGGAGATTTTGTGGCGCATTTTGCTGCTGTGTCCGCTTGTGTGTTCCCTTTGATGCCAATATGACCAGGTGTCCATAGTAGTTTTAGCCTTTTGGGGTTTGAGTTGATTTTATCCCGAATTTTTGTTATTGTAGGATCGCTTTTGTTTGGGTTGCTAACGGCCAAGAGTGTGGAGAGAGAGTCAGTGCAAATCACAAACTTTGTTCTTCTTGCGTTAACTGCAAACTCTACCGCGCTGAGGATGGCTTCTGCTTCTGCTGCGAATATTGAAGTGTATTGTGGGGTTACTGCCTCTTTTATAATTCTGTTGTCCTCAGTGACTACACTAAAGGCTGTTGTGTTATTTGATTTGGATGCGTCAGTGAAGAGAAAAGTCCATAGGTTGTGTTCGTCTCTGATTTTGTTGTATCGTTTTTTGTAGACTTCGTTTGGTGTTGTGTCTTTTTTGTGTTGCGCAAGGTCGAACAGAATGGAGCTGTTGGCTATTGTCCATGGTGGGAGGCTTTCCTTGTATTTTCTTTCCGTTGGACATATTATATTAAGATCTGCAGCTTTGTTGCTTATAATTTCCAGACTGGATGGTTTTTTCATGCGTCTCTTACGTCTCAGTAGTTTGGTTAGTGGGTCTTGTAGCGAAGATCCCTTTGCATTTATAATGTTTTTAATGTGTCTGCTGAAGCTCCATTGCAGCCTACTGCTTAGGTCAGGGAGTCCACTTTCTGCGATCATGTTTTTGATGGGAGTAGTGCGGAAGGCGCCAAGTGAAAGTCGTATAGAGGAGTGATAGGGAGTGGATAATTTTTTTAAATTAGTTTTAGAGGTTTTTCCATAAATGGCAAAGCCGTAATCAATTTTAGCGAGGATAATGGATTTTGCTATGTTAATGAGGGATGAGGTGTTACATTTAAGCTTATAATTACTTAAGCATTTAATTACATTTAGTCTATTATTTAAAGTATTGGTTAATCTTATTACATGTTCATTCCAGGTATACTTATTGTCAAATGTTAGACCTAGAATTTTAAGGTGTTTTGTTTTTGGTATGTTTACATTATTAATTGTTATTTCTATGTTTTTGCATTTGTGTTTTTTACATATGTGTAGATGGGTAGATTTTTCGGCGGACAACTTTGTGCCACTAATGTCACACCAATTGTGGATTTTGGCAAAGAGATTGTTTATTTGAGTGTTGTAGCCTTCGTTTGGTTTAAAAAAGAGACAGAGGTCATCCGCGTACATGGTGTAAGAGAAAAACTTGTTTTCATTGATCAGTTTATTTAATTTATTGAAAGCGACAAGAAAAAGGGTAACAGACAGCGGGGAACCTTGAGGGATTCCATTTTTTAAATCAAAAGCTTTTGAGAGAGTATTGTTAATTTTGACTCTGATCCTTCGATTATTTAGATAGTTGCGTACAAAGTTTATTATTTTTGGGCCGAGCTTCCATTCAAGTAGTTGTTGTAAGATACAGTATGCGCCTATTCTGTCAAAAGCTTTTTCCATATTGATTGATAGGACCGATATGTGATTTCTGGTGGACAAATTGTTGCAGATGTAATTGTCCATTATTAGTAGAGGATCAATGGAGGAACGGTTTTGTTTGTATGCATATTGGTTAGTAGAGAGGAGGTTTTCTTGGTTAAGCATCCAAATAATCCGCTTTGATATTATTTTTTCTAGGATCTTGGATAGACAGGGAAGCAAGGATATGGGGCGATAACTGTTTAGCAGATGTTTTGGTTTGTTAGGTTTGTTAATTGGTATTATTGTTGCAATTTTCCATTGGTGGGGGATTATGCTGGTATCTAGTATTCTGTTGTAGAGTTCTAGGAGCTTGTTGTATGCTGATGGAGTAAATTTTTTTATCATCTCATAGTTTATATTGTCGTGTCCGGGAGTAGATCCTTTTAGAGAACTGACGCAAGATTGGAGTTCAATAGATGTTATGGGTTTTTCAATTATTTTGGCTCTATGTCTGAGATTGTACGTGGTTTGTGCTAGGTAGGTGTTTTTGTTTTGTTTGAAAGCTTCTGAGAAATTTGAGTCTTGTGAGTAATCGGACCATGTTTTACAAAATGCATTCGCTATCTCTGTTGGGTCGCAGGTGTTTCCTGTCTCCGTTTCTATGGCATGTACGTATGTGTTTTTCCTAATCCCTGTGATGAAGTGTACTTTGTCCCAGAGAGCTTTTGTTGTTGTGTTAGGGTTTATGTCTTCCGTAAATTATGTAAAGGCTGTTCTTTGTGTATTTTTTGCTACATATTTAAACTTGGCGTTTGCTTTTTTGTAATTTAACATATTTTCGGTGTTTAAGTGTTTTCTAAGCTTGTTAAGACACCTAGTCTTTTCCTTTTTTAGTTCGTTTAGCTCTGTGGTCCACCAGTAAACGCTGTGTTTCTTTATTTTATTGGGGTTGGAGGTGGGTATTGACTTGTTAGCAGATGTTTTGACTATTTTTAGCAGTCTGGCTGCTAACTGATTTGTATTATTTGTTATAGTTAGTTCTTGTGCATTTTTATTTAAGTTTTCCTGAAATAATTTCCAGTTTGCTAAATGAAGTTTGTATCTGTGTGTTTTGTGTATTGTGTGAGTGTGGGCTGACGGAAATAGTTGAATTCGTATGGGGTAGTGGTCGCTTCCATAAAGATCTTCGTCTGTAAACCAGGATACGTTGAGATTAAGGGGTGGAGAGCAGAATGTTAAGTCTACATGGGTGAAGGTGTTATGTGTGGAGTAGTGAGTGGGGTCCCCATTATTTAAAGGAATGAGGTTACTATTTTGAATAAAGCGAGCTATAACATTTCCTCTTTGATTGCTAACATCACTGGTTTATTGAAGTTATTTGTCAGGTTATGAAAATCTTGCTCAATAAATTTGTCTGTAGGTGAAAGATATATATTAATAATTATAAACGGGATTTTTGCTTGTATTTCTGCGGCAATGGCTAAAATGTTAGACTGACAATTAATGATTTTGTGTTCAATGTTCTTAGATATTAGAAGAGCTACTCCTCTGTTTGCTCTTGGGGCTAAAACATCTATATCGTTATTGTGATATAATGCATATTTTTTGGGTGTTTGAATATTTTTGTCAGATGTGTGGAGGTGGGTTTCTTGCAAAGCTACAATATGTGGGTTGTAGTTTTTTATTAAGAGAGAGAGATCATGGTATTTATCTTTGTACCCATTTATGTTCCATTGTACTGTGTTGAGAGACATAGTGTAGGGGGTATAGAGTACTTGTGTTGTTTTTGTTTAGTTAAATCTCTCTATTGCTTTTTCTAATTCTCTCTTAACTCTCCTCTGCTGGGCGGCGTACACTTTAATGCTTAGAATCATTATAGGCCACCGCGGGGAGCAAGAGGAGCGGAAAGTAGAGCTTAATAGATTTGGGTTTGTTAGGTCTCAACGTCTATTCTGATACTGTCTGTATCAGAGAGCGTTCAGGTTTTTTTTTCCGTTTGGCTTGTATATTTTTCTAATGTTTTCTGTGTCTAATTCTGAGTCGCTTGTTGTTGTGATGTCTTCGGTTGTTACATTTGTTGTTTTTGGTGTGTGTTGCGTTGTCGTTTTGCTAGTGCTGTTTTTGAGCGCTGCTTTCGCGAATTTTAATTCTGTAAAATTGAGTGGTTCGTTTTCTGTGTTATTGGTTTTTGTTTTGTGTATTGATTTGTTTTCTGTTATTAAAGGAAGTGATGAGACGTTCGTCTCAACTTCTTTGGGTGCTACTTGTGTAGCGGTTGTTTCTGCGTATGTTTTATTGGAAGTGGTTGGTCTTTGTGCATTTTGTTTATAATATTTGTTTTTGGCTTCATACATCGTACATTTTTCTATTGGTTTTATTTTTATTATTTCTTGGGCTTCTTTATATTTTGGACATTCTCGGTTGCTGGCAGCATGCTCTCCGCTGCAATTTACACAGTATGTGCGAGTGCAGTTGGTTGGTGTGTGTATGGGGAGACCACATGGGTCGCAAGTTGTATTGCCGTGGCAACGTTTGGTTGTGTGTCCAATAATTTGGCATTTTTTGCATCGCATGGGATTGGGGATATACTCTTTAACACGTGCAGTGTTCCAAGAAATTTGTATTTTTTGTGGTAGGGTGTACAAGTTGAAGGTGAGTTGAACCACACCAGTTGGGGTTGGTTTGCCGTCTATTTGTTTTGAGTATTTATACACGTCTACAACTCCTTGTGATTTTAGTTCTTGGACTATTTCTTCGTTTGTAACGTGGTTGAGGTAGGGGGCATATACCGTTCCTTTGCAGTGATTGAGGTTTGTGTGGTATTGGGTTTTTATTTTGCACACACCGTGGAGCTCTGTGGCACCAATAAATGTCTCTGCGATTGTTGCATTTTCGACAAAGATAAAAAGGTTACCATCTCGCATTTGGTTAATTTTTAATATCTTTGAGCTGATGATTTTAATGGCTCTATCCACTGCAAAGCACGAATATGATGATAGTGGTTTTTCTGAGTTAGTAGCCGACATGACTATATATTTGGGGTTAGGGTTTTTACAGGTTGGTAGTTCTGGGAAAACTTCGTGCAACGGAGAGGGCTTTTTCCTCTTGGATTTGGGGCTATCGCTTAGCAATGCAAAGCGATTTGCCCCTTGATTGTAATGCCCAGGGGGCATTTTTATTTATATATATATATATATAAGTTTACCGTGTGTGTTTTTTGTTGGTTTGAGATATATGGATTGGGTAGGTAAAAAAGAGTGCGCTTGGAGTTAGAAAAGCTTTGAACTAAACTGCGAATCACTGTGATAACACAACCGATCGTTTGCGGGTTCAGTCGACGACGTGAGGAAGGAGTCTTTTATTATTCCGCTTTTTAAAAAGGGTAGCAAATCGGATGTTTCTAACTACCGTGGCATTGCCAAACTTTCGGCAATACCTAAGCTGTTTGAGAAAATTATTACGTCTTCCCTTCAACATCTATCCAGATCCACTATTTCTCCTTGTCAGCATGGCTTCATGAAAGGTCGTTCGTCGTTTACCAACCTTTTAGAATTGACTACCCTTGTACACCATGGCTTCCGTAAAAAGTGTCAAACTGATGTTATTTATACTGACTTCAGCAAGGCTTTTGGCTCATTCACGCGTGCTCATGTTTGCGGATGACGTCAAGATTTGTTATTCCTATAACGATCCTTCTTTCCAACAGCACTTGCAATCAGATCTCGACGCGTTCTGTAATTGGTGCCACGTTAATAAATTATACCTTAATGCCTCTAAGTGTTCTTTTATGACTTTCAGTCATTTGCCTCCGCTCCTAGCTCATTTCTCTATTAAGTCTGTTCTGTTAGATTGTGTACCATCATTCAAAGACTTAGGCGTTATGTTTGACCCTAAACTTTCATTTAATGTTCATATTTCTTCAATTGTCAATAGAGCAGCCTTCTTGGCTTCATTAAACGTTGGGCCAAAAAATTTGATGATCCCTATGTAACAAAGGTTTTATACACTTCGTTAGTTCGCCCTACTCTTGAATGTTGCTCGCCAGTGTGGAACCCGCAATATGATGTTCACCAGCGTAGTATTGAATCGGAACAGAAGCAATTCCTTAAGTTTGCGCTACGTGGTCTAAATTTGAACGCGAGTCTTCGCCTACTTATTCTTCTTATTAAGCTTCCTTCACTTCATAACCGTAGGCTCGTTTTTGGCATTCTCTTTCTCCATAAACTAGTCAACGGCGAAGTAATTTCTACTAATTTACTAGATACTGTATATTTTTGTGTTCCCTCACGTCGGACCAGAAACTTTTTTTCCATTCACCTTAGTAGATGTCCGACCAACTACTCTCTTCACGAACCTTTTCGTGTTCTTTGCCAATCTTTTAACAACCTTTCTCACCTTATCTCTCCTCATCTTTCTGTCACTTCTCTTCGCGCTATACTTTTTAATCATCTACAGCGAAACCAATGAAAATATTCTGCACTTGGATTGGCTGCAACTCATCCCTGACCACATTGGCTGTGAATCGGGGCATAGCTGGCATCTTGTGCAAATAAAACACCTCCACCGGGTCGGGGATGTTTAGTTGTGTATAAAGCTAAGCTACCTTCTTCATTTAATTACTATCTGTCTTTAGCTTAAGCTTTTTCGTCGACTGCTGTGAATAGGGATTTCAGCACCGCAAACTAAAACACCATCTTCATTCGTTGAATTCAAAATATGAACTGATTTTATTAACACAAGTATTGAGTTTATATAGGGAATCTTAGGCTCTAGGAGGTAACAATTGTTCTTAAAATATCTTATCCTAATGAGACTCAAAACCCAAGATTTCGGGGGTTGAAAATTATTATTATTTTGGGCACGGCTTCGGCCACTTGACATCCTGCCGTTGTGATCTTTTGGGTTAGTTTAGAATTTCAAGTGTTTTTCTACAATGTGTGTGGCTGATTGTAATTCTAGTCATATGCTATTTTAGTTGTTTGTGACAAAAGTACAGTTGTATTATAATTTCTTTAGTGCATCTGATTTGGTGAAGCCGCTTCAGATGAACACGTTGTTTATTCTTAAACATTCTGCAAAGGGGCGCGAAATGTGACGTTTTGGACTTTAGTTTTATTAAGTTGTCTTAAACAAATTATTATTATTAATATTATTATTAGTAAGCTAACTAACATTAAAGAAGCATGACCAGCTACATGATGGAAGTTTAAACCTAGTAATTCAATGTGATGTTCCTTTAATGATTTTAATTGACTTCCTATTCTTTCTAATTCTGCTGAATGATTTACTATGTTTGCTTCTACTGGATTCCATACTACATTTGCCATGTTACTAATATCGCCTACGTGCGAAGTTTCAATAGTTATGTGCGATTCTGACTGGACGCTATGGTGGGCCACTAAAATTTTATCTTCTGCCCTAGCTGTGCAACCTGATCTGAGGCTCAAAATTCCTTGTTCTGGTATCTCCAGCACCTCCTGCTGTTTGTTACCGCATTGAACTCTGGCTTTAGTTTTAGGTGGAACTTTGAATAACCAACTACTACTGTTATCTAATTCTACCCAATAGGATCTTTTTTTCACAATCGTTGTGTATAAGCAATTCGATTTGGTATTCTGTTTAAAAGGTGTCATCTCACAGGTATCGTCATTGGCACTACTCCATGGCCAACTTCCTTCGCAAGTTCTCCTGTTTAACTGCCAGATCTCACATTTTTGCATAGCTGATTCAGACATTAAATGATACGAGTCTATCTCAAAATTATATATTATGTACTGACTATCTATATGGATCATTACCATTTGATTAGTGCTTAATCGTACTGGTACCGGAATAACTTTGTAAAGAAAGGATGGATGTCTACCAAAAAGTGGTATTTTTACATTTATAATTAGTTTTCTGTCTATAAAAATACCCTTGGCCGTCAACAAAGTGTATATATCTTTTAATTCAGTACCTGACCTTTTACCTGGTAACACTAATGTTTCGGACAGCTTGTCCTTTATTTTTGTTATTTCCGACTTCATTTGGCTTGGTTTTAGAATGTTAGGGTTCAACCTACCATGGTTAATGTCTATTAAGAGATTTATAACCCCTGTCTGAATTTTTTCACATTCATCAATCACGGAACTCAGTTGTCTTACAATCATGAAGAATTGGATGGATTCTCTATATACGTAATAGCTTTCTTTTAGTACTTCTGTCATATTTTCAATCCGGTTGTTCATGTTGCGAAAATTAACATTTATTTCATCTAAAGTTGTTTTAAGAATGTTTGCCGTTGAATCTACTATCGATGTTTGCCTTTCTTCTAGGTGTTTTAAATTTTGTTGATTTGTCAGCAAACTTCTCATGTTATCTTCCATCTGTACTCTGTCATCTGCATCCATGATGCCGAATAATATGTGGTACAATGAACCCATGAATTCAAACGGTGCTCGCTTGCTTCTTGGCTTATCTTGACTCATAAACAATCTATTATTTTCTTCGATTTCCGTCATTCGTTTAACCGTGTTGTCTAATACGAAATGACACTGGTCTTCAAAATTATATAACTTTTGACATAAATCCCTCATTTTAGGAATCAACCTGTCGCCTTTGTTAAGCATTTCAAAATATGCCGACATGTCATAGTACACTACCAGATCCCATGAGGACGCTACTACTTCCACCTCACCCATTGGATCTAAGTACAACGCGGCTGTTGCGTTTAGTTCTTTTACCGTAATTTTTGGTCGATTATCTTTAATGCTTGTTGCATTCGAAAGTTGACAAAGCAGCATCAACATTGCTAACATCATTACGGTTCCTGCTTTGGACAGATGACCGAATCTGTTACTTTTCCGATATCGATTCTCCTCAACTTCTTCGGATGATTTTACCCCAACCAGTGGACAGATTTTATTTATAGGTCTTGTAATTGACCCTTCTTGCAATTTGATTTTGACGACTCTTACTTTTTCGTCCGTGCCTTTATGAATTTCCTCTATCTTGCCCAGAGGCCACCTGGCTGGGTGACAATTTTCATCTTTGATCAGCACGACCTGTCCATTCTCTAAATTCTCTGTGGTTCGTCGCCACTTATTTCTTTGCTGGAGAGTATATAGATATTCGTCTTTCCATTTCGCCCAGAAATCTTTTTTCATTTTTTGAATTAATTTCCATCTGTCTAAACTTCCAATTTTTTCTTCCGACATGGACTCGGCTGCTTCTAATGTCGGTCTTCCAATTAAGAAATGACCGGGAGTTAACACCTCGTTGTTGTCCATATCTTCACCCGTCGTATATAACGGACGTGAATTTAGGACGGCTTCTATTTGACACAACAATGTTGCCAGTTCCTCATATGTCAGGTTACTGTCCCCTATGACTCTTTTCAGATGATACTTAACGGATTTGACCCCAGCTTCCCATATACCTCCGAAGTGAGGTCCTGCCGGGGGGCTAAAATGCCAGCTAATCTGTTCTCGCTCTAGAACAGGGGCAACCTGGACGTTATCTTGAACTGCTTTTTTGAATTCTTTATCCAGCTTCCTAGCCGCTCCTACAAAATTTGTACCGTTATCAGAATATATGTTAGCGCATTTACCCCGTCTTGCCACAAATCTTCGAAATGCTGCTAGGAAGGCATCAGTTGTCAAGTCACTAACAACTTCTAAATGAATTGCCTTAGTTGACAAACACACGAATATTGCTATGTACCCTTTGAATGTTTTTTGTCCCCGATTTTTTGAGCATCTTATATGATATGGACCGGCAAAATCAATCCCGGTGTTATGAAATGGGGATGACACCGTTACCCTACTTTTGGGTAGGTTACCCATAATTTGCTCCGCCGTTACTTGGCGGTATCTGGCACAAGTGACGCATTCCCTTAGGTATTTTTTAAGCGCGTTTCTTAAACCGAAAATCCAAAATTTCCTTTGAATTTGGCTTCTCATAAGGTTAATTCCTCCGTGTAAGGTTTCCTTATGAGCTTCTTTAATCAACAACATTATTAGATTTGATTTATCTAAAATAATTGGATGTTTAGTATCAAAACATATGTTGGCATTTTGCAATCTTCCCCCCACGCGCAATATTCCATCGTTATCCAAAAATGGATTTAAGCTCAAAATTTTGCTTTTCATGTCAATTTGCTTGTTCTGCGTAAGACATGAAATCTCTCTGCTAAATTGACATGCTTGTTGGTGTTTAATTATAAAATTTTTAGCATTCTTAAGCTCATTGACGGTTAGATATGATGGGTATGCCTTATCGCTTTTTTTAGTGCCAATAAATCTAAATACATATGCCGTAATCCTGACCAGCTTATTTATACAGGAATACTTTTCAATTAGCTCCTGCATAATACTACTTTCTGTATTTAATAGTACGGAATTTACAATAACCTTGTCATCATCTGTTTTTTGTTTAGGCCATTTGTCTTTTGCCTCAACGAGCCACTTTGGCCCATTCCACCACAATTCGCAATCTTTTAACTTATTTGGATAAATACCCCTTGAAGCTACGTCTGCAGGGTTATCTTCAGATCTTACATGGTTCCATTTTATTTCTTTGATTTTTAGGATATCCTCTATGCGCCGCCTTACGAACTTTTCTTTACTAGCACCGTTTTTAATCCAGCATAGTGTGATAGTAGAGTCGCTCCAAGCATACATTTCAGCTGGAGCAGCAATAGCTTGTTGGACTCTTTGTAGCAATTGCGATAGCAAGTGTGCTGCACATAACTCCAATTTAGGAATAGTTTTCCTATTTTTGATAGGGTTAACTTTGTTCTTACTGGCTATTAAGGTAACTGCCCCACCAATTTTGGCATATACTACCGCTGCATACGCCTTTTCTGACGCGTCAGCAAAACCATGAATCTGTAACAACATATTAGGCTGTGTCTTGATCCATCGGGGTAATCTGACTTCTTCCAGATACACCAAATTGTCCCTGAAAATTTTCCATTCTGTTGCGTCGATATCGGACAACTCTTGATCCCAATTTTGCTCAGCTAGCCACAACTTTTGCAAGAATAACTTGCCTATTACTGTTACTGGTGCTAGCCAACCTAGTGGATCATAAATCTTGGCTAGTGTAGATAGCACTATTCTTTTATTTACTTTTTTGTTCTCGTCACAGTGTACCTTAAACTTAAATTCGTCTTTAGACGGCTCCCACTGCAACCCCAAGGTTTTAATTGCTTCGTTCTCATCAATTTTTAATACTTTATTACCGCCTGTATCAATAACATCTTCAACAATTTCGGATTTATTCGAAATCCATTTTCTCAAATTCATTCCTGCCTTTTCCAGCTCTCTGGAAACCTGCTGAACTTTGTGTTTTGATTCTTGTACAGTATTACCTCCTGTCATTAAATCATCCATGTAGAATTCATCTCGGATAATTTCACTAACCACTTCATCCTGACACCTGTTTGCTATCTCTGCAAGTACCCTTGTGGCTAAATAAGGTGCTGATGCAGTACCGTACGTTACCGTCGTCAATTTATATTTTCTCAATTTTTTCTGCGGTGAATTTCTCCACAAAATATGCAAATATTTTTGATCATCTTGATCAATGTTTATCTGTCGATACATTTTCTCAATATCCGCAGATGCTACGAACTGCCATTTTCGCCATTTTAGTATTATGTCAAATATGTCTTTTTGAAGTCGCGGCCCGATCCACATCACGTCATTGAGACTTCTGTTATTCGTGGTTTTCGCGGAAGCGTCAAATACAACTCTTAGTTTAGTTGTCAAACTTGCTTCTTTTACTACTGCTTGATGTGGCAGGTAATACATACCTTCATCCTTAGTTTCGACCATATGGCCCAAGTCCAAATATTCTTTAATAAATTTTTTGTACTCTTCCTTAAGTTTTGGATTTTTCTGAAATTTTTTCTCCAAGCTAAGAAACCGCGCAGTTGCTTGCGCCTTTGATTCACCTAACTCCTTTTCTTTTTTAAACGGGATCGTTACCACATACCTTCCAGAATCATTAATCTTTGTTGTCTTGCTAAAATTTTCTTCACATTCATTAGTTTCTATATCATCTTTTTCATCTGCCTCCATTTCCCAAAAACGTTCCATATCTGTGATGTCTATTGTTGTAGCTACTATGGACTCATCTCCTTTTGACTTTGTACATCCCGAGACGATCCAGCCAAATTGAGTATTTTGCCCTAGCAGGCCATTAATCTTGGCCACTCCACTTTTTAAGATGTGGGTATATACGTCTACCCCTATTATCAAATCTACCCTCCCAGGTTTATTAAAGTTGGGGTCAGCTAGCACGTAAGTTTGCCATTCTGACATATCAACGTTTGCTATTTTTAATGGAAGAGCTTTCATTAATTGCGGCAATACAATTGCCTCAACCTTAAGGAGTTCTATTTGAGAATCACGCGTCTTCATTTCAATATTGACCTTATACTTAGATGTTCTAGTTTTTGTTAAAGATATGCCACTAATTTCCGTTTGTTTCTTGATCTTTGGTAGTTTTAACATTTGAGCGGCTTCTTCAGATAAAATAGTGCTTTGAGAACCACTGTCAATCAAAGCTCTTAATGTTTCATACTCTCCATTTATTTTTTTAACTTGTATTAGGGCTGTGGCCAACAATTTTTGTTGTGCCGTAACACAAGTATTTACCTTCGTCTGTTTTTCCCCAAAGTGAAGAAGGGTATGGTGTCCCTTGCTGCAAAATGAGCAGACCATTTCATTGGTGCATCTCTTGTTGCTTGAATGCTTCAAGCATCGTGTACACAATTGCACTTTTTTAGCTATTTCCCCCTTTCTTTAGGTGATAGCGCTTTAAATTTATAGCACAGAAGTGCGCTATGAAAGGGACCTTTGCAGATCGGACAACTATCTTTGAAACCTGCAACCGACGTTTTTTGTAAAGGTTTTTTCTCTTCTTTGCTCATGGCACTTAGTGAGCAATATCTTTGCTCCAAGAATTCCATGACATCCGATAGCAATTGTATTTGCCTTGTTTTTCTAATCTGACTCTCATACAACTGTAGAGTCTCTCTGTCAAATTTCCGAAGTATGTGTTGAGCGAGTATTACGTCAACTTCATCGGACAAATTTGCTTTGATTTTAATTAAGTGTATTGACTCATTAATTATGTCAATCACTCCTTTTATACTCTTTGCGGATTCATTGTTGATCATCGGTAAATCAACGATCCGATTTAATTGTTCGGAAAATACCCTGCGATTATTTTCATACCGCTTGGTTAACAGTTCCCAAGCGGCACTATAATTGTCAGCTGAACCTGACAATAGATGAGCTACCATGCTCCTTGCTTCGCCCTTTAACGCGGATTTTAAATAATTAAATTTAAGAGCAAGACTTAAATCTTCTCTTTTTTCAATTAATTCTGTAAATAACTCCACAAACAGGTCCCATTCTCTAGCCTCTCCAGCAAATGTGGGCACCTGAATCTTTGGCAACACCGGTAATTCGCCTCTCACGGTAACATTCTCACTCTTACAATTTTCCTTTTTGTTCATTTTCATTTCTAACGCTGATAGAGAATTCCGGACATCGAATTCTAAATCATCCATAGTATTCTTAAATCTTTCATTACTTGTCAGTACTTGGCACGCCTGAACTTTCTCCCATAAATAATTGATCTTATTAACATACACTATGCATGTCTCATTGCCTGTTGAATTGTCTAAAGTATGTAAATCTTTGACTATTCTATCCAAATATTCCTGGAGCTGTTGGACTCTATCCATAAATATCTCCTGGTTAACCTTAGGGTTTTCATCACTGGAGGTCGCATTCCCGCGCGACTCTCCTATGTTATCATCAACTATCTCTGACATGTTTGCCTCCGCTTCAACGCACACCGACTTACTAGTGCCTGGTTTTTCTGACTCTCCTATGGCTATAATTTTGGCAACTATCGTTAATGCTTCTTCATGTATTTTATTTCTGAAATAATCATGATCTAAATTTGGAGCAGTCTCAATCAATTTTTTGTTATTAGGTATCCATTGATTCCTTATCTCTTTTACTTCCTCTACAACTTTGTTAGTTATGCTTCTAGGATCTAGTGCTTCCAACTGCCTTAACCTGGTATGTAACCCTGCCTGCTTCTCTAACACTTTTGCAGCCTTATTTGTGAACATTTTTGTCTTAGAGGATATCGATTTAATTTATAATGATAATATTAAAATATGTAGGTTGATGTAAGTACTTATGACTATTTTAATTTATATCTTATCTGATGATCCTGTTCGCTGCTGCTTGTCCGCCAATGGGTAGAGTTCGCCGTTTTATTTTTACTGTTTCGTCGCTCAGCTGCTGTTGTCCAGGGCCTATGGGCTCAGGCGGTACCGGTGCCGGATATCGCACCAGATTTCCTGCACGTTCTTCAGTTTCTCCTTTGCAACTATGTATCTTGTTGCTCTACTGCTGTTGGTAGTTGCCGACTTGCAACTACATATACTGCCAGCCACTTTTTTTTTTTTTTTTTTCGATATTAGGGCTTCGAATACGCCACACACGAACTTTATATTGTTCTCTTTTTTTTTTACCGCCGCCGAAATTGTTGCAGTTGCTCGACTAGCCAAACTGCCTTTATATACTCGGTCGCACGCACTTTTAATTTATTAAGCAATAATATTTTGCTTTTATTTTATACTCTGTCTCTTACCACTGGTGGGGGAAAACAAGAGTTATTTATTTTGCTACCTTTAGCCGGTCTAAGCATTTACACTTGCATTAGATCTCAAACTCTTAAGGAGCTGATTGAACCTCTGAGTCTCTTACCACTGGTGGGGGAAAACTACAGAGTTCTTTCTTATTTTGCTACCTTTAGCTGGTCTTAGCATTTACACTTGCATAAGATCTCAAACTCTTAAGGAGCTGATTCATTCTCTGAGTCTCTTACCACTGGTGGGGAAAACTACAGAGTTCCTTTTTTCTCGAAGGACCAAAATGAATAGGGATTTCAGCACCGCAAACTAAAACACCATCTTCATTCGTTGAATTCAAAATATGAACTGATTTTATTAACACAAGTATTGAGTTTATATAGGGAATCTTAGGCTCTAGGAGGTAACAATTGTTCTTAAAATATCTTATCCTAATGAGACTCAAAACCCAAGATTTCGGGGGTTGAAAATTATTATTATTTTGGGCACGGCTTCGGCCACTTGACATCCTGCCGTTGTGATCTTTTGGGTTAGTTTAGAATTTCAAGTGTTTTTCTACAATGTGTGTGGCTGATTGTAATTCTAGTCATATGCTATTTTAGTTGTTTGTGACAAAAGTACAGTTGTATTATAATTTCTTTAGTGCATCTGATTTGGTGAAGCCGCTTCAGATGAACACGTTGTTTATTCTTAAACAGCTGTGTTACTTGACGTAAATAAATAAATACATAGATATGAATATACTACACTATAATTGAAGGCTTCAGAGTTTTTTCCCAATTTATGAAGAGGAATGATTCCTTCCAAATAAATGGAAAAAGCGGATAATGAGACGGACAGTGTAAACAACTTAAGCATTGGCTTACATTAAGCCTCTACACAAAACCTCAATACGCAGCTGGGTATTCCATCAGATACAGGTGCATATACTGGTTTGACGAAACTGAGCACATTTTGTCATAATAAATAAAAATACATAGAAGTATAGTCAACGAACAAATAGAAATATATGTATAAAATTTACGAGTCTTGAGTACAAGTGTGGTCGCTAGTCACGAGTCTGGTCCCTGCACGTGCGCCATTTACGATTCTTCTGGTCGTGCTGTGGACTTGCCATGATCCTTCAGGTACACATGGATGATGACACGCACGACTCTTCCATTGACCAGTAGTTTACCATGAAACTACACAGAAGTTACGATTCATCGTTATAATTCGTTTATTAATCACTTGATTGTACTTCTGATCAGACTAAACTTTAGACTGCCCTTCTTCCAGAGTACTTCTGGTTCCGAGGCCAGACGAAAACTAAGACTGCCATTCTTCCAGAGATTGGGGGCTTAAAAATACCTCAAAAGGGTTGATCATCCTCTATTGATCGTACTGTGGACGATCCTGATAGTAGGTCGCTCTTCCGGTGAAGTCAGCAGAAACGGGTTGCTACCTTTGTAACCAGACAGACAAGTTCTTATGCTATGTGATAGGAAGTTAGTATTGGGTCAAACGTTAAAGTGCTTATTTCAGGTATAGAAAGTCACAATGTACTTAAGGTTATGGGATATGTGCATTGTCAACGTGACTTCTAATGATGGCGGATATACTACCTGGAACTTATTCAGCGGTTTCTGGTATTGCGTTCCGTTTACCTCTCGCTGCATCATGTTTGGTAGGGTTGCAGGCTTCTATTTGTTTCAAAGTAATACGAGTACCGCTCAGCTTGGGAAATGCTGAGCATGCACTTTGTAGCCCTAGTGGTCAGCGGATACATAACATATGCATGCCTTTTGCCTATATATCTATATATATAATATATATATGTAAATATAACCATAAATCGATGGATTTATACCGAATTCTACTTTCAAAGATTAAAGTCAAATGTTTACTGACTACATAAAATGTTTATTAGCTACACTCGCCAAAAAATCCACTAAGGCGACGATTTCGATAAAAAATATAAAATTCGACGGAAGCGTTGTTGAGATAGAAAACGTTAATCAGATATCGGTGAAATTTAATGTAAACAACATCTTGGACTACAGTATTTTTGAATAACTGTTTATTTTTAAAGTATTTATGCATAAAGTATTTTTGATAAAAAAAATAAGAGCCAAACAACATAGGATGACTTTTTTTACGCCACCTTGTATGTAGGTTTGAGTACTACAAGTTTTAAATACAATTTAAAATATTCATATCTATTTTTTATAATGTGTTTTAATAATGCATAAAGTATTTTTGATAAGTTATAATTTATTTGACTCTATCGTGTCCTATTAATTGTGTTATGTGCTTCATAATCCATTACTTCCTCATAAATTAACTCTTTCCATTGCTCAACGGTATGCTCTCTCTCATCTACACTATGATCATACGGCTCTGGAGCTGGCTGTAAAGACAAATTTTAACAATAAATAAAGTTGTTTGTTATATATTTTCTACAGAATTTGATTTTAATGTAGGTAAGAGGTAAATAAGGAAAATAGGGACATGGGGAAATTAAGAACAAATACTTTTTGACTATCTTATAATCATTAGTTAAAAAAACTAACGCCAATGAGTGCGTGGTGCTGGACATTGCTGAGTCGGAAAATATAACACACGCGGCCGCTCTGGCCAATTTGCAATATGATACATCTTCACTCTCCCGCTCCTGCGCCATATATATGTATAAACATTCTTTTACGTAAACAATTATGCATTTAAACACAAACATATATTTATACATTAGCATATATTTATACAGCGCAGCTTCGCGGTCTTAGCTATAGTTAACAATTGGTATAGAATTAAGAATCATTCAATAAACCCAACTCAAGACGAAAAGACCTGCTTGTGCCTCTTACTTAAAATACCAAGACAATATAAATGACCAAGTTCCGTGACTTGTTTACGGACATTCTCAAATTTCCCCGTTGAAAAGCTGTACCATCTCCCGATTGACGATTTCCTCAACGAGCGGTTTCGGACCCTCGAACCGGTTGAAAATACAACTGCATACATTTGAGGCCAAGGTGACCACCAAACCAAAGTCCTGGGATCTCTGTATGAAGGAGAATCACCCGGTGCGTCGATGTTTTCGCTTCCTTCAGATGCCGGTGCCAGAAAGGGTGGCATACATTAAAAAAGTTTCTGTGTCTGAACTGTTTTGCAAGAGGGCATCAGGTAAAAGATTGCCCGAGATTGCCAAGATTGTCCAAACTATTAAGGCCGAGGTGACAGGCATTTACGGAAAGGGCAATAGGACCATGAAGGTTTGTCACGTCAGCATTCGATAGTCGCATGGACCTCAATACAATAGCCCAAGCCACACTGCAAGGAATGCCCCATATTCTCTTACTGGATTAGCGTAACTCGTAACTCTCCTAACTATCCTTCACTTTCTGCTGTTCATCCGGTGGCGTGAACATTTATCAATCGTTGGCATTTCTCATTTTTTGTTCCTTTTTTTTCCATTTCTTTCTCACACACACACATACATTTTTTTTTTTTTTTTTTTTGATTGACTCTTCTTTGATGTCCTAGGTCTACCTTCGACCTATTGTCACGGTCGCCATGTAACGACCGGGTTCCACTTGATTGAAATAATTTTAAACCGAACACGTCGTTGTTGCTTGGTGGTAATATTCAGATTGCTTTTTATTCAAAAAATATTCTTTTGTTTAACCTATGTATATTTACACATAAATTCTTATGCTGCGACTTAATCGACAGCTACAAAAGAGAGGGAGAGTGTCAGTACATACATACATATTGTTTGGAGCGCTTGCGCTCTAGCTATGTTACGCATGTGCATTGTTACTTGTGCATATATGTAGGTATGTATGTGTATATATAAATGTACATACATATGTGAAAATGCTTAGCTGTATATTACGTGAATATGTTTATTGCGTACATATTTGATTGTTTATACTTGCAACAAAGTGTTACAAGTTGAACTCTTTTTATTAATTGATTTTTTCATAAAAAGATTCTGCTCTCTGACGTGACGGTCGTGTTTTAGCATAGCTCCTGAGTTGGCTTTTCAATGGCTTGTTGTCTACCTACTTGCAAGCATTCTGATCGTTTTGATGATCAGTATAGAGCAATATCTTGTTGGCTCTGCGATAATATTATTCACTTAAAATGTGCCTAATCGCAAACAATTATTTATTTCTAGGCTTGCTCCAGATACTTCTGAGTCGTCTGTGGCAGCTTACATTGGTAACATATGCCCTGCTAAGGTTTTAATTCAAAAGTTTAAGTTTTCTAGGCCTCGCGAACCTTCTCAGCTATGGTTGACCCTAATTTTCGGCCAGAGGGCCTAGTTGTACACTAGTTTGCGCCTAATAAGCGCTCCCATCCGTTGCCTGTCCACCTTTTTACCAAGCTATCGAAACTGTTCTGTAATAGCCAAACCTTTTCGGCTGACATATTAGCTTTCTCTGAAACTTGGCTTAACTTCTTCCTTTTGGATAATGAAATTCTTTCTAATAACTTTATTTCTTATAGGCTTGATCGTGTTGGTCGTCGTAGCGGTGGAGTACTCATTGCTGTCAACTCAAATCTGTGTTCAAGTGTGGTGCCGATTGATCTCTCCTTAGGTGTTGAGTTTGCGTCGAAGTTACATGTTCTAACTTTAGTCTATGTATCTCTTGTTCATATATTCCTCCAGTTTCAGATATCACGATCTTCGTGCACCATGCTGATGCTTTACGCACTATATCAGTTTAATTCTTTCCTTAACTCTTCTAAAAGAATCCTTGATCTTGTTTTTGTCTCCGATCCCACTGTTAGTGCTGTATCACAAACACAGCCACTAGTGAAACCTGAAGATCCTTATCACCCTGCCATTGAAGTTACTATTTCTTACAATTCCGATACTAGTTCATTAAATAACATCTCAAATTCTCGTCGAAGATGTTTTCGTGAAACAAATTTCAATCTTCTTAACAGCCTTATTTTCTCTTTTGATTGGTCATTTCTATTTGAGTGCTGCGATATAGATTGTGCAGTGAAGTTTTTCTACTCTGCTCTTAATTCTCTAGTTGATAAATGCGTTCCTTATGTGAATGTCTCTACCGTCTCCAGCTCGCCAGTCTGGTTCACACGTAGGCTCTCTAATCTCCGTAACATTAAATCGAGATATTTTAAAAGATTAAAAAAAACTGGTTCGCGACTTGACTATGCAAATTATTGTATTGCCAAATCTCAATTTTGTCTTTTAAATACTCAATGCTACAACAATTATCTCGTTCTTTGTAAGGTTGAATTTTATAAGAACCCCAAAAGATTTTACAACTTTGTCAATTCCAAAAGACGCTCTAATGTACTACCTTCCACCTTCAGACATAATGACCAGACTGCTAATAATGATTCAGATATTGCAGATCTGTTTGCTAAATTCTTTCAGTTGAATTATTCTACTACTGTTTCGGATCCCACACCTTATCCCTTTTCAATCCCACATTTAAATTGTATGTTTTTTCCTAGTATTACTGAAGACTGTATTATCTCCAGCTTGTCATCTATGACGTCTTCCTTCGTTCCCGGGCCTGATAATATACCTAGTTGCATCCTTAAAATGTGTTCGATTTCCCTATCTAAGCCTTTATCTCGGCTTTTCTTTATGTCGAGTGAGACTTGTAGCTTTCCTGATATTTGGAAGGAGTCTTTTATTATTCCGCTTTTTAAAAGGGTAGCAAATCGGATGTTTTTAACTACCGTGGCATTGCCAAACTTTCGGCAATACCTAAGCTGTTTGAGAAAATTATTACGTCTTCCCTTCAACATCTATCCAGATCCACTAATTCTCCTTGTCAGCATGGCTTCATGAAAGGTCGTTCGTCGCTTACCAACCTTTTAGAATTGACTACCCTTGTACACCATGGCTTCCGTAAAAAGTGTCAAACTGATGTTATTTATACTGACTTTAGCAAGGCTTTTGATACGGTTGATCATTCTATGCTTCTCGCGAAACTTAACATCATGGGTTTTTCCCCAAAACTATTGGCTTGGTTAAAGTCGTATCTTATTGACAGAACTTTTCATTCCTCGATATCTAAAACTGTTTGAGTTAAGTCAGGTGTACCCCAAGGCAGTCATTTGGCCTTGGCTCATTCACGCGTGCTCATGTTTGCGGATGACGTCAAGATTTGTTATTCCTATAACGATCCTTCTTTCCAACAGCACTTGCAATCAGATCTCGATGCGTTCTGTAATTGGTGCCACGTTAATAAATTACACCTTAATGCCTCTAAGTGTTCTTTTATGACTTTCAGTCATTTGCCTCCGCTCCTAGCTCATTACTCTATTAAGTCTGTTCTGTTAGATTGTGTACCATCATTCAAAGACTTAGGCGTTATGTTTGACCCTAAACTTTCATTTAATGTTCATATTTCTTCAATTGTCAATTGTAACAAAGGTTTTATACACTTCGTTAGTTCGCCCTACTCTTGAATGTTGCTAGCCAGTGTGGAACCCGCAATATGATGTTCACCAGCGTAGTATTGAATCGGAACAGAAGCAATTCCTTAAGTTTGCTCTACGCGGTCTAAATTTGAACCCGAGTCTTCGCCTACTTATTCTGACAGACTTCTTCTTATTAATCTTCCTTCACTTCATAACCGAAGGCTCGTTTTTGGCCTTCTCTTTCTCCATAAACTAGTCAACGGCGAAGTAATTTGCTGCTGTGTTAGTTGACGTAAATAAATAAATACATAGATATGAATATACTACACTATAATTGGAGGCTTCAGAGTTTTTTCCCATTTTATGAAGAGGAATGATTCCTTCCAAATAAATGGAAAAAGCGGATAATAAGACGGACAGTGTAAACAACTTAAGCATTGGCTTACATTAAGCCTCTACACAAAACCTCAATACGCAGCTGGGTATTCCATCAGATACAGGTGCATATACTGGTTTGACGAAACTGAGCAAATTTTGTCATAATAAATAAAAATACATAGAAGTATAGTCAACGAACAAATAGAAATATATGTATAAAATTTACGAGTCTTGAGTACAAGTGTGGTCGCTAGTCACGAGTCTGGTCCCTGCACGTGCGCCATTTACGATTCTTCTGGTCGTGCTGTGGACTTGCCATGATCCTTCGGGTACACATGGATGATGACACGCACGACTCTTCCATTGACCAGTAGTTTACCATGAAACTACACAGAAGTTGCGATTCATCGTTATAATTCGTTTATTAATCACTTGATTGTACTTCTGGTCAGACTAAACCTTAGACTGCCCTTCTTCCAGAGTACTTCTGGTTCCAAAGCCAGACGAAAACAAAGACTACCATTCTTCCAGAGATTGGGGGCTTAAAAATACCTCAAAAGGGTTGATCATCCTCTATTGATCGTACTGTGGACGATCCTGATAGTAGGTCGCTCTTCCGGTGAAGTCAGCAGAAACGGGTTGCTACCTTTGTAACCAGACAGACAAGTTCTTATGCTATGTGATAGGAAGTTAGTATTGGGTCAAACGTTAAAGTGCTTATTTCAGGTATAGAAAGTCACAATGTACTTAAGGTTATGGGATATGTGTATTGTCAACGTGACTTCTAATGATGGCGGATATACTACTTGGAACTTATTCAGCGGTTTCTGGTATTGCGTTCCGTTTACCTCTGGCTGCATTATGTTTGGTCGGGTTGCAGGCTTCTATTTGTTTCAAAGTAATACGAGTACCGCTCAGCTTGGGAAATGCTGAGCATGCACTTTGTAGCTCTAGTGGTCAGCGGATACATAACATATGCATGCCTTCTGCCTATATATCTATATATATAATATATATATGTAAATATAACCATAAATCGATGGATTTATACCGAATTCTACTTTCAAAGATTAAAGTCAAATGTTTACTGACTACATAAAATGTTTATTAGCTACACTCGCCAAAAAATCCACTAAGGCGACGATTTCGATAAAAAATATAAAATTCGACGGAAGCGTTGTTGAGATAGAAAACGTTAATCAGATATCGGTGAAATTTAATGTAAACAACATTTTGGACTACAGTATTTTTGAATAACTGTTTATTTTTAAAGTATTTATGCATAAAGTATTTTTGATAAAAAAAATAAGATCCAAACAACATAGGATGACTTTTTTTACGCCACCTTGTATGTAGGTTTGAGTACTACAAGTTTTAAATACAATTTAAAATATTCATATCTATTTTTTATAATGTGTTTTAATAATGCATAAAGTATTTTTGATAAGTTATAATTTATTTGACTCTATCGTGTCCTATTAATTGTGTTATGTGCTTCATAATCCATTACTTCCTCATAAATTAACTCTTTCCATTGCTCAACGGTATGCTCTCTCTCATCTACACTATGATCATACGGCTCTGGAGCTGGCTGTAAAGACAAATTTTAACAATAAATAAAGTTGTTTGTTATATATTTTCTACAGAATTTGATTTTAATGTAGGTCAGAGGTAAATAAGGAAAATAGGGACATGGGGAAATTAAGAACAAATACTTTTTGACTATCTTATAATCATTAGTTAAAAAAACTTACGCCAATGAGTGCGTGGTGCTGGACATTGCTGAGTCGGAAAATATAACACACGCGGCCGCTCTGGCCCAATATGCAATATGATACATCCTCACTCTCCCACTCTCATATATTTATACATAAGCATATATTTATACAGCGCAGCTACGCGGTCTTAGCTATAGTTAACAATTGGTATAGAATTAAGAATCATTCAATAAACCCAACTCAAGACGAAAAGACCTGCTTGTGTCTCTTACTTAAAATACCAAGACAATATAAATGACCAAGTTCCGTGACTTGTTTACGGACATTCTCAAATTTCCCCGTTGAAAAGCTGTACCATCTCCCGATTGACGATTTCCTCAACGAAATGAAAATACAACTGCAATGTCTATTTCGGTTCCCACATCCAAACCTCCGCGAAACCCACTTCACCCAGAAGGCTAATACATTTGAAGCCAAGGTGAGCACCAAACCAAAGTCCTGGGATCTCTGTATGAAGGAGAATCACCCGGTGCGTCGATGTTCCCGCTTCCTTCAGATACCGGTGCCAGAAAGGGTGGCATACATAAAAAAAGTCTCTGTGTCTGAACTGTTTTGCAAGAGGGCATCAGGTAAAAGATTGCCCGAGATTGCCAAGATTGTCCAAACTGTTAAGGCCGAGGTGACAGGCATTTACGGAAAGGGCAATAGGACCATGAAGGTTTGTCACGTCAGCATTCGATAGTCGCATGGACCTCCAGTCCAGATAGAAATATAAGCTTTTGTCCTGTCCCGATGATTTGCCTTCATGTACGATAGCCCAAGCCACACTGCAAGGAATGCCCCATATTCTCGTACTGGATTAACGTAACTCGTAACTCTCCTAACTACCCTTCACTTTCTGCTGTTCATCCGGAGGCGTGAACAGTTATCAATCGTTGCCATTTCTCATTTTTTGTGCCTTTTTTTACACAATTCCTTTCTCACACACACACATAAATTTTTTTTTTTTTTTTTTTTTTGATTGACTCCTCCTTGATGTCCTAGGTCTACCTTCGACCTATTGTCACGGTCGACATGTAACGACCGGGTTCCACTTGATTGAAATAATTTTAAACCGAACACGTCGTTGTTGTTTGGTGCTAATCTTCAGATTGCTTTTTATTCAAAAAATATTCTTTTGCTTAACCTATGTATATTTACATATAAATTCTTATGCTGCGACTTAATCGACAGCTACAAAAGAGAGGGAGAGTGTCAGTACATACATACATATTGTTTGGAGCGCTTGCGCTCTAGCTATGTTACGCATGTGCATTGTTGCTTGTGCATATATGTAGGTATGTATGTGTATATATAAATGTACATACATATGTGAAAATGCTTAGCTGTGTATTACGTTTTTTTTTTTTTTTTTTTTTTTTTTTTTTAATTCATTTATTAAGTGATAGAAATATATACAAAGAAGGAAAGGAAATTTGGAAAAAAGTTTGCGAGGGGAAGTAGCTTGTGTGGTACTGCCAGCGAGGGTATTGCTTCACACAGGCATGCTTCCACCCGCTTCCTGCTCTCAGGTCATTCGACTCGACTCAGCTGCTCCACTCTGCGGAGCTCAGTCATGGCGATAGCCGCGAACTCGTTAAATGCCTCCCAGTTTTCCCTGCGACGAATCATCATTGGGACCAAGTTGGATACCGTGATTTGCTCCCCGAGTTCCGCCTCGAGGTGTTCTCTCTCGGTTTCGAAGCGTCCGCACTTGAAGAGGACATGTTCGGCCGTCTCGTCTTCTCCATTGGCGCACCATGCGCACTCTGGGCTTGATGCGTGTCTAAACCGGTGTAGGTAGCCACGGAAGCACCCGTGACCGCTCAGAAGTTGCGTCGAGAAGAAGTTGACTTCTCCATGGGCCCTGGCCAACCAGTCTTTTAGGCTTGGGATTAGCCGATGGGTCCATCTGCCTTTTTGCGACATATCCCATAGCGATTGCCACCTTGCTATACTTATTTCGCGCGCCTGGACCCGTAGCAATTCTTTTTCGGTTGGCACTAAGTTTGGCTCTTTTAGTGCCCAAAAGAGTCTTTTGGATTCATCGGCCAGGATTCCGACTGGGATTGCGCTTGCTAGTACCATGGCTGCGATACCTGAAATCGTACGAAATCCGCAGCAGACCCTTAGTGCGCTGATTCTAAATATTGAGTCCAATTCTCTGGCGTACGATTTTGTGGACATTGCTTCTGCCCAAACGGGCGCGCCGTAAAGCATGGTTGCCTTGATTACGCCATGCCACAGCGTTTTTCGGCTCTGGCTTGGTCCTCTTGTGTTGGGCATCAGGCGTGATAAGGCAGAGCAAGTTATTCTGGCCTTTTTGGCCGTTGCCGAGAGGTGATCTTTGAAGTTGAGCCTTGTATCGATGAGTACTCCAAGGTACTTTATTGCCTTTTTTGTTTTAATCTGCGTGCCGCCGACCTGTATACTTGCTGTCTCCACCTTTTTCCTACTGCTTACAAGAACAGCTTCTGTTTTATTTTCGGCCAGAAGAAGGCCCGTTGTAGCCAGCCATTGTTGCACTCGAGCGATCCCGTTCGAGCACATTGTCTCTACTTCGCTCAGATTTTTTGCCACGCTTACTACGGCTACGTCATCAGCAAAGCCTACAATCTCGACCCCAGCAGGCAATTCCAAATTTAGGACGCCGTTATACATAGCATTCCAAAGCAGGGGTCCCAGAACCGAACCCTGTGGGACACCTCCAGTGATGTTGTATATTTTCTCTCCTTCAAGTGTGTCTGCGTGTAGACTTCTATTGGAAAAGTAACTACTTATTACCTTCCATAGATAGTGTGGTATGCCGAAATTTCGCAGGGCATCTAGAATGCAAGGCCACCTTGCCGAATTAAATGCATTTTTCACATCTAAAGTGGCTATAATGCAATACTTCTTGGCACCTCCTTTCCATCGATCACCGGCTATTGCATTGCGTGCTATGCTCACCACTTTTTGGATAGCGTCGATAGTAGATCGCCCCTTTCGGAAGCCAAATTGGTTATCCGACAGTGCGTTGGCAGAATGTAGTGCCTCATCTAGCCTATCCGCTAGGATTCTTTCAAGCACTTTGCCTGTCGTGTCCAGAAGGCATATGGGTACAGACCCATGCTGTGGCTTCGCCGGCTTGCTTTCTTGGCTTTGGTAGCAGCACAAGCTTTTGTCTCTTGTACAGATCTGGGAAGACTCCGTCATTAATGCATTTGTTGAATACAGACGCGAATATATCCGGATGCTGGTACGCCGCAATTTTTAGAGCTTCGTTGGGGATGCAATCGAGGCCCGGGGACGACCTGACTCTGGTTCGCGCAACAGCTGCCATTAACTCCCGTACACTTATTGGAGGTATAGTTTCCACATCCATTGGTGCTGCGGGACTATTGATGGGTGGCTGGGGGGGAAAAGTTCTCCTACTATGCGGTCCATGTCATCAACAGAGTGGGGCTCTGTCCTTTGGTTGGTTTTTAGCCTCTTCATCACGATTTTGTACGGTCTGCCCCATACATCGTTTTCCGCTTCTACAAGAAGGTCATTGAAGCATCTCCTTTTGCTGCGGCGAATTGCCAGTTTGAGGTCCCTGCGCTTCTGCTCGAATTCTATGCGGAGAGTTTCGCAATCATCGCTAACTCGATTCCGTTGGTGTCTCCTTCTGGCTATATGACATTCCTTGCGAAGGTTGGCGATCTCATCATTCCACCAGTATGTCGGTATGTGTTCCCTTGGGCAGGTATTTTTACGCGGCATGCTGGACTCGCATGCGTTACGCAGCCATTCGAATAGTCCTCTTGCCGATGTGGCGGTGTTGACATTCTGAACTAGTGTGCTGGTGAAGTTTTGCATGTCCATGCGTTTTGTGTTGTACCGCTGGGGTCTCGCTGTTGGTCTGTCGTATCTACGCCGGCCCTCGATAGTGCATAGGATTGCCTTGTGATCACTGGCCATGTAGGCATCGCTCACTTCCCACCGTGCGTAAGGGCAAAGTGCATTGCTTACAAAAGTAAGGTCAATCGTCGAGCCGATATTGCCCCGTTGGAATGTGTATTCCTCGCCTGTGTTTAGAAGTGCCAGATCAAGTGTGGCAAAAGCTTCTAGTAGAGTTTGGCCTCTTGCATTGGTTGATGCACTACCCCATTCTGATGCCCAGGCGTTAAAATCTCCGGCAACAATTGCCGGCCTGTGGCTGCGAATCTGGTCTGCCAATTCGTCTATCACGGCGCTAAACTCTCCGAGGCTATAAGAGGGAGGGAGGTAGCAGCTGAAGATCCAGTAATTGGATACTTTGGCTATCACAAAACCATTGAAAGACTCTGGAGATTGTACTTGTGCCGGTGTAGGCCCGCACGACCAAATCGCAGACTTTCCAGAGTTGTTTTGGACCCATTGGGAAGACGATAAGTTTCTATAAGGCTCGCTTATAATGGCAATGTCTGTGCGTAGGTCTCTGACGGTTTGGACTAGTAAGTCCTGCGCCGCCTCGCAGTGATTGAGGTTTATTTGGATTAATCTAATCATGGCGAGACGAAATCCCTCCTCTTGGGCCATGAACACATTTCTGGCTGCCTGCTATGTGGCCGATGTTCTGCTCGCCGCTGGCGATACATAGACAGCATGAGGGGCTGTTGACGCACTCACTTATTTTGTGCCCGCTTTTGCCGCACTTTAGACAGAGTCCCGTTCTGTCGATTTTGCTGGAGCATTTCGACGCAATATGGCCATACTCTAGGCATCTGAGGCATCTTTTTGGAGCGTTATTGATGCTAATTGGGCAAACGTTCCAGCGAACTTTAATTTTGCTGACTTTGAGCATTTCCTTGGCTGTCAATGCTGGGACGCTCACTGTGGCCCGCTGGTAGCCTGAGTACATTGGGCGGAGGCTTTTTATTGACTGAGGTTGTATTTGAATCTGGCGTTCTGCCCAAAATGCCGATATAATGTCGTCTCTGGTTACCTCCTCGTCGAGATCCTTGATATCGAGTCTGATCTCCTCAGTTAGGGGTTTGGCCTCAAACTGGCTTCCAAGCGCCGCGCCGATGTCTACGCTCATTTGCTGGAGATTGTTACCCATGGGTTTTTCTATCTCAAGCAAGAGATCGCCTTTTGCGGTGCGTCGTACCTTTTTACGTTCGCTCCGATAGCCTTTAGATTCTCATCCTCGCTACGAGTGACAATTTTTAGCATTTCGCTGTACGTTAGGCTGCCCTTGTTTGCTATTAGAATAGCGTCTGACCTGTGTCTTGGTAGTTTTTGCCTTGGCGCGGGCGTCCGTTTGGCCCTTCTGACCGTGACTTGCTGCCAGTCTGCACTGTTATCCTCTGGCTTGTTGGAATCGGCATGTTGGGAGCTGGCTACCCGCTCTTCATGAAACTGAGGGGCTCCTCGCTTTTTCTTTGGCGGCGTCTTTCGTTGCGTTGCCGCGTCCTCTCGTGGGCGTTTTGGTGTGTCTCTGCGCTCTGGCTCTGCTGTTTGCTTGCCCAGGAGTATTGCCGCTGGAGAGGTTTGCGTATTCCTTTCCTGAACATCCCTGGGTTTTTGGAACATACCCGCCAACGCTTTCTGGCAGAGCAACTCTTGGAGTTCTTTCAGCCTTACTATGGCTTGTTTTGTGCTCATATTGATATGTCGCACTGGCTTTTTGTTGTCGTCCCGCTTGTTAAACAAGTGATCTAACTGCCATACTAACACGCCAAGTTCGTCCAGCTCAGCTATGCGAGAGATCACTGGGGGACTGGGAGCTAAAGACGTTACGTCTGGGCTGTTAAGCACTGCTTGTGCACACGCTAAGGGTGTTTTGGCTGCGTTGCCATGTACTGGAGGAGGAGATATTCCGATCAACGGACGTCGGCCAAATACGGCTTCCTCGCTCATGTTGCCCAATGGATCACTCTCTGGCTGGGAATGGTGATCCAACGATGCCACAAATTTATCCATTGGTTCAAGAAACCCAGTTCGGAGGCAGTATCCAAACACAAAATTGCTGTAATGGTTACAATTTTGAATTTGAATTCAAATCCGGGCGGTTAATCAGAGGCGCCACCTGCCGATTTTATGGCTAGGGGCTCCCCTTGTCTTTCTTCGTTATTCAACACTGGGGCGATCAGATGTTTGTGCCGGTGTGAAGAAGAGGAAGAAATTGTGCAACAACAATGAAAATTCGCAGAAAACTGGAAAACTGGATAAAAATTCTCACCCACACCACGAAAAAACGGGGCCAATACTGAGAGGCGGGAAAAGTAAATGGAGAGGTGACTGGCTCCTCCCCTCGCCCCCGTCCGCCACAGTGGGCCAACCGGCTGAGTTATAAACTGGAGTAGGATCGGCAGTGGTTGCGGCCGACGAATCCCAGAAGCGTGGTATGTAACCAAGTTTGCAGAGGTCCTCCTTGACTAAAATTTTTTGATCTACAGGCCTTTTGTATGCCCGAATTTGGGGTTAACAACGGAGCACCCGCGGACAAAGATACGTTCTCTCAGGTTATCCAAGTAGTCATCAGCTGTGTATTACGTGAATATGTTTATGTGAATACATTAATGTATATACCTATATTCAAGTGCACACTTATATTTTATTGCGTACATATTTGATTGTTTATACTTGCAACAAAGTGTCACAAGTTGAACTCTTTTTATTAATTGATTTTTCATAAAAAGCTTCTGCTCTCTGACGTGACGGTCGTGTTTTAGCATAGCTCCTGAGTTGGCTTTTCAATGGCTTGTTGTCTGATCAGTATAGAGCAATATCTTGTTGGCTCTGCGATAATCTTATTCACTTAAAATGTGCTGGCCTCAATGACCGCGACTACGACAAATTTTCTGGTTTGTCTGTGTCTAAGCCTGAGCTTGGCTTAATGCGCTGGATTTGCTTATCTTGTGCCAGCCAGCAGCTTGATTTTAGCCGTATTTATAGGGAAATTCGTTTAAAGTTTCTTTCTTTAAACAAACTGGCCAAACAGCTGTCTAACGAGTGTGACTCTAGCGTACATTTATTGTCGCAATTCAAGTTTGTTCCACCTTCTGAGAAATTGCCCATGAAATAAAATGTACCCTTAAGTTGCCTCGTACGCAGTCGCCAGCTCTCTCTATTACATCGTCTCCCATTTTACTTTCGCCTACACCATCTTCTTGTCCCTCTTTATGCTCTTCTTTTCAGATTGAAGTACCCATTACAAGCCCTGGTGTACCTCAATCTACCCCTGACGGGAACTCTGATCAATCACAGGATCATGCTGGCTCTCAATCACTTGCGGATCCCAATGCTCCTCCCCCCACTAACTGTAGTGCCTAATCGCAAACAATTATTTATTTCTAGGCTTGCTCCAGATACTTCTGAGTCGTCTGTGGCAGCTTACATTGGTAACATATGCCCTGCTAAGGTTTTATTTCAAAAGTTTAAGTTTTCTAGGCCTCGCGAAATCTCCTCTTTTAAAATTACAGTACCAAATGAGTACTTCTCAGCTATGGTTGACCCTAATTTTTGGCCAGAGGACCTAGTTGTTCACGAGTTTGCGCCTAATAAGCGCTCCCGTCCGTTGCCTGTCCACCTTCTTACCAAGCTCTCGAAACTGTTCTGTGATAGCCAAACCTTTTCGGCTGACATATTAGCTTTCTCTGAAACTTGGCTTAACTTCTCCCTTTTGGATAATGAAATAATAATAATAACTTTATTTCTTATAGGCTTGATCGTGTTGGTCGTCGTGGCGGTGGAGTACTCATTTCTGTCAACTCAAATCTGTGTTCAAGTGTGGTGCCGATTGATCTCTCCTTAGGTGTTGAGTTTGCGTCGAAGTTACATATTCTAACTTTAGTCTATGTATCTCTTGTTCATATATTCCTCCAGCTTCTGATATCATAATCTTCGTGCACCATGCTGATGCTTTACGCACTATATCAGTTTAATTCTTTCCTTAACTCTTCTAAAAGAATCCTTGATCTTGTTTTTGTCTCCGATCCCACTGTTAGTGCTGTATCACAAACACAGCCACTAGTGAAACCTGAAGATCCTTATCACCCTGCCATTGAAGTTACTATTTCTTACAATTCCGATACTAGTTCATTAAATAACATCTCAAATTCTCGTCGAAGATGTTTTCGTGAAACAAATTTCAATCTTCTTAACAGCCTTATTTTCTCTTTTGATTGGTCATTTCTATTTGAGTGCTGCGATATAGATTGTGCAGTGAAGTTTTTCTACTCTGCTCTTAATTCTCTAGTTGATAAATGCGTTCCTTATGTGAATGTCTCTACCGTCTCCAGCTCGCCAGTCTGGTTCACACGTAGGCTCTCTAATCTCCGTAACATTAAATCGAGATATTTTAAAAGATTAAAAAAAACTGGTTCGCGACTTGACTATGCAAATTATTGTATAGCCAAATCTCAATTTTGTCTTTTAAATACTCAATGCTACAACAATTATCTCGTTCTTTGTAAGGTTGAATTTTATAAGAACCCCAAAAGATTTCACAACTTTGTCAATTCCAAAAGACGCTCTAATGTACTACCTTCCACCTTCAGACATAATGACCAGACTGCTAATAATGATTCAGATATTGCAGATCTGTTTGCTAAATTTTTTCAGTCGACATATTCTACTACTGTTTCGGATCCCACAACCTATCCCTTTTCAATCCCACATTTAAATTGTATGTTTTTTCCCAGTATTACTGAAGACTGTATTCTCTCTAGCTGGTCATCTATGAAGTCTTCCTTCGTTCCCGGGCCTGATGATATACCTAGTTGCATCCTTAAAATGTGTTCTATTTCCCTATCTAAGCCTTTAGCTCGGTTATTCTTTATATCGAGTGAGACTTGTAGATTTCCTGATATTTGGAAGGAGTCATTTATTATTCCGCTTTTTAAAAAAGGTAGCGAATCGGATGTTTCCAACTACCGTGGCATTGCCAAACTTTCGGCAATACTTAAGCTGTTTGAGAAAATTATTACGTCTTCCCTTCAACATCTATCCAGATCCACTATTTCTCCTTGTCAGCATGGCTTCATGAAAGGTCGTTCGTCGTTTACCAACCTTTCAGAATTGACTACCCTTGTACACCATGGCTTCCGTAAAAAGTGTCAAACTGATGTTATTTATACTGACTTCAGCAAGGCTTTTGGCTCATTCACGCGTGCTCATGTTTGCGGATGACGTCAAGATTTGTTATTCCTATAACGATCCTTCTTTCCAACAGCACTTGCAATCAGATCTCGATGCGTTCTGTAATTGGTGCCACGTTAATAAATTACACCTTAATGCCTCTAAGTGTTCTTGTGTTTTGCCTCCGCTCCTAGCTCATTTCTCTATTAAGTCTGTTCTGTTAGATTGTGTACCATCATTCAAAGACTTAGGCGTTATGTTTGACCATAAACTTTCATTTAATGTTCATATTTCTTCAATTGTCAATGGAGTAGCCTTCTTGGCTTCATTAAACGTTGGGCCAAAAAATTTGATGATCCCTATGTAACAAAGGTTTTATACACTTCGTTAGTTCGCCCTACTCTTGAATGTTGCTCGCCAGTGTGGAACCCGCAATATGATGTTCACCAGCGTAGTATTGAATCGGAACAGAAGCAATTCCTTAAGTTTGCTCTACGCGGTCTAAATTTATTTTTTTTTTTTTTTTTTTTTACGCGCGAGCCCAAGCAGATAACTGCCCACCTCCCACCCGACCGACCGAGGGGTGCAGCCGTATAACGCACGGCACGAATCGCGTGGACAAATACACAATAGAAAAAACAGACAAACAAATAATACTATAGCTATCTATTAACTAAATGGGATAGGATAGATGTTTTAAGCATATTAATAGAAAACTCTGAGCTGATTACAGGGAATAGAAGGTTGTAATCAGAGCAGAGGACCCTAAAAGGTTCATGCATAGCATAGTTAGAAGAACAACGACTAAGGGATAAAGGTATCAAAGGATGTCTACTCCGTCTACATGGTACCGACAGATTCACCTGAGCTAATAACTCAGGCGAGTCGATATCACCAATTAGGAGCTTGTGCATAAAAATGACACCAAGCATAATTCTACGGTTAGTTAGGGACGGAAGATTAATCGAGAGAAGTCTACTAGAATACGAAGGCAAATTGACATTGCGATCCCAGCTTAAGCCACGAAGAGCACATAGCAAAAACTGCTTTTGAACGGATTCAAGTCTAATCTGGTGCGACTCATATTGAGGTGACCAAATGCAAGATCCATACTCTAAAATAGGACGGACAAGCGAAGTAAAAAGAACTTTAGTTGTATAGGGGTCATCAAATTCTTTTGACCATCTTTTAATGAAACCCAGGACACTCATGGCCTTTGCGACCGTGGTGGAAATGTGGGTGTTAAAATTTAACTTATGGTCCATAAGTACGCCCAAATCATTTATATTATTTAAACGTTCTAAAGGGCTATTGTTTAGAAAATAAGTGACCAGTTGGGGAGAGTTACGGAAAAAAGTCATTACCTTACATTTGGTAGTGTTAAGATTTAGTAGATTAAACTGGCACCAGGATTGAAAGTTTTTAAGATCAGCTTGTAGCCGACTAAATGAATCTGTATCTTTATGAGTAAGACAAATCTTGACATCGTCAGCATACATAAGCACACGCGAATGAACAATGACTGATGGAAGATCGTTAATGAATAGTGTGAAGAGCAGAGGGCCAAGATGACTACCTTGAGGTACACCAGAAGTCACAGGAATGGAAGCGGAAAAAGAAGACTTAAAAAGTACCTTCTGTTTTCTATTTGTTAAATATTCACGAACCCAAGAAAGGAAAAGGGGTGGAAATCCAATGTCGCTCAGCTTAGAAAGTAATAGGGTATGATTAACGGAATCAAAGGCTTTGCTAAAGTCAGTATATATTACATCAGTTTGTTTACCATTTTTAAACCCCTTGATAATTACTGATGTAAATTCTAAAAGGTTAGTGGTTGTAGATCTACGTTTCACAAACCCATGTTGGGATGGCGAAATAATAGAGCTGCAAAAATGTTGCAATTGAGAAGTTATAATTTTCTCAAAAGCTTTCGGAATAGCGGACAATTTTGAGATACCCCTATAGTTAGAGGCTTCGGACTTTTTGCCATTTTTATGCAGAGGAATGATATACGACTCCTTCCAAATAGATGGAAAAGAGGAAGATTCGACAGACAATATAAACAATTTTAAAATGGGTTTACATAATGCGTTTGCACAGAACCTGAGTACGCATCCAGGAAGACCATCTGGACCCGGAGAATAAACAGGTTTAACTAATTTAAGTTCGCTAAGAATAGAACTTTCATCAATCACTGGATTGAAAATGCAATTAGCCTTTTTTAAATGATAAGGATACGGACTTGCTCGATATTCCGTTGAGGAATAAGTTGTTTTGAAAAAACTCGCAAACATATCGGCAATTGCCTGATCAGTGCTTGCTTTTTTATTTTGAAAAGACAAAAAAGATGGGTGCACAGAGGTATTACGTTTAGAATTAACAAAATTATAAAATTGTTTAGGGCAGAAAAAAACTGAAGGTTACACCGCTGAAGATAATTCTTATAGCATTGTGTATTAAGCATCATGAATTTTGAACGAGCGACTGTATACAGAGCATAATCTGATGAACGACGTGTTTTGTGAAACTTCTTATAATATCGTGTCTTCACATTTTTCAAATTGGATAACTCACGAGAGAACCAGGGAGGTTTGTTAAGCCGCTCCAGCCTACCAAGAGGCACACAAATATCAAAGAGTGAATTCAGAGTATCATAGAAAAAACGAACAGCTGAGTTCATATCTCTACAATTGTACAGATAAGACCAATCGGTAGTAGCAATGTTTTCATTAAGGCTGGCAAAGTCAGTCTTACGAAAGCACCTAGTTAGAGGTAACTCATTTGAACCAAGTAATGGTGAAAGCAAGGGCAAATCAATTTTTAAATTTAATGTAGGATGAAATTTGTCTTCTGGAAGAACAAATGGTTCGATCCTAGAAACCTCACAATAAGAAGAATCCAATACAAAAATAAGATCTAACGATTTTGACTTGGGATAAAGATAAGCCTAGAAGGCCATCAATAAAGTCATGTGACAAAGAGGGCAGCAACGTGGTAGATTCATCTGTTAGTGACCATGCTAAAGCGGGTAAATTAAAATCACCTACAACTATGAGCAAGTCTTGACTGGAAACTAAAGAGGAGACAAACTGAATTGCCTCTAAATGATTTAAATATACCACCATGTCCGACAATGGTGGAATATATATAATATATATTTGAACGCGAGTCTTCGCCTACTTATTCTTCTTATTAATCTTCCTTCACTTTATAACCGTAGGCTCGTTTTTGGCATTCTCTTTCTCCATAAACTAGTCAACGGCGAAGTAATTTCTAATAATTTACTAGATGCTGTATATTTTTGTGTTCCCTCACGTCGGACCAGAAAATTTTTTCCTATTCACCTTAGTAGATGTCTGACTAACTACTCTCTTCACGAAGCTTTTCGTGTTCTTTGCCAATCTTTTAACAACCTTTCTCACCTTATCTCTCCTCATCTTTCTGTCACTTCTCTTCGCGCTATACTTTTTAATCATCTACAGCGAAACCAATGAAAATATTCTGCACTTGGATTGGCTGCAACTCATCCCTGACCACATTGGCTGTGGTCTGTGAATCGGGGCATAGCTGGCATCTTGTGCAAATAAAACACCTCCACCGGGTCGGGGATGTTTAGTTGTGTATAAAGCTAAGCTACCTTCTTCATTTAATTACTATCTGTCTTTAGCTTAAGCTTTTTCGTCGACTGCTGTGTTACTTGACGTAAATAAATAAATACATAGATATGAATATACTACACTATAATTGAAGGCTTCAGAGTTTTTTCCCATTTTATGAAGAGGAATGATTCCTTCCAAATAAATGGAAAAAGCGGATAATGAGACGGACAGTGTAAACAACTTAAGCATTGGCTTACATTAAGCCTCTACACAAAACCTCAATACGCAGCTGGGTATTCCATCAGATACAGGTGCATATACTGGTTTGACGAAACTGAGCAAATTTTGTCATAATAAATAAAAATACATAGAAGTATAGTCAACGAACAAATAGAAATATATGTATAAAATTTACGAGTCTTGAGTACAAGTGTGGTCGCTAGTCACGAGTCTGGTCCCTGCACGTGCGCCATTTACGATTCTTCTGGTCGTGCTGTGGCCTTGCCATGATCCTTCGGGTACACATGGATGATGACACGCATTGACCAGTAGTTTACCATGAAACTACACAGAAGTTGCGATTCATCGTTATACTTCGTTTATTAATCACTTGATTGTACTTCTGATCAGACTAAACCTTAGACTGCCCTTCTTCCAGAGTACTTCTGGTTCCGAGGCCAGACGAAAACTAAGACTGCCATTCTTCCAGAGATTGGGGGCTTGAATATACCTCAAGAGGGCTGATCATCCTCTATTGATCGTACTGTGGACGATCCTAATAGTAGGTCGCTCTTCCGGTGAAGTCAGCAGAAACGGGTTGCTACCTTTGTAACCAGACAGACAAGTTCTTATGCTATGTGATAGGAAGTTAGTATTGGGTCAAACGTTAAAGTGCTTATTTCAGGTATAGAAAGTCACAATGTACTTAAGGTTATGGGATATGTGTATTGTCAACGTGACTTCTGTGACGAGTCACATTTCCATTGCTGCTTAAACTACGCCCATGTGGGGCCCCTCTGTATTGTTACTTTTATTTTTCATACGCCCATGGAGGGCAAATTAAATACCTCAACACGAAAACTAATTGTAATTCCTTTTTTGATAGGCAATATTTACGATCGCCGCCTCTCTCTCTTTCTAACTACCGTCTTGATGCGGCTGCAGCGTCGACTCGTCGCGGAGAGAACAACCTCCCGACTGCGGACGCTGCGCTGCATGGCGACGGTAAAGAGACCATGAGTAAACTGAAAGTGAAAGAGAGAGACGGCGATCGTGACGCGTGCCCACAAGACGCATCGAATGTTTTCACCGTTAGGACGTAAGTAGGCAGAGCAAGGGTGGGTTTGAACAGAGAGCTAGAATTAGGAGAAAATCACTTCGCCAGTAGCCACGTGAGTGATCAGTCGCATTGCGAAACAGTGAGAGTAAACCGACAAGTGCAACCAAGAAAAAAACCAAGACTAGAGACCGAGTAACAGAGAGAGATCCTTCAGGAATAGCAGGTGAGCCCGTGACCAAAGTTCCCCTTTATTTCTACTTGAGTGCGGTAGGAACCCAGATTTCCAAATATGTTTAGGATTAATTAATTATTAATAAATATTACAACATGATCACTTAATCTAACCCGGCATTATTTCTTTATTCGGCACTGAACTTTCGTATACCCTTTCCCCCTTCTTTTCCTTGCCCACTTAACTATTTGAGTGGAGCCAAAGGATCAGCGGACTTCGGCAGGATGAGTTATTCTCCTGCAGTCGAAGTCAGTCGCTCGTCCCTAGGCTCAGACACTCAAGGTGAGGAGGCAACGGATCTCGGCCAAGCGGGCTTCGCTTGGCAGACGAGATTAGTCGTTGCAGTTCCTCTGCACCATCCCTGTCTAATAACCCCACTGACATCTCCTTCCACGCTTCCTATTCCCAGTCCAAGAGGCAACGGATCTTGGCCAAGCGGGCTTCGCTTGGCAGACGAGATCAGTCGTTGCTACTCCTCTTGGACTCTCCGTCTACTCCTTTCCCTTCCCTTTCCACCCCTTTAGGTGGTCTCAGTCCCCTATCCTAATACTCGTCAAGGTCTCCAGATCAAATAAATGTTCTGTAGACTGGACTCTGGGACTGAGAATTGTACCCCAGCCAGAGCTTCCTTACAGATGGCGCCCGAGCAGGGACCTTGACGAGTATTATGGGGGAAATGTTAAATTATATATAGATGTATGCACATTCATAGATATATGTATATATATATATATATATATATATATATATATATACCTTGGTAGGGTACAGATGGCGCCCGAGCAGGGACCTTGACGAGTATTATGGGGGAAATGTTAAATTATATATAGATGTATGCACATTCATAGATATATGTATATATATATATATATATATATACATACATATATGAGTCCACGCGAGGGTGGAATTTTTTTTTGTATGTCTATTCATTAATATATATATAGATATATATCGGAGTCAAGACAGATGGCAAAATACACAGAGACAAAAATTATTTTTATATATATATATATATGTGTATATTTGTGGTTAGGGTATTTAAAAGTCGCATACACGTTGTCGATGTGCCACGTGCTTTTAGTTTTCTTTGCAAGCAACAGTTACATGCGAGAAAGAGACAGGGACACTCGAGTGGCCAGTAAGAGTGAGAGCAGACAATTCACCGTTTGATTCGGGTCGTGTGTGTGAGCTACGAGCATTCTCTCCCCATTTCTCTCTCCCTCTTACACAAATTTTTAATTCAACCTTTTTTTTTTTTTTTTTCTTTTTTCCCTCATTTTTAAAAAAAAAAACCCCCGGGGGAGAGTATTTTTTTTTTTTTTTTTAAAAAAAAAAAAAAAATAAAAAAAAAAAGAGGGGAAGAAAAAAAAAAAATTTTTTTTTTTTTTTTTTTTTTTTTTTTTTTTTTTTTAATTCTATTTATTTAACAAATTAATTACATATAACAGTGAGGCAACATACATACAGTATACGTACAATACATTAAGATACAATACGTACACTACAGTAATATACAAGAAAAATGACAAGAACTGCTGCGGGACGGCCGAAAGGTAATGCTTCACAGCAGTCGAGTTGTTTTTAATGCCGTACCTCCACCCCTGCCCTCCGGCGTTCGGCTAATCGCAGATCGCGCATCGCATTAGCTGCGAAGGAGTTTACCGCATCCCACTTACGTGGACTCGAGATCATCTCCTCTATCAGGTTATCAACTGTGAGGGTGGTACCCACTTCTTGGAATAGCACTTCCCGTTCGCCAGAGAAGCGATTGCATTCAAACATTACGTGCTCTGCATCTTCAATGACGCCTTCCCCGCACGACGGGCAGAAGGGGGATGCGTCGTGTCCGAAACGGTGTAGGTAATACCTAAAACATCCATGCCCACTGATGAATTGCGTAAGATGGAAATTTACGGCACCGTGTTGCCTACCAATCCACGCACGTACATCTGAAATCATTCTGTGGGTCCAACGCCCCTTGGAGGATTGATCCCACCTCTGCTGCCAGGTGGCTATACTTCTCCTTCTAGCGTCAGCCCTCTTCTCCCTCCTAGATGGCCCATCCTCAAGCGAAGATGCTACTAGTCGAGCTTCCTCTATCTGCAGCTCGATAGGAACCATTCCCGCAATAACCAGTGCGGCGTCGTCGGAGATGGTCCTGAAGCCGCAGCATACCCTGAGCGCACTGAGACGATATGCTGCCCGGATACCTCTGGTATAGCTCTCTGTCTTTACTGCATCTGCCCATACCTGTGCCGCGTAGAGAATGATGGATGTTGTAACGCTAGAGAGTAGCAGTCTTCTTTCTTGTCTGGGGCCGCGGGTGTTCAGCATGATTCTCGCTAAAGCCCTCGCTGACTCCAGAGCCTTTGCGTGCACATGCTCCAGATGTTCTCGAAAGCATAGCCGCGTATCCAGCCAAACTCCAAGGTACCGAATAGCCCGCTTCGAGCATATGATAGAGCCCTGTACACTGACCGATGCCGTCTCGACCCGTTTCCTGCTGCTTATTAGGACAAGCTCCGTTTTGTGCGCTGCTAGTTGTAGGCCCACCGAACGCAGCCACTCTGTGATGAGCAAGATCGCCTCGTTTGCCAACGCCTCCGCTTTCGCGACTTCTTTTGCCACTATGACCAGAGCTACATCGTCAGCATATCCAACGGTTTCGCAGCCAGCCGGCAGGTTCAAGCGAAGGATCCCGTCATACATAATGTTCCACAACAGCGGCCCCAAAACGGAGCCTTGGGGTACCCCTGCGGAAACCGAGTATGATGATTGGCCGTTTGTTGTGCTGAAGCACAGTTGCCTGTCCTCGAAGTAGCTCCAGATAATTGCGCGTAGATACTCTGGGACTCCAAAGCTATATAATGCATCCAAAATACATCCCCAGTCTGCAGTATTGAAAGCATTTTTGACATCTAGCGTGACAATCAGACAGTACTCCTTCGTCCCATGCTTCCATCGAGTGCCTTCTATGGCTGCCGCGGCTATACTGACAACCTTGCCGATGGCGTCGACCGTCGATTTGGCTTTGCGAAATCCAAATTGATTGGATGATAGGTCCCCTCCGGCATTTATAGCTCTGTGAAGCCGGGTACATATAAGACCCTCTAGAACTTTGCCCATAGTATCCACCAGGCAGATGGGCCTGTAAGATGAGGCCGTTCCTGCGGGTTTCCCTGGTTTCGGGATCAGAACCAGTTTTTGCCGTTTCCAGATCGTGGGGAAAACTCCTTCATCTAGGCATTTATTGTATGTCTCCAAAAAAGAGTCTGGGCGCAGCGCCATTGCCAGTTTGAGGGCCCGGTTGGGGATGGCATCTGGTCCTGGTGCCTTACTCGGCTTTAGTTGGCTTGTTGCGGCCACGATTTCCTGTATTGACACAGGTTCAGTGACATAACTTCCTGCAGCTGGTGTGGCGGGACGTCTACTATGGAGTGAGTTATCCTTACGCGGGAATAATTCTGTGACTATGGAGCTAAGTTGCTCCGCTTCTAAAGGTGTGTGATTTCTATTTGCATATATGCGCTTTACGACGATTTTATACGCCTTCCCCCAGGGGTCTTGCTCTGCTGAGTCACATAGTCTTAGAAAAATTTCCCTCTTAGTTGCCCAAATAGTGTGCTTTAATGTCGTCCTTGCCGAGCTAAATTCGTGCTGCAGCTGCGGCCAGTTTTCAGCATCACGGCGTCTAGCCCTTTGGTATCGTCTCCTGGCTGCAAGACACTTTTTTCGCAAATCGCTGATGTTTTGATTCCACCAATATACAGACTTGTGGTGCCTTGTGTATGCACCACATTGCTGCATGCCCGCATCGCATGCTCTCTCGACCATTTTGGAGATACGGTGAGCCATAACCTCTGCTTCATCCTGTTCCCAGTCGCAGCTATTGAGTGCCGCTGTAAATTCCTGCAAGTTAAGCGTGTTTATCTTATATTTTTTATCTTGAGTATCATTAGCATTTGGTGGGCGGCCAGGTTCTTCCACTGCAAAAACGATGGCCTCGTGGTCACTTGCAGTATAAGTATCGCTTATTTTCCATGACGACGATGGATAAAGGCCGCTGCTGGTGAAAGTGAGATCTATAATTGATCCCATTCCTGCGCGCCTGAACGTAAATTGAGAGCCACTGTTTAATAGGACAACGTCTGCGGCAGCAAACGTCTCTAAAAGTACACGCCCTCTTGCATTGGTAAAGGGGCTGCCCCACTCTACCGCCCACGCGTTGAAGTCGCCGCCAACAATAACGCGGTTGTGGTTTCTTATATCCGTAATCAGCTCGTCCAATGACCTACTATAGCCTTCCAGCGAGAGGCTTGGTGGCAAATAGCAGCTGTAGACCCAAAAGTCATTTATATGAGCACGCACAAAATGCTCAGCTGCCCACACAGAATACTGCGAGCAACGCTGCGACCGCACGTTGCAAGTCCAGATAGCCGCCTTGGATGAGAGGCTCCTGCTCCAGTTGCTGTCCTCGCTACACCTATAAGGTTCGCTAATTAACACCGCGTCTGTGTTTAACTCAAGCACTGTTTGCGTTAGCAATGCTTGCGCCGCCTCGCAATGATTTAGATTTATCTGTAAAAATCTAATCTTCTTTGTGGTGGGACACCGTCTTGGGACTTTTCTTGGTCCATGCAGGGCAATTCTGGCCTCCGGAAACGTGGTCCAACTGGTCAAGGCCCTTTTCTAGGCACAAAAAACATTTAGCCTTGTTGTGGCACTCTTTTATCTTGTGGTCGTTCTGCCCACATCTCAGGCACCACTTGCTTCTGTCGACACGCCTATTGCATCTGGCTGCGATATGCCCAATTTCCAGGCACTTATAGCACCTCACTGGGGTCTCATTTATGCGGATCCTGCATACGTTAAAAACTACTTTAACGGTACCAGCTTTAAGCAAAATCTCCGCCACGTGTGCTGGGATACACAGAATGGCTTTCTGAGTCCCCGAGCGCAGCGGACGCAGACTCTTTACAGCATCATGGGGTAGATTTATGCTCAGTTCAGCAGAAATCGCATTGATTATCTCGTCTACAGTAGTTTCATCGTCCATGTCTAGAATCTCCAGCCGGGTACGGTGGGTGAGGGTATGGGCTTCTGCCTTGCCATTCAGTGCCACATCGATATCTCCTTTAATCCGCTGCAAATTATCGGCACTACCCTTGATCTCTAGAAGAAGGTCGCCCCTTGCTGTTTTTCTCACTTTTTGGACACATTCGCCAACGGCTTTGAGCTTTGCATCCTCGCTCCGTGTCACCAGTTTTAGGATGTCACTATATGACATGTCGCCCTTCTTTTCGACGATGATAGCATTTGGTCGCTGCCTCTGCTTTGTATGCCTTCTCGGTTTTGGAGCTACTACGTGCCATTCGGCACCGCCAGCAGCAGGCTCTTTTGCAGTACTGATCTCACCAATATGTGCACTTTTTTGCTTTTTTGCTGGCACACAGCTTTGAGTCACCACTTCATCCCTTGGGCGTTTAGGAGAATCGCCGATTGGGGGCTTACCACGGAGTCTACTCACGGCCATGGCCACGCCGGGCGCTTGATCTGACTCAGCAGACTTTCTCTCATTGCAGACGGTCAGCTGGCCGTCGAACACCTTTTGGCACAGGAGTTCTTGCAGCTCCTTCATTCTCGTGATGGCTTGTTTGGTGTTGACATTGACGTGTCGGACGGCCTTTGTCATGAACACCTCTACTAAATCCCCGAGGAGCTTACCCAATTCATCGAGTTCAGGGATATTCGATGCCAGTGGAGCTACCGGTGCCGCATCCGAGCACTCGACTCTTTGCGTTGACGCTGGTGCCACAATTAGTTGCTGGCCATTCTCTTGTGGAGCTGTAACCCGAGGCGGAGTCCGGCCCAGACGTGAGCTCTTCCTGAAAGCAGCCTCTTCCACTGCCTCAGCAGAATTCGCACCAACCATACTAGATTGGCACTACCGAGACAAGGTTTAACAGTCAGGCGCTATCCGTTACTTTAAAATTTGAATTTGAATTTTCAAATTGGCGCCCAAAAACTCCCTGGCGCCCTCTGTCAGATACAAGGGCCCGACCCCTGCGTTTCCCAACACTGGCCTTGGTCAGCTGACAAACGATCGGGGAAGAAGAAGCAGCCTCTTGCAGCAACAAGAAATGTGGAACGGCCTGGGGAAATTTGCGGATAATTCCACGACACACTCACACAGGCAGGAGTCCAGAGGATGAGAGGCGGGAAAACCAGTAAGCAAGAGAGAAACGCCACCCCCCCCCCTTGGCCCAATGACCGGTCCAAACTTATGGGGATACCAAAGGAATAATTTGGCCAGCACCGCGTTGAGGCGCAGACACCAACAGTGGTACGTAGCTGACACTCCGAAGCAAGTCCTAAACAGATTCCACGATTTACAGATTCTTTGGAGGCCGATTTTTACACTCAAAACTGATTGTTTTTTTTGTTGTCTTGTTGAGAACAGTAAAACAAAAGCAACATTTAAAAAAAAAAAAAAAAAAAAATCTATATTTACATACGACACGCACACATTCATGCCCTGCTATGGGAGAAAAACGGCAGAGTATCGGGCAGGGTTCCGGCAGAATTATCAGCAGAGTCACCAACAGAGTTCTCGACGGGATTAAAAAAGCATCTTCAACAGCATAGTTCGGAGGGAATTATTAATGAAGTCAACTACTGAGCTACCGACAGAGCTAACGATAGAGTCATCAACCGAGCCATCGACAGAGTCACACATGGAAATCAGTTTCAAAAAAAAAAAAAAAAATATAATAATATATATATATTTATAACTCGCTCCAAGCCAGGTCATGCTAAGGAAGAATATCGGCACAGTCTCCGGCAGGGTTGCTACCGAATTATCAGCAGAGTCATCAACAGAGTTTCCGACAGGATTAATAATTTTATTAACAGCGTAGTTTGGAGAAAATTATTAATGTAGTCAGCTACTGAGTTACCGACAGAGCTAGCAATATGGTCATCAACGGAGCCATCGACAGAGCCGCATATAAGGATGAGTTTTATTGAAACATTAAAAATAAAAAAAAAAAAAAAAACTAACGTTACCAGAAGCACATAGAACGAGTCTAGGAGTCTCTCTCAGAGAGCCATTAGTGAGGTTGTAACCTACCGCATTACGAGTCGAATGGGACCTGGGCATGGGTAACCTAAAAATCCACCACTCTCACCCAAAGCAGCAGCAGAAGTCACAGCAGCAGAGGAAAAGAGACAGAAGAGTGACGCACAAGGGACTATTTAAAACCAAGCCTATGCACTGGCAAAGTCAGTCAGTGTTTGGAACTCAACAAGGAAACATCGAAAAAATTGCTTCAATCCGGAAGGATAGTAACTGGACAAGGATCATTATCAGGACTACTCACCAATACAAGGATTAACAACTGGACAAGGATCAGCACCCGGACAAGGATCAACGAGGACATAGGACAAGGACATTCATCGCCAAGCTGAACTAAGCTTCAAGGACCCAACGGAGATTAATGCGAAGGACGTCAAAAAATTCGGCAGCAAGGACCACTATTTTCTCAAGGATATTCTAGACAGTAATCGGAGTAAACTTTTATTTTCTTTGGACAACATCGAGGGAGAATCAAGCACGTCCCCAATAACTATATTCTACATTCAAGGATTTACCTATTTCTAATAAACAAACTGGATCGAATTCTACCAACAGGCAAGATCTTTCTTATATACATTTGAGCCATTGCAAAGAGTTTGTTCAGAATATTTAAACCAAAAACCACCTCGAAAGTTCCCCGGCGGCGATAATTCTCCTTTACGCGTCACCGTTTCTTACTCTTCTTTGAACAAACATATATACATTTTTTATATTTTCTGACCCCTCCCTTGCAGAATTTATTAAAAATTAAATAAAATATATATGTATATACGCATTGGTCAAATTGCATGTCCACATCATAGTCTATCGGTTTACCGTAGCCATCCTCAATCAGTATCGCGTAATCTACTGGGCAAACTCCGAGATCCTTAAGCTGGTTATCACTTATACTACGACTCCGTGTCTTTACTAACATACTAGCAATGGGCGTTCATTTGATAAATCATCGTCGCAAAGCCGAATTGGAAGTCCTTTGTGACGAATTCGGATTAGATACAGGTGGAATAGTGGAAGAACTAAGATATCGGTTCCGTGAGTTCGCCTCAATCACCATCATCCTGAGGTGTCGCTCTCTCTCTGCCGATAGTTTGCCTTTAACAACCGCTGTCTTAAATTCAAACGCATCTCGTTCAAAAGTAATTCATTGGATGCTTTATTCTATAAAGATTAATATTAAGAGTATATGTGCAAGTACATTTAGGACCTATTCTTACCGCAGTGTGTCCTTCTCGGCTTACACAACAAGAGAGAAAGAACATGCGGAAGCTAAACTTGAACTCCATATTTTCACAGTATGGCCATATTCATTAAGCGCCAAAAAACTTAAATATAAAATACTAGATACTAACAGCTATAGCTAGACGGTGACTGTCACCCCGCTGCTAATTATTCGGTGAACAATTCCCATCCCGCGACATCCCCGCCCCCGTGAAGCGACTGCATCACATCTAGGACCGCTAGTCTGGAGACGGGACGTATTACCCTGTGAACCCTATTTCCATCGGCGACTCTTACAGCTGCTCGCCGAGGTATCCCATCTGCTCCGGTGTATACCTCCTCCACTATACCCTTGCTCCAGTCTCGTCGTGGTGTTGCAGGGTCACAGATGTAGACGACATCATCTTTTCTGATTGGCTGGGTGCGCGCGCACCATTTCTCGCGACGCACAAGGGTCGGTAGGTATTCATGAACCCACCGCTTCTAGAACCGGTCCCTCAGTAGTCGTGCCATGCGCTATTGCTTCCTGGTTTCACACGGTTTAGGCAACTCTTCACTCTCCGCGGGTGTATCAGGAATGTTGGACGTCCCCTTCAGTAGGTCGTTGGGCGTCAAAGGTGCCTCTTGATCAACTGAAATTGGCATATGGGTTAGCGGCCTTGAGTTCACAATGTTCTCGGCCTCAATGAGCAAGCTTTGCAATACGTGTTCCTTCGGGGCCACATCCTTTACTGTATGACCCAATACCCGTTTTACGCATCGGACCATCCTGGGCTAGCTCCAGGTGAATTGCTCTAGTTCTTAAGCAGGTGAATAGAGCCACCCACCTCTTCTCTTGTCGTCGACCCACCGTCACAAGTAGTGGTCCGAAATAGTCTAAACCAGTATACTCAAATGGCCATCCACCCGGTTTTAGGCGATCTTCAGGCAACGAACCCATTAAAGGTGGGGTTGGGGTTGCACGCTGGAGTTTGCACACACCACAGTTCCGGATAACCCGCTGCAGTACCCGGCGTACTTTCGTGATCCAGAACTTCATGCGGATCTCGGTGATAGTTGCGTTTACATTCTGATGTTTCATCCTTACATGGTAGTGACGAACGATCAAATCCGTCAGTGGGTGCCTATGCGTGAGAATGATGGGCCTTCTCGCCCCATACGGTAAACACAGGGCCGCATCGATTCTCCCAGATGCGCGTAGAATCGCTAAGTCGTCAAGGTAGGGTAGCAGTCCCTTCAGCTCACTCGTCGGCTGGACTGGTCTGTTTGCATATAGGCGATGCAACTCGTCTGGGAACGCTTCCCTTTGAGCAACACGAACCAAGACGAGTTCCGCTTCCGCACATTCGGCTGCAGTCAATCCATATTTTCCATGTTCGTGCTGCTGACGACGGCACTGACACACGAATCGGAGAACCCAAGTCATAGTCCTCAACAGTCGGTTGTACTCCGAGAATCTCTGAAATTGTATAAATTCGTCGTTAGCAACAACCAAGGCAAACTCACACGGTGACTCTTAGGCCCGCACATCCATCGCGATTTCTGGCTAAAGTCAACTTGCCCTTGTGGCCTCGTCGCTTTATCCGCCACGTTGTCCGCGGTAGGGACCCATCTCCACTGGGAAGCATCTGTGGATTCTAAGATTTTTGTGACTCTGTTACCGACGAACTGCTTATAACGTCTATGAGTGCTGCATATCCAACGCAGCACCGTTTTGGCATCTGTCCATAAAATGGCATCTTCCGTCTCCATGCTGTGTCCACTCTTCACAGCGTTCATCAAGCGTGTACCGAGCACCGCTGCCTGCAGCTCCAGTCGTGGAACTGACATGGTTCTCATCGGAGCGCATTTCGTTTTATCACAAACGAAACATTTTGGTAGGCCACAGCCGCGTACGCCGACTCACTGGCGTCAGTGAAGACATGTAATTGTATTGACTTCACCATTTCTGATCCAAAGTAGTGACGCGGGCATCGGAACAGACCCACTCCTTCTAGCTGATGGCGCCATTTCTGGAAGGCGCTGTTGAGTTCTTTTGGCAACGGTTCATCCCATAAAACATTCCTTCTCCAAATCTCGCGTAATAATAACTGGCCGGTAATAGTGAAACAACTCAGGAACCCCATCGGGTCGAACGTTGACATGATTAGACTGAGGAATTGCCTCTTGGTAGGCACATCGTCCTTGATCCTCTGGTACTTCACGTTAAACCTAAATTCGTCGTTCGCTGGCTGCCAATACAATCCAAGAATTTTCTCCTCTGTTTCAGCCCACCCAACTGGGTTGGTGGTTCCTTCTTGACCCAAGGACTCCACAACAACTCAAAAAGCTTTCTGCTCTCTGACGTGACGGTCGTGTTTTTGCATAGCTCCTGAGTTTTTTATTAATATTTATTGTTTTTTCACAATTTTTAATTGTGCTTAGTTTGTTTACACTTCCGCTGGTGTTGTTCGCTTGACTCCCTTTGTGTTTTATTTCCATAATTCGACAAATTAATCAGTTTAAACAGTTTTTTCTTTTACATATTTTTTTTTTCTTTCGTCATTGCTTCTGCAGTTGCTCCCCTCATCGCCCCCATCATACCATCAGTGCTAGTGGCTTTGTTGTTCTCTCTGCTTTGTGCTTGTGCTTAGCTTCTCTCCCGCGTAATCACTTTTGTAAGGCCGCCTCTCAAAGCTCGGCTTATAACTGTTCTTGCACTCTCTGTTGTGCTGTGCACTCTAGCTGTCTCTTTGTTTTATTTGTAATTATTGATTATTTATCAATAATTATCTTTGTGCTGTGAATTTAATTTTTCTATATATTCTTATATATATATAATTTTTTTGCCTTTCTTTTGGCTTTTCAATGGCTTGTTGTCTACCTAATTGCAAACATTCTGATCGTTTTGATGATCAGTATAGAGCAATATCTTGTTGGCTCTGCGATAATCTTATTCACTTAAAATGTGCTGGCCTCAATGGCCGCGACTACGACAAATTTTCTGGTTTGTCTGTGTCTAAGCCTGAGCTTGGCTTAATGCGCTGGACTTGCCCATCTTGTGCCAGCCAGCAGCTTGATTTTAGCCGTATGTATAGGGATCTTCGTTTAAGGTTTCTTTCTTTAAACAAACTGGCCAAACAGCTGTCAAACGAGTGTGACTCTAGCGTTCAATTATTGTCGCAATTCAAATTTGTTCCACCTTCTGAGAAATTGCACAAGAAATGTACCCTTGAGTTGCCTCGTAAGCAGTCGCCAGCTCTCTCTATTACTTCCTCTCCGATTTTACTTTCGCCTACACCATCTTCTTGTCCCTCTTTATGCTCTTCTTTTCAGATTGAAGTACCCATTACAAGCCCTGGTGTACCTCAATCTATCCCTCACGGGAACTCTGATCAATCACAGGATCATGCTGGCTCTCAATCACTTGCGGATCCCAATGCTCATCCGCCTCCACTAACTGTAGTGCCTCATCGCAAACAATTATTTATTTCTAGGCTTGCTCCAGATACTTCTGAGTCGTCTGTGGCAGCTTACATTGGTAACATATGCCCTGCTAAGGTTTTATTTCAAAAGTTTAAGTTTTCTAGGCCTCGCGAAATCTCCTCTTTTTAAATTACAGTACCAAATGAGTACTTCTCAGCTATGGTTGACCCTAATTTTTGGCCAGAGGGCCTAGTTGTACACGAGTTTGCGCCCAATAAGCGCTCTCGTCCGTTGCCTGTCCACCTTCCTACTTTATCTTCTGCTTCAAAAAACTAATAACGTCTAGTCTTTGCATTCATTATCAAAATGTAAGAGGACTTCTTACCAAGCTGTCGAACCTTTTCTGTGATAGCCAAACCTTTTCAGCTGACATATTAGCTTTCTCTGAAACTTGGCTTAACTCCTCTGTTTTAGATAATGAAATTCTTTCTAATAATTTTATTTCTTATAGGCTTGATCGTGTTGGTCGTCGCGGCGGTGGAATACTCATTGCTGTCAACTCGAATCTGTGTTCAAGTGTGGTCGATTGATCTCCCCTTAGGTGTTGAGTTTATTTGCGTCGAAGTTACATGTTCTAACTTTAGCCTATATATCTCTTGTTCATATATTCCTCCAGCTTCTGATATCATGATCTACGTGCACCATGCTGATGCTTTACGAACTATTTTTGGTCGTCTTAAAGATCGTGATGTTCTTATAGTTTTAGGTGATTTTAACTTGCCTAATATTTCTTGGCTTATTGATGATAATCTATCTTTCTTAATTCCTTCATCTCAACATGTTTTTCTTGATAGCCTACTTGAATGTCCACTATATCAGTTGAATTCTTTCCTTAACTGTTCTAAAAGAATCCTTGATCTTGTTTTTGTCTCTGATCCCACTGTTAGTGCTGTATCGCAAACACAGCCACTAGTGAAACCTGAAGATCCTTATCATCCTACCATTGAAGTTACTATTTCTTACAATTCCGTTACTAATTTATTTAAAAACATCTCAAATTCTCGTCGTAGATGTTTTCGTAAAACAAATTTCAATCTTCTTAACAGCCTTATTTTCTCTTTTGATTTGTCGTTTCTATTTGAGTGCTGCGATATAGATTGTGCAGTGAAGTTTTTCTATTCTGCTCTTAATTCTCTAATTGATAAATGCGTTCCTTATGTGAATGTCTCTACCGTCTCCAGCTCGCCAGTCTGGTTCACACGTAGGCTCTCTAATCTTCGTAACATTAAATCGAGATATTTTAAAAGATTTAAAAAAACTGGTTCGAGACTTGACTATGCAAATTATTGTATAGCCAAATCTCAATTTTGTCTTTCAAATACTCAATGCTACAACAATTATCTCGTTCGCTGTAAGGCTGAATTTTATAATAACCCCAAAAGATTTTACAACTTTGTCAATTCCAAAAGACGATCTAATAAACTACCTTCCACCTTCAGACTTAAGGACCAGTCTGCTAATAATGATTTAGATATTGCAGATCTGTTTGCTAAATTTTTTCAGTCGACATATTCTACTACTGTTTCGGATCCCACACCCTATCCCTTTTCAATCCCACATTTAAATTGTATGTTTTTTCCCAGTATTACTGAAGACTGTATTCTCTCTAGCTTGTCATCTATGAAGTCTTCCTTCGTTCCCGGGCCTGATGATATACCTAGTTGCATCCTTAAAATGTGTTCGATTTCCCTATCTAAGCCTTTAGTTCGGTTATTCTTTATATCGAGTGAGACTTGTAGATTTCCTGATATTTGGAAGGAGTCATTTATTATTCCGCTTTTTAAAAAGGGTAGCAAATCGGATGTTTCCAACTACCGTGGCATTGCCAAACTTTCGGCAATACCTAAACTGTTTGAGAAAATTATTACGTCTTCTCTTCAACATCTATCCAGATCCACTATTTCACCTTGTCAGAATGGTTTCATGAAAGGTCGTTCGTCGCTTACCAACCTTTTTAGAATTGACTACCCTTGTACACCATGGCTTCCGTAAAAAGTGTCAAACTGATGTTATTTATACTGACTTCAGTAAGGCTTTTGATACGGTTGATCATTCTTTGCTTCACGCGAAACTTAACATCATGGGTTTTTCACCAAAATTATTGGGTTGGTTAAAGTCGTATCTTATTGGCAGAACCCAAAAGGTGTCTTTTCGTTCCTCGATATCTAAAACTGTTCGAGTTACGTCAGGTGTACCCCAAGGCAGTCATCTGGGCCCACTATTATTTACATTGTTTATAAATGATTTGCCTTTGGCCTTGGCTCATTCACGCGTGCTCATGTTTGCGGATGACGTCAAGATTTGTTATTCCTATAATGATCCTTCTTTCCAACAGTACTTGCAATCAGATCTCGATGCGTTCTGTGATTGGTGCCACGTTAATAAATTACACCTTAATGCCTCTAAGTGTTCTTTTATGACTTTCAGTCGTTTGTCTCCGCTCCTAGCTCATTACTCTATTAAGTCTGTTCTGTTAGATTGTGTTTCATCATTCAAAGACTTAGGCGTTATGTTTGACCCTAAACTTTCATTTAATGTTCATATTTCTTCTATTGTCAACAGAGCAAGCAGCCTTATCGGCTTCATTAAACGTTGGGCCAAAGAATTTGATGATCCCTATGTAACAAAGGTTTTATACACTTCGTTAGTTCGCCCTACTCTAGAATATTGCTCGCCAGTGTGGAACCCGCAATATGATGTTCACCAGCGTAGTATTGAATCGGTACAGAAGCAATTCCTTAAGTTTGCGCTACGCGGTCTTAATTGGGACCCGGGTCTTCGCCTACCTTCTTATTCTGACAGACTTCTTCTTATTAATCTTCCTTCACTTTATAACCGTAGGCTTGTTTTTGGCATTCTCTTTCTCCATAAACTAGTCAACGGCGTAGTCATTTCTACCAATTTACTAGATACGCTGTATTTTTGTGTTCCCTCACGTCGGACCAGAAACTTTTTTCCTATTCACCTTAGTAGATGTCTGACTAACTACTCTCTTCACGAACCTCTTCGTGTTCTTTGCCAATCTTTTAACAACCTTTCTCACCTTATCTCTCCTCATCTTTCTGTCACTTCTCTTCGCGCTATACTTTTTAATCATCTACAGCGAAGCCAATGAAGATATTCTGGACTTGGATTGGCTGCAACTCATCCCTGGCCACATTGGCTGTGAATCGGGGCATAGCTGGCACCTTGTGCAAATAAAACACCTCCACCGGGCCGGGGATGTTGAGTTGTGTATAAAGCTAAGCTACCTTCTTCATTTAATTACTATCTGTCTTTAGCTTAAGCATTTTCGTCGACTGCTGTGTTAGTTGACGTAAATAAATAAATAAATAAATAAATAAACCTTAGGTGAGTTGGATTAAAATCGGCGTAGCTCAAATCCTCCAGACTTGTGTATGTCTCTGACCCTGGCAGAGACTGATATAGCTTCGTCCTCAGTGACGAAACTGTCCACATAATCGTCCACATAATGATAGTCTGTAATAGCTTTGACCGCTCGTGGGTCTACTTGTTGGTGACGCATCGCATTTAGCGTTATGACATGATGTGCGGCACTTGGAGAACAGGCAGCTCCAAAGGTCATCACCTGCATCTCGTACACATCAGCTTCTCGTTGTCTATCTCCATCCCGCCACAGGAACCGTTGAGAACGTCGGTCCTGGGGCTGTACATAGATCTGGTGGAACATTTCTTTGATGTCTCCGGTGACCGCAACAGCTACTTCTCTGAAATGGAATAGAACAGAAAGAAGCGGCCTATAGTGCTGTGGTCCCTTTAATAGCTCTGAATTCAGTGACACGTTGCCCACTTTGGCAGCCGCGTCAAAGACTAGCCGAATTTTCCCTGGCTTATTCGGGTTCGTCACTGCGAAATGCGGCAAATACCATATTTTGCCGCTGCCGACTGCAGTGTCTTCTTCTCGCTCTACACGTCGAGCGTATCCTTTACTTATGTAATCGTTTATCATTCCTTTATACTCTTGGGCAAACTGTTTATCTCTTTCCATTTTTCTTTCAACAGTTTTCAACCTATTTAACGCCATTTTATAACTGGAAGGTAGATTTACGTTGTCGCGTTTCCAGATTAATCCCGTCTGGTACCGCCCGAGTAATTCTACCGTCGTCTCGTTCAAAATACTTTGTGCCCGTATGTCGTCATCTGAAGGGGCTGGTGGAGTTGGCTTCACCCCCAGGTTCTCCAGTTCAAAGTATTCGCTGACCATCTTATGAACTTCGTCGGTGTCCGTTGCTGCAAATAGACATGGCTTTGGCGCAGATGTATGTTGATGCTTGTGGAACGTCCCAGACACATCCCATCCTAACCTAGTAACGGCCACATTCGGTCCCCTATTGGAGGTTTCCCAGGTGCTGGATGGCACGACAAGGTACTTGTGATCCAGGCCTATTAGGATCCTAGGCACGGCGTTAGTATATGCCTCAACAGGGAAACGTGATTGCGGATTGATTACTTGGAGGTAGTCCTGATTTAAGGTCTGCATCGGCAGATCTAACCCATCCACTGCATGCACATTCTTCAATTCGTACTTCTTGTTTTTATCATGTCCACTAATGTGTAAGTTTATCTTTGTTGGCTCTTGGGTTGTCATATTTTTGAACCATTTGACTGCAAGTTGACTGCGTTCTCCATTAAGGCCCAAATCCTTGAGTAGCACTTCATCGATCATGGTTACCGATGATGCTTCGTCAAGCAGTGCGTACGTCTCTACTCGACGGTTCGGCCCATAAAGCGTCACTGGCAGGATCCGAAACAATAGTTGCGTTGTCTTAGTGTCAACACAACTTAAGTTCATCTGTTGAGTTGGCCGTTGGCTTCTTGGTTCCGGTGAGGGCTGCTTGCCATTGTTGAGTACTGGTTGAGGCCTCGTGGGGCTTCCATGTCCAGCCTTTGACATTGAAGCCTGCCTGTAATTAGACTCGAAATCATGTAGGAGGTGATGGTGGGCTCGACCGCATTCACCTATATGGCATCTGGACTTGGTGGTACACTTTCGAACTACGTGCCCGGGACTCAAGCACAAGAAACATAGACGGTACTTCTTGACAAGTCTCCATCTCGCAGTCGGTGAAGCAAGACGAAACTCCGCACATTCGGTTATATCGTGTGACCCGTAACAGTTTGGACAGGGTTGGCCATGTTGCTCGACGCGCGTCTCCTCTTCAAACTTCGTGTACAGTATTCGTCGTTTGCCTTCCCTGTGGTCGGAGTCCACAATAGTGCATATTACGCTAGCTAGTTCTTCTAACCAGACGCTAAAGTCGATGACAGTCGGGTAGGGCTTTATAGATGCGGCCGTCTAGCCCAGTCCATCTCTTGTCTAGCGGCAATTTCGAGGTTAGTTTATCTAACAGGGTTGGATTAGCCAGGTGCTGGCTTTCGTTGATAGATTGTAAAAACGCAGCCAGGTTACTCACGCGCGTAGCAAATGGAATAATCTTTGCTAAATTGTGCTCTTGTATCGGTTGAACATCACGCACGCTTTGAAGCTGACTGCGTACGAGCTGCTCCGGACGCCCATAACGGAATCTTAGTTGATTTATGGCTGCGTTCACATTTCTGGGATGGATAAGCAGAGATTTAACAGTTTCACGGGCATCGCCCTTAAGATCTTTAACCAGACGCTGATTATTCTCCAAGTCCGTGCATCCATATACACTATTTGTTTCAGTAAACGCGCAGTAGAATATTGGCCAATCTTCTGGTAGTCCCGAAAACTCTGGCAGTTTCGGGATTTTTCTAGTCATCCATTCACCAACCGTGTTTGGTGAGATCAGGGGCATTGTTCCAATTGTCCATGGCAGCTCAGGGCGAGTGTTTATTAGTGGTGGCTGTAGTCCATTAATCGGACGATCTGATTCTAACCTATGCGTTGCTGGCATTGTATCTGTAATTAAAGATGGCGGACCCTCCGCACGTGTCGCCGGCCTTGTTACCATTTGCAATTGCCTTTCCAACTCGGCAATTCTCGCACGCAGTCTTGCTTCTTGGAATCCGCTAGGTTGTGCGCTGCACACGGCCTCCTGATGCTCGTCAGCGCCGACAGCTTCGGGTATTCCAGCCACTATGCTGGACTCAATATTCATATTTGCGGTGGGCGCCTCATCAGTTGCATTCTCTCCGGTGTCTAAGGGCAGGTCGATTGCGGCATCTGGTTCTGTGGTTATTCTTACTTTCGTCGCCGATTGCGACGCTCAATAGTCCATCCAATAGGACTGCACATATAACCCACTGTGGGTATTCTTGGTTTCGTCGCCAGTTGCGACGCTCAATAGTCCATCCAATAGGACTGCACATATAACCCACTGTGGTTATTCTTGGTTTCGTCGCCAGTTGCGACGCTCAATAGTCCATCCAATAGGACTGCACAAATATCACCCACTGTGGTGATTCTTAGATTCGTCGCCAGTTGCGACGCTCAATAGTCCATCCAATAGGACTGCACATATAACCCACTGTGTTTATTCTCAGATTCGTCGCCAGTTGCGACGCTCAATAGTCCATCCAACAGGACTGCACATATAACCCACTGTGGTTATTCTTGATTTCTTAGCTTTGACACCCACTGTGGTGACACGCAGCTCCGTCGCCAGTTGCGACGTTGTAAAGACCATCTAATAGGTCGCTCTCTCTCTCTGCCGATAGTTTGCCTTTAACAACCTCAGAAATCGAAGCCCAATTTAGTACCGAGGACAAGAAATTAGATGTAAAGCCACAGTCCAGAGCACCGTCGCCTACTCCCGAAGGAATCATTTCTCAACTACCGGTGCCACAAGACCCCAACTATCGTTCGGAATCGCATTCTGGCTCTCGCTCCGGTTCTCCGACACCTTTCGGCATGGCTGGCTCAAAGATTAACATCGAGCCCAGTGAGCGGAGTCGAGTCCATGAATCTATGGTAGGCCGTACTACTGGGAGTTATGCCTCGATCGTGGAACGTATAACTAAATGAGGAATTGCCTTTAGCGGATCTACCGACCCTATCTATTTCATAGAGCAAATAGAGGCTCGAGCCGCGACTTACCGTTTGAGTTTGGAGACGCTGCCTCCGATGATAGCCATCCTATTGACCGGACGGGCCGAAAGCTGGTGGCAAACCAGCGGCTATCCGGAGATGACATGGGTCGACCTCAAGTCCGAATTCTTAGAGTTCTTTCTACCCCCACGCTATTTTGAGAAACTAGAGGATAGTATACGCGCTCGAAAGCAACGCCATCAGGAACCATACAAGGAGTATCTAGTAGACCTTCGTTTGATGATGAAGAGAGCTCATTACTCGACGTTACAGGAACTCGACCGGATCTACGAAAATCTTTTACCAGACTACAAGCTGTATACCCGACGAAATGATTTCCAAACGTTACCCGGCTTAACCAAGTTGATGGTAAATTATGAGACAATTCGATTGGAGCAGAGCAGCGAGGACTCAGCGCATGTTTGCGGGAGCTGGTCACTTCGCACGAGAATGCACGAAGCCCCGTGTATTGTTCTGTTGGCAATGCGGACTAAGGGGGGCACGTACCATCGAATGTTGCAGTCGTTCGGGAAACGGGCCAAACCTCCGTCCCAATCTGGGCCAGACGGAAGGACCAGACCAGGACCTCAGCCCAGTAACCCACTCCTCCTAAAGAAAGACCGCATCCAACTCCTTGTCTTCGTCAATAGAAAACCAATGGTAGCTACCTTGGATTCAGGAGCGAACAAGAGTTTCATAAACGAGGAAGTGGCTCTTTAACACTTTGCTCCGTTCCTTCTGCGAGACATTCATACTAATATTAACCTTGCCAATAATACTCGAGCAGCAATCAAAAGTTCTCTTAGGGCAACCATCAGCCTCGGGGCACAGACCGTGCATATGACCTTGTTATTCCCTTATTCCCTTATTGTGATCCCCTTATTCTAGGAGTGGATTTCCTTCGGAACATAGGAACTTCTATACGTTGTGGAGGTTATCTATTACAATTGCCTCCTTTCGATAAGACCCACAGCCCAGTCAATTCTACAATTCAGCCATCCTTAGTGGCGGATGACCACACGCAGCCGGATGCTCATATAAATCAACTGGATCCTGCAGAAACGTCCGCTATGCCCAAGGATACCTCTGACTCTCTGCATAGCATTCTACAATTCAGCCATCCTTAGTGGCGGATGACCACACGCAGCCGGATGCTCATATAAATCAACTGGATCCTGCAGAAACGTCCGCTATGCCCAAGGATACCTCTGACTCTCTGCATAGCAACAAACTAGTATGTCAAGCAGGCTCAGTTTTGCCGCCTCCAACACCTGACTCTGTCCGTAAAAACCTATTCCGCCAGCCCGGCGGCAAAAAGGAACCGGTATCCGAGGTGGACGCCCGATTAGCCTCAGTAGAAGCTGAGACCCGTGACGAGGACTTAAAGCCAGAACAATCATCCAGTATGGAACAGGAGACACTAGAGCCGAAACTTCAAGCGGTTCTTGACGCGGAAATCACTAAGTTCGACGGGCTCAACGGCGTTACCCAAATAGCACAACATGTCATTGTATTGAAGCACGATCGACCCATGAAGCAAAGGTATTATCCCCGTAATCCGGCCCAACAACAAATTATCAATGAAACCGTAGACGCACTGCTGAAGGAGGACCGAATTGAACCATCCAAAAGCCCTCACAGCGCACCAATCGTGTTGGTAGGTAAGAAAACCGGTGACACTCGCATGTGTATAGACTTTCGACAACTGAACTCTCAGTCAGTCCGTGACGCATACCCATTGCCTCATATACACCATATCCTAGAGAAATTGAGGAACGCGAAGTACATTTCTACTCTAGATTTAAAGAACGGATATTGGCAAATACCCTTAGAGGTCAAAAGTAGAGAGTGTACAGCCTTCACAGTGCCCGGACGCGGGTTATTCCATTGGAAAGTCATGCCTTTCGGCTTACATTCCGCATCCGCCACGTTCCAGAGGGCTTTGGATAGTGTGATTGGACCCGAAATGGAACCACATGCCTTCGCGTACCTAGACGATATTATCGTAATCGGAAAGACGCTCGAGGAACACCTCTCACACCTGCTTGAAGTCTTCCGACGTCTACGAGAAGCAAATTTAAGGATCAACCGAGACAAATGTCGTTTCTTCAAGAAACGGATCCAATTTCTAGGTCATGTCGTCAGTGAGGATGGTATCCATACCGACCCCGAAAAGGTAGCAGCTATCCGTAACCTTCAGCCCCCAACCAATGTCAAGGAGTTACGTCGATGTCTCTGTATCGCCTCTTGGTATCGTCGGTTCGTACCCAACTTCTCCGACACGGTACAACCTCTCACAAGTTTGTTAAAGAAAGGTTTGAGTTGGTTTTGGAACGTGGAGCAACAACAGGCGTTCGATGCACTCAAGACACGTCTCACCACTGCCCCTGTCCTAGCTTGTCCAGATTTTGCTGTAAAGTTTTGCTTACAGACTGATGCCAGCGATGTTGGCCTCGGCGCAATGCTCACTCAGAGTATCGACGGTACAGAAAGAGTCATTGCGTACGCTAGTCGACGTCTCTTAAAGGCGGAAGAAAACTACTCGACTACTGAGAAAGAATGCCTAGCGATAGTCTGGGCCATCAGGAAATATCGTTGCTATTTGGAAGGCTATTGCTTCGAAGTGATCACGGACCAAATGGCTAAACTCGATAGAAAATCCCACGGGGCGTGTGGCCAGATGGGCGCTGGAGTTGCAACAATACGAGTTCGAGGTACATTATAGACGAGGTAAGCTGAACGTGATTGCCGATGCCTTATCGCGTGAACCTTTGGATGTACTTCACTGGGCACAACTAGTAGAACCGGAGTGCAAATGGTGGCTAAAGATGCGGCAGCACGTCACGGAGCACCCTGCGGATTTCTCAGACTATATATTCGAAAATGGCCAGATTTATCGCAGACGAGACCACGATTCTACACCTTGGAAACTATGCGTCCCCTTAGAATTTCGACACCAAGTACTAAAGGAATGTCATGATGTGGTGACGGCTGGCCACTTGGGAATCAGGAAAACCACTTTTGCGAGTGACCCAAAGATACTTTTGGCCTGGCCTCTTCCGAGATGTCGCGCGTTACGTTAGATGCTGCCTCGTCTGCTCGCAGTTTAAGCCGGCGCAAATGAAACCGGCGGTCAAAATGCTCACCCGTCAAGTCGCGGAGTCGTTCGATACCGTGTGTACTGACTTTATCGGGCCTTTGCCGCGTTCTAAGCAAGGTAATACGATGTTACTAGTTTTCTTGGATTTATATAGTAAATGGGTCGAGATGGTACCACTTCGTAAGGCCACTGCAGCCGCTTTGGAGAAGGCATTTCGGGAAAGGATATGGGCCCGATTCGGCAATCCTCGTACCCTCGTGAGCGATAACGGTACCCAGTTCACTAGCCAGCTTTTCAACAACTTCTGCAAAACGTCCGGAATTATACTCCAGCATACCGCCCCCTATTCTCCACAGCAGAATCCTACCGAGCGCGCAAATCGAACAATTAAAACCATGATTGCACAATACCTGGAGAATGGGCAAAACACGTGGGATCAATGGCTTCCAGAAATAACACTAGCGATCAACTCAAGCGTCAACGACACCACCGGATTCAGTCCAGCCTACATCATATTAGGGCGGGAACCCCGTATGCCCGGCGCCCTTTATGACCAAGTAATGGATGTCGCCGGTAACGAACCCCCTAGCCCTGAAGAGCGCACCCGACGAATAGAAGATATTTTCAAGCTCGTACATGAGAATCAACTGAACGCGACCCAGAATCAAAAGAAATACTACGACCTGAGGCGACGCGACTGGCGTCCAAACATCAGGAGCACGGTCATGCTCAAGCAACATGTGCTGTCTAATGCCATCGAAGGGTTCAATGCCAAACTGGCGCCTAAGTATAAAGGACCGTAAACAATAATCAAGTTTCTTTCCAGCAACGTCGTTAGACTACAAGAAACCCATAGCGTTGCAAAAATACGTTTTTTCATAATCGCGTTTGGATCGATAGGAAATACTTCAGAGATTATGAATCCGAAAAATTTTTGAAATCGGTTGAGATTCATGGGTGCTATAGGCGCCCAAAGTTGAGACATTTTTAGTAAAAAGGAAAAAATGCTAATTTTTAAAAAAAAATCGCAACTTTAAAACTGAATATTGGGCGATTTCAACAATCGATCTTGGATTTTTTGGTTTTATCTGAAAAGTATGTTCTTTATTAATAGCATGTTTCATAAATTTTAATAATTACTTAAATAGTTTTTGAATTAGAAGCGTTTAAAAAATGTACCAAATATTGGCATTTTTTGAAGTTTGATGGAATAAAACTAGCAAGACTCAACTAGTATCACTACCGGACTATATACACTAGGTAGGTGAAATATTTACCTATCAGATGTATATAGTCCCAATATGCGGAGACCTGCGACAGCGATGCGTAAGCCATAAAACTAAGGCAAAAAATGCGCTGCAGGTATAAGGAAGAAGCAGAGTGCATGCGTATTGGCCTGTAGCTTCTTTGTATTTAAATGATAACATTGCGTAATGCTGTTTTGCAAATACTACCTGTTTACATATATGCCTTTCTACAATGATAAATTGTTAATTACCTGCTTTGGAAAAAATGACAAGACAGGTAAATGTTATTTAAGTTGATGAAAAGTTTGTCCTATTTGTGGGTTGGTCGTTTTTATTTCCGTTTACCTAATTGGATGTAAATATTAAGTTGTTTACCTAATTAATACAAAAAGGGTAATACCGATTTTTCGTTCTACCTAGATAATTAAAAAAATATAACATAAAGAGCTACTTATTCCTCTCGTTTGCGACAGTTTATTTTTAACTTCATAAGTGGAAACACCTTAAATCAGGACTGAATAGTATTTGTCAATATAATTCAAGACAGTTTTATTTAATTGTGCAAAAATGTTGTTAAAGAATGAAAGGATTTTGAAAGTTTTCAAAGAGTGTGAAAACTTAAACGATTTTGAAATGGGATTGCTAAAGGAGATGAGCGTTTCATTCGAAAACGCTAGTACGGAGCTTAAGTTGAAAATCAAAAACCAAAAAACTCAAAAAGAATTTCAGAACTTAGACGATTCAACAAGTGAGGAGAACTGCTACGAATATGGAATTTCTCCGTTGCATTGCAGAATAAAGTGTATGGATTTTATTCTGAAGCTAGCTTACACACTTCCTCGGCCAGGAGAAACAAAAAGGATAAAACATCTCGTGAGGATATTAAGAGCAGGAAGGAGATTATACAAGCTGAATTCTCTCGCAAGCTGGGACTGAAAGTTGACTGCCCAAAGTACGGATACGGAAATACGAATGATGGGAATACTTCAAGGAGATTTTTTGAAAATGATGAAGTGACATCTTTTATAACAGGTGTTAGTCAAGAGATTATTAAAAGGTTGGCTGTTATCTTGAATATTATAAATTGCAAGGAAACGGTAAATGGTGACAAATTTGCCGAATATACTTCAAAGACTGCTCATCTTTTGAGTGAATTGTATCCGCAAAAAAAACTTACCCCAATGGTACATAGGATTTTGGCTCACGGAAAGGATTTAATAGAATATCAGTGTTTACCACTTGGAGAGCTATCCGAAGAAGCACAGAAATGTAAAAACAAGGACTACAAAAGGTTCAGATACACTAATACATTAAAAACTTCTCGTGTTAGACAAAATGAAGACCTTTTTAACATGCTAGCAGCCTCTTCGGACCCACTTATTGCATCACTGAGACACGTGCGATCACGAAAGGATTTGGAAAATAGCAACTATAGTCCCGAAATGTTGAGTTTATTAGATACTGATGTAAATATTGAAAATTATTTTGAAGAAAATCAGCCATCAATAGCAAATTTTCAAAAGTTAACCTAAAAAAAAAATTAAAAAAATTTTTTTTTTTTTTTGTAATTATGTTAAAAAATCAAATTAAAACATTAAAAAATGTTACCTAGTCATCTAAAACAATGAAAAATTCCATTTGTGATTTAAAAAAAACGGGTTTCGATCCATTTTTAAAGGAAAAACATGCTTGGAAATATTTTCTGACTTTGACCTTGAATATTTCAGCACCACGAACACCCAGCACTTTTGACAAACATTCATTTTGAAGCTTAAGGTATTTTTTATCATATGCTTTTTAAATTTTTGAAATCGCTTTATTGGGTTAGACGCTATGATTTTTGCAATGCTAAATGCCAGAAGGCCCCACTGTGCGACGTACCGCCGGTCTGGCTGACTTAAAGGCCTTCAATAGTGACGACGGCGAACCACCAGAACTTGGTCCTTCTGACGACATCGGCCTCGGGACACCGCGTTCCCACGGCCCGCACAAGGCCACTGATTAAAGATCTTTCAAGGGGGACCACTTGTTGGTGGGTGCGCCTGCCCAACGTCCCCCTCCCTTCTAAAGAGGGGTTCTTCCCGCCGATGCTAGGCAAGAATTGTCTAAAACCTTTGTATCTTAGTTTTAATCATAGCATTTTTGTAAACCGCACTCATAGGGCCCTGTTAGTACACTCAGAATGCAGGGTAGTTTTAACGCACTTTATATTTCACAGTATGTCACAGAAAGGAGAAGACGACGGCGATCGCGCGGCAGATATAGCCCGGATCGTCGAAGAAATGATAGCCGTATGGGAAAGGGAACATGGCCCTGTCATGCCCGTCCCCCCACAGGCGATGGTGCACCGGAAGAACCTGTCCGGCTTTGCCGCGTAGAGTTGGCCCCGACAGACATCCCTATGGAGCGTCCATCAGGGAGCAAGGGTCACCAGGGCGACCGAAAACCACCCGACGAGGCTCAAAGAGTTGCAGATTCTGCCCGACCGGAGCGCGCCGTGATCCTGTCAGTGGTCAACCTCCCCTCCTTGGCACCAGATATTGGACCCTCGGAGTCTGCCGGCCCCATTCATACAGAGGAAGAGACGATCGTCTCGGCCGCAGCTACGTTCTTTGGATCAGTCCCCGTGCCCTCCAGATATGGCGCTCGGACAATATCGACAAAACATGGTTACACCACCGCTTCGCCAAACGGAGCCACTCGTCTGGCCGGTAGAGCGCGTTTTCCGGGAGGAGATGTTCGTCCTGCCGTACCCAGGGCCGGACCCTGATGAAGTACTCGCCGTCCCAATGGAGGACTACAGAGTCCCAGCCGCCGATGACCAGGGATCCAAGTCCCACTCTCCGTCCCACCGTGTATCGGACACCCCTCCGCGGCCCGTACATGAGTCTACCAAAGCCCGAGCAGACCCAGTTCCACTTACAAAGGACACCCCTCCGCGGCCCGTTTGTGAGTGTCTGGAGAGACGTCCATCTCTGGCAGCCGTAGAAGTAGCCATGCCGGACACTCCTCCGCGGCCCGCGTATGAGCCGATAAGTCCCCCAACCGTCAGGGTCCGTGAGTGTCCACCTGTCAACGAGGAGATGCCTCTGGATCTCTCTGGGCCCCGACCCCGACCAGTGCTCGCCCCAGCAAACGAGACCGCTACCACACCAACTCACGCCAGCCTTGGGCTAACGTCGCGAGGTTCTTGCGCCGATCTACGGCAATTTATGTGCCGGAGGCCACCCCCGCGGCTTCCAATTGGGTCATCACACCGCCAGAATGGATCGTCATCACCCCGGATAGGCGAGTGCCCGCTGAGATACGAGACCGGGTGGCGGTAATCCAGCAAGAAGGACCCCGCCGAAGCCACCGCTTTCTCATGTGGGCGGAAGAGCATCTGTTCCGCATCGAAATCAAGCTACATGGGCAAGTCACGATCCGTTTCGTCCGGTCGAAGTAGGGACACCGTGTGACGAGTCACATTTCCATTGCTGCTTAAACTACGCCCATGTGGGGCCCCTCTGTATTGTTACTTTTATTTTTCATACGCCCATGGAGGGCAAATTAAATACCTCAACACGAAAACTAATTGTAATTCCTTTTTTGATAGGCAATATTTACGATCGCCGCCTCTCTCTCTTTCTAACTACCGTCTTGATGCGGCTGCAGCGTCGACTCGTCGCGGAGAGAACAACCTCCCGACTGCGGACGCTGCGCTGCATGGCGACGGTAAAGAGACCATGAGTAAACTGAAAGTGAAAGAGAGAGACGGCGATCGTGACGCGTGCCCACAAGACGCATCAAATGTTTTCACCGTTAGGACGTAAGTAGGCAGAGCAAGGGTGGGTTTGAACAGAGAGCTAGAATTAGGAGAAAATCACTTCGCCAGTAGCCACGTCAGTGATCAGTCGCATTGCGAAACAGTGAGAGTAAACCGACAAGTGCAACCAAGAAAAAAAACCAAGACTAGTGACCGAGTAACAGAGTGAGATCCTTCAGGAATAGCAGGTGAGCCCGTGACCAAAGTTCCCCTTTATTTCTACTTGAGTGCGGCATTATTTCTTTATTCGGCACTGAACTTTCGTATACCCTTTCCCTTCCCTTTTCCTTGCCCACTTAACTATTTGAGTGGAGCCAAAGGATCAGCGGACATCGGCAGGATGAGTTATTCTCCTGCAGTCGAAGTCAGTCGCTGGTCCCTAGGCTCAGTCACTCAAGGTGAGGAGGCAACGGATCTTGGCCAAGCGGGCTTCGTAGACTTCTCTATTAAAGTCAAATGTTTACTGACTACATAAAATGTTTATTAGCTACACTCGCCAAAAAATCCACTAAGGCGACGATTTCGATAAAAAATATAAAATTCGACGGAAGCGTTGTTGAGATAGAAAACGTTAATCAGATAGCGGTGAAATTTAATTTAAACAACATTTTGGACTACAGCATTTTTGAATAACTGTTTATTTTTAAATACAAGGTGGCGCAAAAGAAGTCATCCGATGTTGTTTGGCTCTTATTTTTTGTTCTAAATGAAAAACTTCGATTCTGTTTTTTGATTATGTTTATTTATAAAGAATATATATATATCCAATAAATAAACATAATCAAAAAACAGAATCACAGTTTTTCGTTTAGAAAAAAAAATAAGAGCCAAACAACATCGGATGACTTTTTTTACGCCACCTTGTATGTAGGTTTGAGTACTACAAGTTTTAAATACAATTTAGGTATTTAAAATATTCTTATCTATTTTTTTTAATGTGTTTTAATAATGCATAAAGTATTTTTGATAAGTTATAAGTTGTTTGACTCTATCGTGTCCTATTAATTGTGTTATGTGCTTCATAATCCATTACTTCCTCATAAATTAACTCTTTCCATTGCTCAACGGTATGCTCTCTCTCATCTACACTATGATCATACGGCTCTGGAGCTGGCTGTAAAGACAAATTTTAACAATAAATAAAGTTGTTTGTTATATATTTTCTACAGAATTTGATTTTAATGTAGGTAAGAGGTAAATAAGGAAAATAGGGACATGGGGAAATTAAGAACAAATACTTTTTGACTATCTTATAATCATTAGTTAAAAAAACTAACGGCAATGAGTGCGTGGTGCTGGACATTGCTGAGTCGGAAAATATAACACACGCGGCCGCTCTGGCCAATTTGCAATATGATACATCTTCACTCTCCCGCTCCTGCGCCATATATACAAATATTCTTTTACGTAAACAATTATGCATTTAAACACAAACATATATTTATACATAAGCATATATTTATACAGCGCAGCTTCGCGGTCTTAGCTATAGTTAACAATTGGTATAGAATTAAGAATTATTCAATAAACCCAACTCAAGACGAAAAGACCTGCTTGTGTCTCTTACTTAAAATACCAAGACAATATAAACGACCTAAGTTCCGTGACTTGTTTACGGACATTCTCAAATTTCCCCGTTGAAAAGCTGTACCATCTCCCGATTGACGATTTCCTCAACGAGCGGTTTCGGACCCTCGAACCGGTTGAAAATACAACTGCAATGGCTATTTCGATTCCCACATCCAAACCTCTGCGAAACCCACTTCACCCAGAAGGCTAATACATTCAAAGCCAAGGTGACCACCAAACCAAAGTCCTGGAATCTCTGTATGAAGGAGAATCACCCGGTGCGTCGATATTCCCGCTTTCTTCTTTCGGTGCCAGAGAGGGTAGCATACATAAAAAAAGTCTGTGTCCGAACTGTTTCGCAAGAGGGCATCAAGGAAAAGATTGCCGGAGATTGCCAAGATTGTCCAAACTGTTAAGGCCGAGGTGACAGGCATTAACGGAAAGGTCAATAGGACCATGAAGGTTTGTCACGTCAGGATTCGATAATCGCCCCATATTCTCGTACTGGATTAACGGAACTCGTAACTCTCCTAACTACCCCTCACTCTCTGCTGTTCACCCGGTGGCGTGAACAGTTATCAATCGCTGCCATTTCTCATTTTTTGTGCCTTTTTTTATACAATTTCTTTCTTACACACACACATACATACACCATTTGTTTTTTTTTTTTTTTTTTTTTTTTTGTTTTGATTGACTCTTTCTTGATGTCCTAGGTCTAACTTAGTCTATTGTCTATTGTCACGGTCGCCATGTAACGACCGGGTTCCACTTGATTGAAATAATTTAAAACCGAACACGTCGTTGTTGTTTGGTGCTAATATTCAGATTGCTTTTTATTCAAAAAATATTCTTTTGCTTAACCTATGTACGTTTACACATAAATTCTTATGCTGCGACTTTTATCGACAGCTACAAAAGAGAGGGAGAGGTCAGTACATATGTACATACATATTGTTTGGAGCGCTTGCGCTCTAGCTATGTTACGCATGTGCATTGTTGCTTGTGAATATAGGTATGTTTGTGTATATATAAATGTACATACATACATATGTGAAAATGCTTAGCTGTATATTTATGTGAATATGTTTATGTACATACATTAATGTATATACACATATTCAAGTGCACACTTATATTTTATTGCGTACATATTTGATTGTTTACACTTGCAACAAAGTGTTACTAGTTGAACTCTTTTTATTAATTGATTTTAGATATGAATATACTACACTATAATTGGAGGCTTCAGAGTTTTTTCGCATTTTATGATGAGGAATAATTCCTTCCAATTAAATGGAAAAAGCGGATAATGAGACAGACAGTGTAAACAACTTAAGTATTGGCTTACATTAAGCCTCTACACAAAACCTCAATACGCAGCTGGGTATTCCATCAGATACAGGTGCATATACTGGTTTGACGAAACTGAGCACATTTTGTCATAATAAATAAAAATACATAAATACCAAAAGTATGGTCAAGGAACAAAGAGAAATATTTATTTATTTATTTTTATTTATTTATTTATTTATTTACGCCAACTAACACAGCAGTCGACAAAAAAGCTTAAGCTAAAGAAAGATAGTAATTAAATGAAGAAGGTAGCTTAGCTTTATACACAACTAAACATCCCCGACCCGGTGGAGGTGTTTTATTTGCACAAGATGCCAGCTATGCCCCGATTCACAGCCAATGTGGTCAGGGATGAGTTGCAGCCAATCCAAGTGCAGAATATTTTCATTGGTTTCGCTGTAGATGATTAAAAAGTATAGCGCGAAGAGAAGTGACAGAAAGATGAGGAGGGATAAGGTGAGAAAGGTTGATAAAAGATTGGCAAAGAACGCGAAAAGGTTCGTGAAGAGAGTAGTTAGTCAGACATCTACTAAGGTGAATAGGAAAAAGTTTCTAGTCCGAAGTGAGGGAACACAAAAATATAGCGTATCTAGTAAATTGGTAGAAAAGACTTCGCCGTTGACTAGTTTATGGAGAGAGAGAATGCCAAAAACGAAACTACGGTTATAAAGTGAAGGAAGATTAATAAGAAGAAGTCTGTCAGAATTGTTCACGCCACCGGGTGAACAGCAGTGAGCGGCGAAGAGCAGTGAGCGGTGAGGAGTGAGGAGGGTTTTTTGATCCTCGGCGTCTACGGTCACACCAGGAGGAGTGACTTGATTTTTTCCAATGGGCACCGCCATCACTAAGAATCGAGCCTTTCACCCGAACACCCGTTCTCTTGCATTTTTTTACGATTTGTTAATCACTTTCAACCCGAACCATTTCCGTGTGTGCCGGTTTACCTGTGAATATTATATAAATAATAAAACCTACATTTAGTTAACCGAAGTTTCTCGTGCGTTTTAATTCACCACTCGCTCACCACAAACTGAAGAAATTGGCACCCGCCAACTCCTTGTATTTCATTTGGATCCTTCCGCCCCCCCACGAACATTGGTCCTTCGAGCCGGATATCCTTCCGCTCCTCCAGCTTGCATCGGCGGAATTCCTGATAAGTACAAAATTTCATTATTCATTTCATTTACATACTACTAAAAGTGTGAGGTTTTCCCGCTTCTCCATAGCGACCTACACACTTTTACATATTGTATGTACATACCTGACCTGTTCCAAGGTTTCATGGTAGTTCCTAATCCTTAGCGTGATTGTCCAACGTTCTCATTTTACATTCCACGATTATCCATTTTCATTTATGTTTTTTTTTCCTCGCACTTGTCCAAATCCACCTTTTTTACATATGCATTCACATGTACATGTAATTTCCACAGCTGTTTGCCAAATCCGCGTAAAAGTTTAAAAAACAAAAAAAAAAAAATTATTAAAGTGTTATAAAAAATAGGGAAAAATAAAAATCAAAGTGTTCACCGCGTTTTCTTATGTGTTGGAATAATAATCTTTAATGCCAAACTTATTTCCACACGCGCGTATCTACGTACATACATACATCGTCACCTGTTGATGTACGCGCATATGTACATACATATCCATATACATACAATCCCTTCGCACATTTACCACGACACAAAAGGCAAAAAAAATATTCTTTTTTTTTAAATAGCACTTCACGTATGCACCGCGATTTCTTGCGCGTTCGAATTAGGTGCGAAATTAATTTCCTCACGCGCGTCTTTGGATACCGGTGCACTTGCTTACATACGTACATACATACATATGTATATGCTTACATAGTCATACATTGCACATACATATGTACATATCCACAACGCATAATACATTTCGGTGTCGCGCATTGATTTAACACAACCCCACATCCAATTAAATTACAATTACTTACGTTTTTTTTGTTGTTGTGAACAACGCGTGTGCATACATATCTATACTCACCTGTGTACTTATGCATGTACGTACACACATAGATCAAAGCATCTGTCCATATGCATTGATCGGTTGTTTTATTTGCGCACAACACTCGCTTGTTTTTCCGCACAACACTTGTTCTTGGTTTTTCCGCACAACCACAAAAAAAAAATTATTCACATACATAATTAAACAACAAAATCAAAAACCAAATATATAAACAGCGGCCGACAGCTGTTTTCGGAGTAGTGGTGACACGTGAGTCGAGTCGTGATATCGATAGGCGGCTCAAGCGCGCCAAATTTAAATCACATTATTTCCGATTCTCTTTTTTCGCCTAATTATATATCCGCCCATATTTATAAAACAATACATATATATTTTTCCAGCATTATCGTGCCCACATTTATATATCCGTCCATATTTATAAATCATTTATATAATTTTTCCGGCCAACTTTTTGCGCTCACATATATATATCCGTCCATATTTATAAATTATATATATAATTTTTTTCGGCCAGTATTTTGCGCTCATATATATATCCGCCCATATTTATAAATAAATACATATATATTTTTTCCAGCACTATCGGGCCCATATTTATATATCCGTCCATATTTATAAATTATATATATAATTTTTTCGGCCAGTATTTTGCGCTCATATATATATCCGCCCATATTTATAAATAAACACATATAAATTTTTTCCAGCACTATCGGGCCCATATTTATATATCCGTTCATATTTAAAAACTATATATATATTTTTTCCGGCCAGTATTTTGCGCTCAATATATATCCGCCCATATTTATAAATAAACACATATAAATTTTTTCCAGCACTATCGGGCCCATATTTATATATCCGTTCAGCTTTAAAAACTATATATATATTTTTTCCGGCCAGCCTTTTGCGCTCATATATATATCCGCCCATATTTCTAAATAAATACATATATATATATTTTTTCCAGCACTATCGGGCCCATATTTATATCTCCGTCCATATTTATAAATTATATATACAATTTTTTCCGGCCATTATTCTGCGCACACATATATATCCAGATCCAGATTTATATAAAAACGTATTTTCCTTTTATCCTATACATCTTTGTTTATATATTTCATCCGTGTTTTGTTTTATACGTACTCCCATCGGTAATTTTCAATCCGCATTCGTGCGTTCGTATATTATTCCGCATCTATCCCCATTAAAGAGGCTTCGTTTCCGAGCCACACGCGAGAAAATTCTCCCGCAATCCTGCGGTGCACAGTGAGGAAGTTCTTGCGTCCCCATACAGTCCACTTCTCACTTCCAAAACAAAAAAAAGGGACGCGCACAAACGCGGTGTTCGTCGGTAAGCTCGTCCCCTGAGTATGTCCACGGAGCCGTCCAAGACTGCGCCGAAGTCCAACAGTCTTTCGTCTCCCTCTGCAACTCCGGAGAAGGTTCGGCCTCCGACAACTCCGGTGACCGTGAAGCGTACGGATATTTCGCGCAAGTTCTCGTCAGTTCGCAGCCGCAGCGAATCCCCAAGGTCCCGTCCGTCTTCGTCCAGCTTACCTGAGGGTCGCAGATTCTCGGTTAAAGACTCGAGGGAACACCAAGGTCGTTCCAAGCTTTCAACTCAGACCCAGATTCCGCACGTTGTTGTGACGCACTGTTCTGACGCTCCCGTCACCCGATCCGTATCACAACAGCGTAGAGAACACTCCAGAATGTCCCTTTCCGATTTCGTTATAGCGTGCGACGCATTGACTCTGTTTGAAGCTCGCGAGAGTGAAGCTCTAACTTCTGAAGTGCCCTTGTTTTCCATTAAAATGCACTTAGAGCAGCTCAAATCCCTTTGGTCAACTGTCGAGATGGAATACTCCCGTTGTCACAAGGCCTTGACAATCCAAGCCGACGAGGAAAGCTTGGCAAACATAAGCCACATCAAGGCGAAGCACGAATCCGCTTACGCGGCATATGTGCGATGCGGGACGTTGTTCGGAGAACGCATCGAACAGCTCTCGGTACAGATGACGACTCTTAGGCGTCAGCCAACCGCTCCGTCGGGGCCACCGGGGCATAGAGTTCCTCCGTGTGAGGTAGAGACATTTGATGGCGACAGCCTAGCATGGCCCACATTCCGCGATTTGTTCGCCGCCATTTATATCGCCAATCCGTATTTGTCACAAGTGGAGAAGCTCTATCACTTGAACGCCAAGACGCGAGGGGAAGCGAGAACCATCGTGGCTAAGTCCCCCTGACGAATGAGGGTTTCCAGGCCGCGTGGGAGAACCTCACCGCACGGTACGAAAACAGCCGTCTGCTGGTCATGACTCAAGCCAGACAACTCCTTCAGATTCCCGCGGTGGCACAAGAGTCGGGCAAATCCTTGCGAGAGCTGCAGACCGCGTTTCAAGGGTGTCTTACCGCACTTGAGCGTTCGGGTGTTAGTACTGAGAATTGGGATGTCCTACTTATCGCCATCTGCACTAGTAAATTGCCGAAGGCCACAATCCTCCTGTGGGAGCAATCAGTGCCCAATAAGACTGTCGTCTCAACGTGGTCCGATTTGAACCAATTTCTTACCGATCGGTATCGGGTCCTGGATGCCACCGACGAACATAAGTCGGCCCCAAGTGTCCAAGCCATCCCCATTGGCCCCCGCAAATCCTCTGCAACGATGAAAGTCCAAGCGTTTCCAGCGAAAGCTCAGCTCAAATCGGCGTCTTGCAAGCTGTGCCATCGGGAAAATCACCCAATACGGCTCTGCCCTAGTTTCCTTGATATGCCTGTTCAGAGGCGGCTGGAAACCATTAGACAGCAGGGACTTTGTCTGAACTGTTTTGCCCGCGGTCATCAAGTGAAGGGCTGCTCCAGTGCGCATAATTGCCATACCTGCAAGGAACGTCATCATACGCTGTTGCATCCTAGTGATGTGTCCGTGCCCTCGCCATCCGCTGCGCAAGTCCCACCATCCAGCGTCACAGAGCGCCCGTCCGCGAGCGACCAGCTCACAAATGCTCAAAGTTATTTTGCATCTACCCCAGGCAGAGGCCTTTTAGGCACTGCGATTGTCACTCTGCACCATCGTGGTGTGGATCATCATATTCGGGCGTTGATCGACTCGGGAGCCGATTCAACTTTTCTCTCCGAACGCGTCTTCAGCATGGTCCAGCCCCCCTTCTACCCAGTAGACGCCGCGGTTACTGGCATGGGCCAGAGTGATGGAGGCTGCGCCGACAAGGTGTGTCTGCTAATGCTGTCTCCCCCGTGTGACAGATTGAACAAGATTGAGGTCTCCGCCCTGGTCGTATCCAAATTGTCAGGGGCCATTCCAACAGCTCCATTCCTTAATACGGTTCCGACGCAGTGCCTCGATCGCCCCCTGGCTGACCCGTACTACAACAAGCCCGCGCCTATTGACATGATCATCGGTGTAGACCTGTTTCCCCACATCCTCGGAGAACGGATCAAAAAGGATATTGGTGATTTTGTCGGGCTAGAAACCATCTTTGGATGGGTTCTGTGTGGGGCTATCACTCCTGACCCCCCGGTGTCTAGATCCGTTTTCGCGGCACAGACGCGAGTTAGTCCCGAAGCAAAGCTTGATGTACTCCTCACCAAGTTTTGGGAGGTGGAAGACCTTCCCGCAAAGCCGGAAAAGGAGGATGACGCATTCTGCGAGCGGAACTTCCAGGAGACCACCCAAAGGGGAAAGGACGGCCGATATGTTGTGTCCCTACCGTTCAAAGGTCCGAATAGCGTTGACTTGGGCCACTCAAGACCGATCGCGCTGGCTCAATTCCTGCGGAATGAGGCACGCCTTCTCAAGGATCCGGTTCTAAAAACGCAGTACGATGCCATTATTCAAGAATATGAGGAATTGGGTCATATGATTCGGGTGACGCCGCCTCAAGATGGGAAAAACTTCTATCTCCCCCATCATGCGGTGTTTAAGCCCGATAGCACCACCACTAAGGTACGCGTGGTATTTAACGCGTCGAGCCCCTCCACACAAGGCGTCAGCCTCAACGATGTCTTGCACACCGGTCCTACTCTTCAGGCCGACCTCACGCTTCAGGTACTGAAATGGCGGTTCTTTCAATTCGTTTTCAATGCCGACATAACGCAGATGTATCGACAAATCCGAGTCGATCCCAGGCATACCCCCTTTCAGCGGATCCTCTACCGAGACCGCTGCGGCAATATTCAGGATTACGAGTTACAAACTGTCACGTTTGGGGTTAACTGCGCGCCATTCTTGGCGATCCGAGTCCTTTTACAACTGGCACAAGACGTGCAAACGATGTATCCTCAGGCGAGCGAAATCCTTCGGAACTACATGTATGTTGATGATGTCCTTGCCGGCGCTCACACTGAAGCCGACGCTCGTCTCGCCATACGAGAGCTTCAAGCGGTCCTCCAATCTGCGGGATTCCCGCTTCGGAAGTGGACTTCCAATAAGAAGGAAGTACTTCAAGCCATTCCGAGAGAGCACCTGCTGCGAGAGGACTTTCTCGAGCTGGAAGACGCGAGCACCGCAAAAACCTTGGGTATTCGATGGCAAGCTGCTGAGGACGTCTTCTTCTTCACCACAGCGGACCCCCCCTTGAAGGAGTCGATCTCCAAGAGGCAGGTTCTGTCTCATATCGCTAAGCTCTTCGACCCCGCTGGGTGGCTAGCCCCATTTGTCATCCGAGCGAAGATATTCATGCAGCAAATCTGGCTTACCGAACTGGGCTGGGATGATGCTCTGCCGCCTCTCCTGCTGCAGCAATGGCATGAATTCCTGCAGGATTACCCAGGCCTCAGTCGACTCCGCATTCCCCGTTGGCTAAACACCAGCGATAAGCTCTCGTGGGAGCTTCATGGCTTCTGTGACGCGTCACAGAAAGCGTATGGAGCGGCCCTATATGTGCGGGTTCGGTACGGCAATCAAGTAGACGTCCATTTATTAACGGCTAAGACCCGTGTAGCTCCAGTCAAAACAGTCTCGCTGCCTCGGCTAGAGTTGTGCGGAGCGGTTCTGCTAGCCGATCTCTGGGCGTCGATCGTTCCTGAACTTCCAATCCGACCTGCAACCTCCCAGTTTTGGACCGACTCTACCATCGTGTTGGCTTGGCTCAATAAACCTCCGTGCAGTTGGTCCACCTTCGTGGCCAATCGCGTATCCAGGATCTCCGAAAGCACTAGTGGCCAAAGCTGGTCACATGTGCGCTCCGAGGACAACCCCGCGGATCTGGCGAGCCGTGGAGTCTCCGCGGCCGAGCTATCGGCCAGCAGCCTCTGGTGGCATGGGCCGGACTGGCTCCAGAGAGCCCCCGAGTATTGGCCAACTCCCCATAACGAACTCCCAGACACCCAGCTGGAGCAACGGGTCCAGTGCCACACCACCGCGACCACGCTACTCGAGGACGTCAGCGAACGGTTCTCGAATTATGGTAGGGCTCTACGAGTCATCGCGTACATCCTACGCTTCGCCACCAAGAGGATTTCGACGCCTTCCACGGTTCGCCTCACCAATGACGAACTTCTTTCCGCCGAGCGCGCCTTGATTCGGACCTCTCAGCGGCGGGAATACCTCGCGGAGATACGGGCCCTGGGCGAAGGGCGACCCCTGCCATCATCCAGCACTCTACTCAATCTGAACCCATTTCTCGACCAGCATGGGTTACTCCGCTCCTGCGGACGACTCCGGGCCGCTGAGTCCCTCCGATATGATGAACGTCACCCTATTCTCCTCCCATATAGTACTCATTTCACTCGCCTGCTTGTCGCATTCGCCCACCGCATCACGTTGCATGGCGGCAATCAACTGATGGTGCGGTATTTGCGCACCAAATTCTGGATCCCACGGATAAAGAACATGGTAAAGTCCCACATCAAGGGGTGCAAGGTCTGCATCGTTCATCGTCGACGACTACAGACCCAGATGATGGGTGATCTCCCTCGAGAACGCATCACGTATTCCAGGCCCTTCACCCACACGGGCATTGATTTCGCAGGGCCGTTCGAGATCAAAAATTACACCGGGCGTGCGTGTCTCATAACTAAGGGTTATGTCTGCGTCTTTGTGTGTTTCAGCACGAAGGCAATCCATCTCGAGGCTACCTCCGACCTCACCACTGAAAGATTTCTGGCAGCCTTCTCTCGGTTTGTCGCACGGAGACAATGTCCACAGCGCATTTACTCCGACAACGGCAAAACCTTCGTAGGGGCCTCAAAGGCGCTCGAAAAAGATTTCCTGAACGCCACCAAGCTTGAAATAATGAAGGCATTCCCCCAGCACATCCTATCCTGGCAGTTCATTCCGCCAAGCGCGCCCCACATGGGAGGACTGTGGGAAGCAGGGGTCAAAAGTTTTAAGACCCTGTTTTACAAGTCCTCGTCCACTGTCAAATACACCTTCGAGGAACTTTCCACTCTCCTGTGTAGGATCGAAGCGTGCCTAAACTCCAGGCCAATCTCTCCCATGAGTGAGGACCCAGAGGATCTACTGGCCCTAAGCCCGGGACATTTCCTGATTGGAGGACCACTCTTAGCCATTGCGGAACCGGAAATTCTGGTCGAGCCTATGTCGCTGATCAACCGATGGCAGCGACTAAAGGCAATCCAGCAGGCTTTCTGCCGCCGCTGGAAGAGTGAGTACCTCAAGGAGCTTCACAAACGGAACAAGTGGAAATCACCGACTCGCAGCATCCAGACCGGCGACCTCGTGATCGTGTCCGAAGATCATCTCCCCTCCAACGAGTGGCGCTTAGGGCGAATTGAGCGCACTCTGCCCGGGGCTGACGGCCTCGTCCGAGTGGCTGATGTCACCACCGCGCGTGGGTCTATCCGAAGACCCGTAGCGAAGCTCATTCTGTTGCAAGACAGCAGGAGTCCTGAGTCTAAAACCTTATCGTGACTCCTAATCCCTCTATGTTTCCTCCGAATGTCCTCGTCTCCGTGCATGTTTCTCGTTCCCGTGCATAGACTAATCCACTCCCCCATACGTAATTTCTTTCGTTACAGTTCATTCAGCTCGCCCTTTCATAGCGACATGGCCCCCACGCGTCTGCCGCACCACCGCAGCAAACGAGCTCCACAGGGCACGAACGTGTACCGATGCCGGGTCTGTCGGGGGGTTCATGCACTCCGGCAGTGTCAGCGCTTCCTAAACCTCCGAGGGGAAAAGCGGCTTCGGGCGGTGCTCATCAATAAATATTGTCCCAATTGCTTGGCCCACGAGCATTCATCCGACGCGTGTCGGACTCGCCATGGTTGCCGACGATGCGGGCAAAGGCACCATACCCTGCTCCACATGGCCGACCAACCGCCGAGACGACGTGCCTCCGCCCGGCGTCGCAGCCGATCACCCCCCTCCAGTCGTGCTGCACCCCCGCTACAACCCCGTTCCCGATCATCGTCCGACCGCTCCGCTTCCCCAGAAGGCGCACCCGAGATTTCGTTATCCTCCCTGCTCCACGCCAGGACGACGACTGTCCTGCCCACCGCAGTCCTACGGTTGGGCAATGGCTCGAAATCCTTCGAGACCCGCGTCCTTCTTGATGCGTGTGCGGCTGAGAGCCGCATCAATCTCTCCTTTGCCCGGTCCCTGGGGTTAGCTGTGACCACGGTCGGGGTCGACCAAGCCTGTACGGCCGTCCTCGAGTCGAGGTCCGACAAGACGTTCCGACGGAACGTTATATTCCGGGTCGAAGAGGACTTGCTCATCCGCACTCCCATCCGGGAAGTGGCGGCGCCGGTCCGAGAGAAGTTCGCAACCCTGATCCTGGCCGACCCCTACTTCTATCGGCCGGCGTCGGTATCCGTGGTGCTCGGGGCAGACCTCTATCCTGAGGTCATCCAACCAGGCTGTGTGCCCGGTCATAGCGGTACTCCCGCAGCCCAGAGCACCGTGTTCGGATGGGTCGTCTCCGGCTCCTGTGGGATCTAGGCGCTCCAGGACGTTGCCGTCCCCCATCCTTTATATGTCCAGGGTGACAATTGCAACATGTTGCAAGGGGGGCGGTATGTTCACGCCACCGGGTGAACAGCAGTGAGCGGCGAAGAGCAGTGAGCGGTGAGGAGTGAGGAGGGTTTTTTGATCCTCGGCGTCTACGGTCACACCAGGAGGAGTGACTTGATTTTTTCCAATGGGCACCGCCATCACTAAGAATCGAGCCTTTCACCCGAACACCCGTTCTCTTGCATTTTTTTACGATTTGTTAATCACTTTCAACCCGAACCATTTCCGTGTGTGCCGGTTTACCTGTGAATATTATATAAATAATAAAACCTACATTTAGTTAACCGAAGTTTCTCGTGCGTTTTAATTCACCACTCGCTCACCACAAACTGAAGAAATTGGCACCCGCCAACTCCTTGTATTTCATTTGGATCCTTCCGCCCCCCCACGAACAAGAATAAGTAGGCGAAGACTCGGGTCCCAATTTAGACCGCGTAGCGCAAACTTAAGGAATTGCTTCTGTACCGATTCAATACTACGCTGGTGAACATCATATTGCGGGTTCCACACTGGCGAGCAATATTCAAGAGTAGGGCGAACTAACGAAGTGTATAAAACCTTTGTTACATAGGGATCATCAAATTCTTTGGCCCAACGTTTAATGAAGCCGAGAAGGCTGCTTGCTCTGTTGACAATAGAAGAAATATGAACATTAAATGAAAGTTTGGGGTCAAACATAACGCCTAAGTCTTTGAATGATGGTACACAATCTAATAGAACGACTTAATAGAATAATGAGCTAGGAGCGGAGACAAACGACTGAAAGTCATAAAAGAACACTTAGAGGCATTAAGGTGTAATTTATTAACGTGGCACCAATCACAGAAAGCATCGAGATCTGATTGCAAGTGCTGTTGGAAAGAAGGATCGTTATAGTAATAACAAATCTTGACGTCATCCGCAAACATTAGCTCGCGTGAATGAGCCAAGGCCAAAGGCAAATCATTTATAAACAATGTAAATAATAGTGGGCCCAGATGACTGCCTTGGGGTACACCTGACGTAACTCGAACAGTTTTAGATATCGAGGAACGAAAAGACACCTTTTGGGTTCTGCCAATAAGATACGACTTCAACCAAGCCAATAGTTTTGGAGAAAAACCCATGATGTTAAGTTTCGCGAGAAGCATAGAATGATCAACCGGATCGAAAGCCTTGCTAAAGTCAGTATAAATAACATCAGTTTGACACTTTTTACGGAAGCCATGGTGTACAAGGGTCGTCAATTCTAAAAGGTTAGTAAGCGACGAACGACCTTTCATGAAGCCATGCTGACAAGAAGAAATAGCGGACCTGGTTAGATGTTGAAGGGAAGACGTAATAATTTTCTCAAACAGCTTAGGTATTGCCGAAAGTTTGGCAATGCCACGGTAGTTAGAAACATCCGATTTGCTACCCTTTTTAAAAAGCGGAATAATAAAAGACTCCTTCCAAATATCAGGAAAGCTATAAGTCTCACTCGATATAAAGAATAACCGAGCTAAAGGCTTAGATAGGGAAATCGAAAACATTTTAAGGATGCAACTAGGTATATTATCAGGCCCGGGAACGAAGGAAGACTTCATAGATGACAAGCTGGAGATAATACAGTCTTCAGTAATACTGAGAGAAAACATACAATTTAAATGTGGGATTGAAAAGGGATAGGGTGTGGGATCCGAAACAGTAGTAGAATAAGTCGACTGAAAGAATTTAGCAAACAGATCTGCAATACCTGAATCATTATTAGCAGTCTGGTCATTAAGTCTGAAGGTGGAAGGTAGTGCATTAGAGCGTCTTATGGAATTGACAAAGTCAAAAAGACAAAGCCAAAAATTGAGATTTGGCTATACAATAATTTGCATAGTCAAGTCGCGAACCAGTTTTTTTTAATCTTTTAAAATATCTCGATTTAATGTTACGGAGATTAGAGAGCCTACCTGTGAACCAGACTGGCGCGCTGGAGTCGGTAGAGACATTCACATAAGGAACGCATTTATCAACTAGAGAATTAAGAGCAGAGTAGAAAAACTTCTCTGCACAATCTATATCGCAGCACTCAAATAGAAATAACCAATCAAAAGAGAAAATAAGGCTGTTAAGAAGATTGAAATTTGTTTTACGAAAACATCTACGACGAGAATTTGAGATGTTATTAAATGAATTAGTAACGGAATTGTAAGAAATAGTAACTTCAATGGTAGGGTGATAAGGATCTTCAGGTTTCACTAGTGGCTGTGTTTGTGATACAGCACTAACAGTGGGATCAGAGACAAAAACAAGATCAAGGATTCTTTTAGAAGAGTAGAGAAAAGAACTCGACTGATATAGTGGACATTCAGGTAGGCTATCAAGCAAAACATGTTGAGATGAAGGAAATAAGAAAGATAGATTATCATCAACAAGCCAAGAAATATTAGGTAAAACTATAAGAAAATCACGATCTTTAAGACGACTAAAAATAGTTCGTAAAGCATCAGCATGGTGCACGTAGATCATGATATCAGATGCTGGAGGAATATATGAACAAGATATATATAGGCTAAAGTTAGAACATGTAACTTCGACGCAAATAAACTCAACACCTAAGGGGAGATCAATCGACCACACTTGAACACAGATTCGAGTTGACAGCTAGAGTATTCCACCGCCGCGACGACCAACACGATCAATCCTATAAGAAATAAAGTTATTAGAAAGAATTTCATTATCCAAAAGAGAGGAGTTAAGCCAAGTTTCAGTGAAAGCTAATATGTCAGCCGAAAAGGTTTGGCTATCACAGAACAGGTTCGAGAGCTTGGTAAGAAGTCCTCTTACATTTTGATAATGAATGCAAAGACTAGACGTTATTAGTTTTTTGAAGCATAAGATAAATTAGGAAGGTGGACAGGCAACGGACGGGAGCGCTTATTGGGCGCAAAATCGTGTACAACTAGGCCCTCTGGCCAAAAATTAGGGTCAACCATAGCTGAGAAGTACTCATTCGGTACTGTAATTTTAAAAGAGGAGATTTCGCGAGGCCTAGAAAACTTAAACTTTTGAATTAAAACCTTAGCAGAGCATATGTTACCAATGTAAGCTGCCACAGACGACTCAGAAGTATCTGGAGCAAGCCTAGAGATAAATAATTGTTTGCGATTAGGCACTACAGTTAGTGGAGGCGGAGGAGCATTGGGATCCGCAAGTGATTGAGAGCCAGCATGATTCTGTGATTGATCAGAGTTCCCCTGAGGGATACATTCAGGTACACGAGGGCTTGTAATGGGTACTTCAATCTGAAAAGAAGAGCATAAAGAGGGACAAGAAGATGATGTAGGCGAAAGAAAAATGGGAGACGAAGTAATAGAGAGAGCTTGCGACTGCTTACGAGGCAACTCAAGGGTACATTTCTTGGTCAATTTCTCAGAAGGTGGAACAAACTTGAATTGCGACAATAAATGTACGCTAGAGTCACACTCGTTAGTCAGGTGTTTGGCCAGTTTGTTTAAAGCAAGAAACTTTAAACGAAGATCCATATACATACGGCTAAAATGCAGCTGCTGGCTGGCACAAGATGGGCAAGTCCAGCGCATTAAGCCAAGCACAGTCTTAGACACAGACAAACCAGAAAATTAGTCGTAGTCGCGGTCATTGAGGCCAGCACATTTTAAGTGAATAAGATTATCGCAGAGCCAACAAGATATTGCTCTATACTGATCATCAAAACGATCAGAATGCTTGCAATTAGGTAGACAACAAGCCATTGAAAAGCCGAAAAAACACAAGGCAAAAAAAAAATATATATATACACACATATACATTACACACTTAGAAGCCGAGCTTTGAGAGGCGGCCTTACAAAAGTGATTACGCGGGAGAGAAGCTGAGCACAAGCAGAAAACAGAGAGAACAACAAAGCCACTAGCACTGATGGTATGATGGAGGCGATGAGGGGAGCAACTGCAGAAGCAATGACGAGAGTGAAAAATAAAAAATAAAAAATGCACCAAACACTAATCACGAAAAAGAAAAAATTGTTTAAACTGATTAATTTGGCGAATTATGGAAATAAAACACAAGCGTGTCAAGGGAACAACACCAGAGAAAGCGTAAACAAACTAAGCACAATTAAAAATTTAGAGAAAACAATAAATATTAATAAAAACTTAGGAACTATGCAAAAACACCACCGTCACGTCAGAGAGCAGAAGCTTTTATGTGAATGCGAATATATCAATGTAAACACATAAACATATTCAAGTGCACACTTATATTTTATTGCGTACATATTTTATTGTGTATACTTGCAACCAAATGTTATAAGTTGAGCTCTTTGTGTTGAATGATTTTGGTATGGTATGATAGTATATACTACACCTCCCTTTTTTAGAAAATAACGTAATATTATGGAGCTTTTTTATTAATTACTGATAATGATAATTAATGATTGATTAATGGTAATTTATGTATGTTAGAAAAATTGTTTTAGTTGTGTCTGGCCAGACAAATTTTTTTTTTTTTTTTTTTAGAGCGAAGCTCTCTTGGGAGCGTCGCGGTAGGAAATTATTTTTAAAAATCGTCAGACGTCAGATCTGCAGCGCGTCAGATTTTTTTTCTCTTCACTGTTCGTGAGAGACAAGGACCGACGACATTGAAACACCCGTGATTGGTCCGCCTATGTCTCTCTGTCTAGTCAGAGAGAATAGTCTATCTAAATCTGGGCCCGGCACAAAGAGAGCGCTCAAAAAGTTTAGTTGTATGTGTGCGTTTGCTTGTGTGCGTATGTTGCTTTACACTGCGCAAACTTCATCAAATTCTGCCTCAAATCAAGAAAACGAGTGCAGCAAATAATCTTATTGAAGAAAAAGATAGAGAAAACAAAGCAGCGATCAATTTTTTCATGTGTCTTTTCTCAACAAAGCGACATAGATCTGCTTCCTCCTCCCTCCTCCACCCTCTTGTTCATGATTTTTTTGTGTTAGGTCTTCGGCAGCCGTTCGGTTTACACGCATAAGAGGTGCCGAACGAGTTCGTCCCCCCGGGGGATATGAGTGCCGGGCTCTGATCTAACATAAATAGTCATTCAGTGAAGTAAACAATCAAGCGTGCAGTGTGAAAATTAAACCGTAAGGCTCAAAATAAACGATCTTTCGAGGAAGATGATTCCAAACCAAGAAAAAAGTCAAGTATATTGAAATTTGTCCGACCGCACAAACGCTTACCATAAAAATAAAAATAACATAAAATTAAACATAACTTTAACTTATTTACATATATAATTTACTTGCACTTTTCTCAGCTGATGTCAATCGATTGTTCAATATCTTTATCGATTATCGATAAATTATACAAAACTTGAGTCGAATACGAAAGATCCCGTTTTTAAGTTATTCGATAAGTTTTGTATTATGTATTTCCCGAATTAGAACTTTTCCTATTTGTTTTTTCATAGGTTAGGGTCATTCCACTTCTCGTAAATTCAAATTTTCGAAAATAAAAAATTTCTGGTTTTAAAAATTTCAGTGTTTTCCAATTTGAAAGTGAATAAGGACTGATTTCATCGTATTCAATTGCAAAGTTTAAAATTTTTGTGAATTTGCGGAATGAAATGGCGGGAAGTTCAAATTTTCAGAATTTCCAAATTATGATGTTGACAAATTTGGATTTTTACAAATATAAGAGCTAATAATGACAGATTTTATAAATTTCAATTCAAAATCCGACTAAAATTGGAATTTAAAAACTGGACTGGGCGCAAAATTTGATCTTTCAGAATTTTAAAAATAGAATTTTTCAAAATTTTGATTTTTTAAAATCTGTAAGTTGACAATCACTAATCGGTAATCAATAATTACATTGTATTGATTCTCATATAAAATTTTGAATTTTTACAATTTTCAAAAGAAAAATTGTGCAAAAATTCAAATCTTCCAAATTTTAATTGATTTACGTGTGAAAGTTGACAAGGACCACTTTTATTGGAAGTGCAAAGTTTTGAATTTTTCTACATTGTGAACGAAATTTTCAGGAAATTGAAATTTTCAGAATTTAAAAATTATGATTTTGAAAAATTTTGTTTTAAATTTAACAATGAGCAGAAATCCTGCAGAATATACAACAAGATATAACACAACCATAAATGCTGTTTTTTCACGTTTTTTAACCCACATCCAATCACAAACATACATTTCATATTTCAGTTCCCATAAACCAATCATTTCCGTGATAGAGTATGGGAACAATTAGGTTCAACAAAAATATTCGGGAAAATATCTTTGTAAAAAACTGTCACTGTTAAAAAAAAAAAAATTGAATACTCCAAACAGTCAAAATTTAAACGAAGATAAATATTATTGCTTTCATGTTTTGGTCGGGTGCAAGTTTAATAAAAATATGTTAATCAAAAAAGCCACTGTAAATAAAGCTTTGTAATACTGCGATGAGCTGAAATATATTATATTTTATCAGAAAAATACTATTGCTTTCATTTGTTGTTCATGTTCATTCATTTCTGCTATTGTATATGACTGTAGTTCTGACGATGTCAAGCTTTGTCTTACTTACAATGATACAAATTTATTTAGTCGGCTACAAGCTGATCTTAAAAACTTTCAATCTTGGTGCCAGTTTAATCTATTAAATCTTAACACTACCAAATGTAAGGTAATGACTTTTTTTTGTGACTCTCCTCAACTGGTCACTTATTTTCTAAACAATAGTCCTTTAGAACGTCTCAATTATATGAATGATTTGGGCGTACTTATGGACCATAAGTTAAATTTTAACTACCATATTTCCACCACCGTCGCAAAGGCCATGAGTGTTCTGGGTTTCACTGAAAAATGGTCCAAAGAATTTGACGACCCCTATACAACTAAAGTTCTTTTCACTTCGCTTGTCCGTCCTATTTTAGAGTATGGATCTTGCATTTGGTCACCTCCATATATGTCGCACCAGACTAGACTTGAATCCGTTCAAAAGCAGTTCTTGCTATTTGCTCTTTGTGGCTTAAGCTGGTATCGCAATGTCAATTTGCCTTCGTATTCTAGTAGACTTCTTTTGACTAACCTTCCTTCCCTTACCAAACGTAGAATTATGCTTGGTGTTCTTTTTATGCACAAGCTCCTCTTTGGTGATATTGGCTCGCCTGAGCTATTAGCTCAGGTTGATCTGTCGGTAATATGTAGACGGAGTAGACATCCTTTGATACCCTTAACCCTTAGTCGTTGTTCTTCTAACTATGCCATGCATGAACCTTTTACGGTCCTCTGCTCTGATTACCACCCTAGGTCGGTCGTGTGGGAGGTGGGCAGCTATATGATTTGGCTCGCCCGTAACAGGCTTTGTCCTGGTGTCGTAGGGGCCACTTGAACATACTGCGCATAGTATCGTCAACGTCCGCTAAAAAGTAAAAAAAAACAGAGGGCCGGGGCTAACTTCGACCGCGTCAAAGTTTGTATACCCTTGCAACTTTTTTGGTAACTCTTTCCTTACCTATTAGCCATCAATGTGGAAGAACGTTTTATATAAGAAGGCTTATGTTTGCGAAAGAATGGCCTACAATCATAGGAAATAACGAATATATTGATCAAAGTCACTGTTTTCCACTGATCGTTCCTATGGGAGGTATATGATATAGTCACCCGATCTTCATCAAATTCGGCACAGTCATTAACAGATATATAAAACTAACAAATGTTTAATTTGAAAACAATCGCGTTAAAAGTAACGAAGTTATTTACAAAAGTCACTGTTTTCGACTGATCGTTGCTATGGGAGCTATATGATATAGTCGCCCGTCTTGATCAAATTTTGCAAAGTCATTTACAGATATATTTAACTAACAAATGTTTAATTTGAAAGCAATCGCGGTAAAAGTAACGAAGTTATTTACAAAAGTCACTGTTTTCGACCGATCGCTCCTATGATATAGTCATCCGCTCTTGATCAAATTTGGCAAAGTCGTTTATAAGCGTAATTAACTCTCTAATATTAAGTTTCACGATAATAGCATAGAAAATAACGAAGTTATTGAGAAAAGTCACTGTTCGTGACTTTGGGGTTTGTATGGGAGCTATATTATATAGTGGTCCGACCCGGCTGAATCCGAGATATACAACCCCTGCAGTATATACAAGCCTACGTGCAAAATTTCAGCTCTGTAGCTCTGTAGCAGTCGGACGGACGGACGGACATGGGTATTTGAACTCGTCTCGTCGTGCTGATCAAGAATATATATACTTTGTATGGTCGGAGATGCTTCGTTCTATGCGTTGCACACTTCTGACCAAAATTAATGTACCCTTTTTGCAAGGGTATAAAAAACCAAACAAATAGCGCCCCATGGATGCAAAATTTTGATTTTTTAAAATCTGTAAGTTGACAATCACTAATCGGTAATCAATAATTACATTGTATTGATTCTCATATAAAATTTTGAATTTTTACAATTTGCAAAAGAAAAATTGTGCAAAAATTCAAATCTTCCAAATTTTAATTGATTTACGTGTGAAAGTTGACAAGGACCACTTTTATTGGAAGTGCAAAGTTTTGAATTTTTCTACATTGTGAACGAAATTTTCAGGAAATTGAAATTTTCAGAATTTAAAAATTATGATTTTGAAAAATTTTGTTTTAAATTTAACAATGAGCAGAAATCCTGCAGAATATACAACAAGATATAACACAACCATAAATGCTGTTTTTTTCACGTTTTTTAACCCACATCCAATCACAAACATACATTTCATATTTCAGTTCCCATAAACCAATCATTTCCGTGATAGAGTATGGGAACAATTAGGTTCAACAAAAATATTCGGGAAAATATCTTTGTAAAAAACTGTCACTGTTAAAAAAAAAAATTGAATACTCCAAACAGTCAAAATTTAAACGAAGATAAATATTATTGCTTTCATGTTTTGGTCAGGTGCAAGTTTAATAAAAATATGTTAATCAAAAAAGCCACTGTAAATAAAGCTTTGTAATACTGCGATGAGCTGAAATATATTATATTTTATCAGAAAAATACTATTGCTTTCATTTGTTGTTCATGTTCATTCATTTCTGCTATTGTATATGACTGTAGTTCATCGTTTACTCGACGAATTCCTAGAGAGCTTCGCTCTACCCAGGTGTCCTGTGACACCTCATTGCTTTTTTTTTTAGTTGTATGTACATAAGTATGTATATACGTTTAATTAGATGAAGTAGTTATAGTGGTTGAATCCATAAAAAATTTTATATATTTCCTTTTTTTAAATTATTTTTGCAGATTTTTAATCTATACGTATGTACTGTTTGTATCTTATTTTTATTGTTCCTAATTTTTATGTTGTTATTTTTAGATATTTCTACAACTTCGAATTGTCATAAATAGGCTGAATCAAGCTTATGACCAGCTTCGTTTTTTAAGAAAACTTTATCTTCTATTTCTATTTTAAAATCTGCTGACATAAAAGTTTTTTTTGGTTTTCTTTATGTTTTTCTAACATTATTCTAGCTCTATTGTATGCTAGTTTTAATCTAAACTTAACTTCTTTAGCATAATCATCTACGTTATATAATGGTTCTATTTTATTTATGCTATTAAAATGGATTGGTAAATTATTTTGTTTACCAAATACAAGTTCATAGAAACAGTATTTGTGTGTTACTGATGTTGTGTTAAAACAGTACACAAAATATTATAACCATATGTCCCAATCAGTTTTATTTACTGATATATATGATCGAATGTACTTATTGAATGTCCCATGTCTTCTTAATGTTTTCAATATTTTATTACCCATTTCTTTAAAAGATTCTATTCAAAATATTTCAAAGATCTTTTCACTCGGTGTCAATTTGAGTTGTTTGATTTCGAGTATACCGGCTTGTTTTCCAAGCCTTTGAAAAAACTGACCTAAATCTAGATATTCATTGTTGTGCAGATCTCCAATCTCAATTTTTGCTATAACTTTTTTTCTATGTTTGAAGAAACATAAATCATGTATTATGCGCAAGGTCACTACTTTTCGCAATTCATCATTGCAGAGTTCTTCATATATTTTTGGCTTAGAAGCATCATTATGTACGTGCCTAATTGTGTTTTCATTTTTATCATCTGGCCAGAGATTATTTTGTCTACTTTGTTGCCTGACTTTCAGGACATTTGCTTTTGTATTTTTTAGATCCTGTATTAAATTGCGGGATAGTGCATCCGCAACAAAATTATCTTTCCCCTTCAGATACTGTAAACTCATATTCTTCGCACTGCGCACTCAGGCCGCGACTAGGGAGATCTGCTGGATTGCCCTCTGAACAGACGTGAATCCATGGGGCGCTATTTGTTTGGTTTTTTATACCCTTGCAAAAAGGGTACATTAATTTTGGTCAGAAGTGTGCAACGCATAGAACGAAGCATCTCCGACCATACAAAGTATATATATTCTTGATCAGCACGACGAGACGAGTTCAAATACCCATGTCCGTCCGTCCGTCCGACTGCTACAGAGCTACAGAGCTGAAATTTTGCACGTAGGCTTGTATATACTGCAGGGGTTGTATATCTCGGATTCAGCCGGATCGGACCACTATATAATATAGCTCCCATACAAACCCCAAAGTCACGAACAGTGACTTTTCTCAATAACTTCGTTATTTTCTATGCTATTATCGTGAAACTTAATATTAGAGAGTTAATTACGCTTATAAACGACTTTGCCAAATTTGATCAAGAGCGGATGACTATATCATAGGAGCGATCGGTCGAAAACAGTGACTTTTGTAAATAACTTCGTTACTTTTACCGCGATCGCTTTCAAATTAAACATTTGTTAGTTAAATATATCTGTAAATGACTTTGCAAAATTTGATCAAGACGGGCGACTATATCATATAGCTCCCATAGCAACGATCAGTCGAAAACAGTGACTTTTGTAAATAACTTCGTTACTTTTAACGCGATTGTTTTCAAATTAAACATTTGTTAGTTTTATATATCTGTTAATGACTGTGCCGAATTTGATGAAGATCGGGTGACTATATCATATACCTCCCATAGGAACGATCAGTCGAAAACAGTGACTTTTGTAAATAACTTCGTTACTTTTAACGCGATTGTTTTCAAATTAAACATTTGTTAGTTTTATATATCTGTTAATGACTGTGCCGAATTTGATGAAGATCGGGTGACTATATCATATACCTCCCATAGGAACGATCAGTGGAAAACAGTGACTTTGATCAATATCTTCGTTATTTCCTATGATTGTAGGCCATTCTTTCGCAAACATAAGCCTTTTTATATAAAACGTTCTTCCACATTGATGGCTAATAGGTAAGGAAAGAGTTACCAAAAAGTTGCAAGGGTATACAAACTTTGACGCGGTCGAAGTTAGCCCCGGCCCTCTGTTTTTTTTTACTTTTTAGCGGACGTTGACGATACTATGCGCAGTATGTTCAAGTGGCCCCTACGACACCAGGACAAAGCCTGTTACGGGCGAGCCAAATCATATAGCTGCCCACCTCCCACACGACCGACCTAGGGTGGTAATCAGAGCAGAGGACCGTAAAAGGTTCATGCATGGCATAGTTAGAAGAAACAACGACTAAGGGTTAAGGGTATCAAAGGATGTCTACTCCGTCTACATATTACCGACAGATCAACCTGAGCTAATAGCTCACCAATGAGGAGCTTGTGCATAAAAAGAACACCAAGCATAATTCTACGTTTGGTAAGGGAAGGAAGGTTAGTCAAAAGAAGTCTACTAGAATACGAAGGCAAATTGACATTGCGATACCAGCTTAAGCCACAAAGAGCAAATAGCAAGAACTGCTTTTGAACGGATTCAAGTCTAGTCTGGTGCGACATATATGGAGGTGACCAAATGCAAGATCCATACTCTAAAATAGGACGGACAAGCGAAGTGAAAAGAACTTTAGTTGTATAGGGGTCGTCAAATTCTTTGGACCATTTTTCAGTGAAACCCAGAACACTCATGGCCTTTGCGACGGTGGTGGAAATATGGTAGTTAAAATTTAACTTATGGTCCATAAGTACGCCCAAATCATTCATATAATTGAGACGTTCTAAAGGACTATTGTTTAGAAAATAAGTGACCAGTTGAGGAGAGTCACAAAAAAAAGTCATTACCTTACATTTGGTAGTGTTAAGATTTAATAGATTAAACTGGCACCAAGATTGAAAGTTTTTAAGATCAGCTTGTAGCCGACTAAATAAATCTGTATCATTGTAAGTAAGACAAAGCTTGACATCGTCAGCATACATAAGCACGCGCGAATGAACAATGACTGATGGAAGATCGTTAATGAATAGTGTGAAAAGCAGAGGGCCAAGAATACTACCTTAAGGTACACCAGAAGTCACATGAATAGAATTGAAAAACGAAGACTTAAAAAGTACTTTCTGTTTTCTATTTCTTAAATATTTTCTAACCCAAGAAAGGAAAAGAGGAGGAAACCCAATGTCGTTCAGTCTAGAAAGTAATAGAGTATGATTAACAGAATCAAAGGCTTTGCTGAAGTCCGTGTATATTACATCAGTTTGTTTACCATTTTTGAACCCCTTGATAATTATTGATGTAAATTCTAAAAGGTTAGTGGTTGTAGATGATTATTTCACAAACCCATGTTGGGATGGCGAAATAATAGAGCTGCAAAAATGTTGCAATTGAGAAGTTATAATTTTCTCAAAAGCTTTCGGAATAGCGAACAATTTTGAGATACCCTTTGTAGTTAGAGGCTTCGGTCTTTTTGCCATTTTTATGCAGAGGAATGATATACGACTCTTTCCAAACCATTTTAAAATGGGTTTACATAATGTGTTAGCACAGAACCTGAGTACACATTAGACGTCTGCATGAATGCATTCAAAACAAAGCCACATTGAGTACATTCAAATTGAGTAGAATATGATTGAGTGAAAAAGACAGAATGAGACGAATGTGTATAGTACTGTTTAGCTAGACGAACATTTTGTGTTTCGTCTCGAAAAAGAGAGTATCACGAAAGGAGAGCAAAATGAAATGAAAACTTCGAAAACATTCGTACTACTCAAGTAGTTCGCAGAATACTTTGTGTACTCACTTTGTGCTTTGGGAAATTGTGTGCAGACGTGCGAAATGGAAGGCGAAGATGCAGAAAGAAATGTATGTATTTGTCGGCAAATGCCACCGTGTTGTTTTTGTGTTTTGTTTTGTTTATAGCTTGTGTTTCAGTATTACTAACAAAATGTGTAGTTGTGACCGTCTATAAATTATTTCTGTGTTGATATTTGGAGATTTAATATTTATTTGATTAAAATATATATAATTTAGGAGAGCGCGTTGCCTTAAAGCGACGAAATGAAAAAATGCTACAAAGTGGATTGTACAGCTTAACTGATAAAAGTGGACGAAGCGAAGTGTGGCGATATTTTGCAAAAATCCAAAACGAATGTGGAATTGAGTTGAATGGGTTTCTTGCTTGCAAAATGTGTTTTTCGGTTTTGAAGTTTTCAGGTAGCACATCAAATTTGGTAAAACACAAATGCTACATTGTGAACGCCCGTAAAACAGAGAAAACTTCACTAATCGAAACAAATTCTGAAACAAAGCATGAGGCTGTTAACCGAATGGGTAATAAAAAATTGTCGAAGATTCCGGACTCAAAAACTTTGCATCGTTTTTGATTAAAGTGGGAGCCATTTTTGGTAGTAATGTCGACGTCGAGAAATTGCTACCGCATCCAACAACTATATCAAGGAATATAGGTGCAATATACGACACACACTTTGGCCCGATTCAAGATGAAATTAAAAAATGTAAGAGTTTTGGATACGCCATTCCCAGTGACATATGGACAGACAATTTTTTGAAATCGTCTTACTTGTCCTGTACCATACACTACATTAAGGATGGAGCTCTTGTTGACAGATTATTAGCCATGAAGTCAATGAAGGAAGTCTCCTGCACAAGTATGTATCTATATTTAATATGTACATACATATGTAAAAGTTTTAAATTCATTATTCTTTGTTTAGGTGCAAGTGTACGTGCAAAAATCGGCGACATTTTAGGAGATTTTAGATGTGACCTCGAAAAGGACAATCCAGTTATTGTTACTGATCGTGGGTCCAACATGGTTAAAGCCTTCTGCAACTTAGAAAAAATTCATTGTGTCAATCATTTATTGAACAACGCCTTCGAGAAATTAATTGAGTCTGTTCCTGAGCTTGCAAATATTGTATCACATTGTACAAAGCTGGTGAAGTATTTTAAAAAGTCTGGAGCTAATTCTTCTTTGGGTCTCTCGCTAAAAAGCTTTTGCCCAACACGCTGGAACACCGTATACTATTTGCTTAAGTCAGTAGATAGTAATTGGACGGAAATAATTTCAATTTTGAAAGGAAAAGGTCAAGAATATAGAATTGAAGGAATTAATAGGAATAATTTAGCTGCCATAGTCTGTCTGTTAGAAGCATTTGAAAACGTTTCCAAAAAACTAGAAGCAGTTAAACGCCCGACTATTCATTTGTTTCTACCAAATATATATAATTTAAAAAAAAAAATGTCAGTCCGAGTACAGTGATATTGAACTAATTGAATCAATGAAGTTTTCACTACGATCTCAAATTTTGGAAAATTTATCAAAATATCATAGCATTGCATTGTTTCTGTTTCCACCAACAAATAAGCTAAAACAATTTTCTCAAAATGAAAGGGAAACAACAATAAATGACTGCAGAACTATAATGCAGAATTTTTTAGTAGAGTCAAGTTGTGAAACTTTTGAAACTCAAACAGCTAGCGATGAATTTGATGAGTTCATAGAAGCTGTCCAGGTTGACTCCAATACAGATCAGATTGAAATGGAAATAGCAGGCTATACAAACATAAATGTTCCATACTCAACCAATTTTGACGTTTTGGCCTGGTGGAACATGCACAAACATTTTTTCCCAATACTGCATAAAACAAGCTGCCAAATATTTTGTATCCCAGCCAGCAGCGCAGCTTCTGAGAGAACTTTCTCAATCGCAAGAAGCTTAATAACAGAAAAGCGATGTTCAATAGCTTCTAATCTAGATAACATTAATAAAATTATGTTTTTAAACTCAAATATAAATTATATGTAATAAATATGTATATAAATTAAATAATTCACAACAAAAAATACATTTCTATATTTTCTTTATTTATTCCTCTTTCTTTTAACAGATAACACAGCAGAAAACAGCTGTCAATATTCGAATGTATTCAATATACAACATTTAATTACTTCTGCTGCTCACTCACTCACTTCGTTTCTTTTCGGGTATATTTTTCAGCAGCCGAGTGAAACACGACTTCAGTCACTCACTTATTCTCATTTCGTTTTGTACAAGTATTCACTCAATTCAATTTTGACTTTGTACATTTGAATGTGGTTTTTTTGCCATTCATGCAGACGCCTAGTACACATCCAGGTAGACCATCTGGCCCCGGAGAATAATTAGGTTTAACTAGTTTAAGTTCGCTAAGAAGAGAACTTTCATCAATATCTGGATTGAAAATGCAATTAGGCTTTTTTAAATGATAAGGATACGGACTTGCTCGATATTCCGTTGAGGAATAAGTTGTTTTGAAAAAACTCGCAAACTTTCATCAATCACTGGATTGCAAATGCAATTGGGCTTTTTTAAATGATAAGGGTACGGACTTGCTCGATATTCCGTTGAGGAATAAGTTGTTTTGAAAAAACTCGCAAACATATCGGCAATTGCCTGATCAGTGCTAGCTTTTTATTTCGAAAAGACAAAAAAGATGGGTGCACAGAGGTCTTACGTTTAGAATTAACAAAATCATAAAATTGTTTAGCGTCACAAGAAAACTGAAGCTTACACCGCTGAAGATAATTCTTATAGCATTGTGTATTAAGCATCATAAACTTTGAACGAGCGACTGCATACAGGGCGTAATCTGATCAACGATGTGTTTTAATACTTCTTATAATAGTTATCAAGTCTCCAGCCTATCAAGAGGCACACAAATATCAAAGAGTGAATTCAGAGTATCATAAAAAAAACCAACACCTGAGTTAATATCTCTACAATTGTACAGATAAGACAAATCGGTAGTAATAATGTTTTCATTAAGGCTGGCAAAGTCAGACTTACGAAAGCACCTAGTTAGAGGTAACTCATTTGAACCAAGTAATTGTGATAGCAAGGGCAGATCAATTTTTAAATTTAATGTAGGATGAAATTTGTCTTCGGGAAGAACAAATGAACAATAAGAAGAATCCAATACAAAAATAAGATCAAACGATTTTCCTTTAGAATTTAAGACAGGATTGACTTGGGATATAGATAAGCCTAGAAGGCCTGTTGTGGAGGCGGTACGTTACTGCCAATGCCCTGGATTTAGGTAGCCCTGATCGTTTTCCCTTTAGACTTAGTATGTATCGACCTGAATGCAACCCTGACTTATCGAGGCAGAAACCAGCTCTAAGAAGTGAGACGAGGCGTCAGTATAGAAGAAAATTGCACAGGAACGATACGTTAAAATAAACATCCGATAATTGGCACGAAACGAAGCTCGAGGCTAGGAGCCTTAGGGCTTAATATATATGGATAAACTTTATAATTTGTTGTATCTAAGAAACACCATCATAATTATTCTATACTCAGTTTGTAATAAATAAGTTTAAAATCAATTCGTGCTGAATGTTCTATTTTTGTATCGGTAAAACTTTCGGGCGTTAAAGTAACGCGTGGTCGAGACATTCTTGACGTTAACATTCTTTATTTTAACTTAAATAATATGTAAAAGTGCTTTGATGGTGTCGGAATTGACAAGAAATGTGAACTATGAGCAATAAAATGAAAACACGTGGGAGAAAAAAGCGTATCAATATGGACGCGGAGGAAACGCCGAAATCGGCGGTAAACGAGTCTACCGCGGGAGAGAGCGAGATAGAAAGAGACGCTTCCAATAAAAGCAAAGCGCCAAAAGACAGAGAAGACAATACGAATATATTGGAAAGTGTGCAAAGAATGATGACGCAATTGCAAGAACAAATTGCGTCACAAAGTTCAAAAATTGAAGCTATCCACAATAGACAAGAACAACAAATACAAGAAATTCATTTAGTGCAAAGTGAAATAGTTAATTTAAAAATTGCTAATGAATCTATAACTGACTGCATTTCAGAATTGGTGAAGACTCATGCTTTGGGCGGCACACAGGGTGCTGCTATCTTGGACGGTGCACAACGTCATGGAGCCATAATGGGAGCTCCGCATGCTTTGGGTGGCACACAGGGTGCTGCATATATAGACGGTGCACAACGTCATGGAGCCATAATGGGAGCTCCACATGCTTTGGGCGGCACACAGGGTGCAGCAAATATAGACGGTGCACAACGTCATGGAGCCATAATGGGCGCTCCGCATGCTTTGGGCGGCACACAGGGTGCAGCAAATATAGACGGTGCACAACGTCATGGAGCCATAATGGGCGCTCCGCATGCTTTGGGCGGCACACAGGGTGCTGCAAATATAGACGGTGCACAACGTCATGGAGCCATAATGGGCGCTCCGCATGCTTTTGGCGGCACACAGGGTGCTGCAAACTTGGACGGTGCACAACGTCATGGAGCCATAATGGCAGCTCCGCATGCTTTGGGTGGCACACAGGGTGCTGCAAATATAGACGGCGCACAACGTCATGGAGCCATAATGGGCGCTCCGCATGCTTCGAGTGGCACACAGGGTGCTACCGATGATGGTGCTACACAAAACAAAACGCCATTTAAAACTACAACCGGAATATCTGGTGTCTACGAACCTTTCCCCATTAATGTTGGTACGGGTGAGTCTGGTAATGTTACGGGTTGCGTTCGGGTTGGTCAGGCTAGTCAGGGACAATACCCACATAATTATATGTCGGGGCACAGAATTATGGATCTGCCAGAATTTAGTGGTAGGGCAGAAGATTGGCCAGTATTTATTACAATGTTCATAGAATCCTCCGCTGCTTATGGTTATACCCAACTGGAAAATGTAATACGTTTACACAAAAGCTTAAAGGGAGCGGCAAAAGAGGAGGTAAAAGGGCTATTAGTGAATACGGCAAACGTGCCACATATTATCGAGCACCTACAGTTTATGTACGGAAGACCAGAGTTGCTTTGGGCGGCACACAGGGTGCTGCTATCTTGGACGGTGCACAACGTCATGGAGCCATAATGGGAGCTCCGCATGCTTTGGGTGGCACACAGGGTGCTGCATATATAGACGGTGCACAACGTCATGGAGCCATAATGGGAGCTCCACATGCTTTGGGCGGCACACAGGGTGCAGCAAATATAGACGGTGCACAACGTCATGGAGCCATAATGGGCGCTCCGCATGCTTTGGGCGGCACACAGGGTGCAGCAAATATAGACGGTGCACAACGTCATGGAGCCATAATGGGCGCTCCGCATGCTTTGGGCGGCACACAGGGTGCTGCAAATATAGACGGTGCACAACGTCATGGAGCCATAATGGGCGCTCCGCATGCTTTTGGCGGCACACAGGGTGCTGCAAACTTGGACGGTGCACAACGTCATGGAGCCATAATGGCAGCTCCGCATGCTTTGGGTGGCACACAGGGTGCTGCAAATATAGACGGCGCACAACGTCATGGAGCCATAATGGGCGCTCCGCATGCTTCGAGTGGCACACAGGGTGCTACCGATGATGGTGCTACACAAAACAAAACGCCATTTAAAACTACAACCGGAATATCTGGTGTCTACGAACCTTTCCCCATTAATGTTGGTACGGGTGAGTCTGGTAATGTTACGGGTTGCGTTCGGGTTGGTCAGGCTAGTCAGGGACAATACCCACATAATTATATGTCGGGGCACAGAATTATGGATCTGCCAGAATTTAGTGGTAGGGCAGAAGATTGGCCAGTATTTATTACAATGTTCATAGAATCCTCCGCTGCTTATGGTTATACCCAACTGGAAAATGTAATACGTTTACACAAAAGCTTAAAGGGAGCGGCAAAAGAGGAGGTAAAAGGGCTATTAGTGAATACGGCAAACGTGCCACATATTATCGAGCACCTACAGTTTATGTACGGAAGACCAGAGTTGCTTATTAAAAGTCAGCTAGAAATGGTCAATGATATACCCCAAATCCCAGAGAATAATCTAGAAAGGATGATTCCATTTGCCACAAAGGTAAAAAATTTGGTCATATTTTTGCAATCTTCAAATGCAGTATTACACCTGCAAAATCCATCTTTGCTGGATCAATTAGTTTCAAAAATGCCAATGTCAAAACGCATGCAGTGGCAAGAGTTTTCATCTCAAATATATCCATACGCCAATTTGATGGATTTTAGTAATTGGTTAAATAGTATAGCAAGAACGATTGCGAAGGTAACATTAATGACAACTTCGAACAGGCCCACTTCAAAAGGTGATTGTCGTCACAATCCAAAACTGGTAATGCAAACAAATACTGGCGAATATCAAAAGAAGGATAAGAAATATACAAAAGTTTGCACTGAATGTAATGGTGACCACTCTTTGTCTGAATGCGATGTATATGTAAAGGCTGATGTAAATGAAAAGTGGAACATGGTCAAGAAATTAGGGGTTTGTTTCAGCTGTCTAAAACGCAACCACAATATGATATCCTGTAAGTTCAAACGAAGATGTAACATCAGTGGCTGCAAGAGTTCACATCACAAATCGTTGCACCACCCTAATAGACAGACGGTAGAAGAAGATAAAGCAGAAGCAGCGACACATACCGTCAAATCTAGCATGAAAAGGTTGTTAGTTAAAGTCCTGCCAGTCGAATTAATGGGCCCGCAGAATACATTAGTTAAAACGTTCGCGTTTTTGGACGAGGGTTCCAACGTAACGTTAATTAACGAGAATTTAGCTAAAAAGCTAGGGGTAAAAGAAAACATGAATCGGTTAACATTAAATTGGATTAAGAATCATGCCATTAACTTGAATACGACAGTATGTCATCTAAAAATAAGAGGTATTAATGGAAATAAAAATTGGTTACAGTTAAAAGGCACTACAATCCCTGATCTGGAATTACCTCTACAATCAATGGATCATCAAACATTAGCGGAAGAGTATATTCGAGTTGCGAACCTCCCAATAGCAAGTTACACAGATGCCAAACCAACAATACTGATCGGCATAGATAATACCCACCTGGTCAAGACTATACGAAGCGTTGATATCGGTCCAAGACTAGTGGCATCAAAAACACCTTTGGGATGGGTGATTTTTGGATCAAGAGCAGACCATTCTAATACAAGCCCGTTAGTGACATCAGTATTTCATGCGAATTCTTTGGAGGACCAAATGAACAGGGAAATGCACGATTTGATGGCAGATTATTTTACAACTGAGAATTTTGGAGTACGGCCGTATATTAAGTCTGTAGAGTCCGCTGACATAATTCGAGCTAAAGAGATACTTCAAAACACAACAGTAAAATTAGAAGGAGAATATGAAACCGGATTGTTATGGTCAAAAGAAACATTAAATCTTCCCGACAGTTACAGTATGGCTTTGAAAAGACTCCAATTAATAGAGCATAAAATTATTCGCTCAAATAGCGTAAAGACCTACGATGAAGCCATTATGGACTTTGTGAAGAAAGGATATGCCGTCAAAATGACAAAACTTCAAACCAGTTCTAAGACATGGTATCTACCTCATTTCGCCGTTTACAACGTGAACAAACCAGGAAAGCTACGTCTAGTATTCGACGCAGCAGCCTCAATCAAAGAAGTTTCATTGAATTCAAGATTATTAAAAGGACCCGATGAAAATTTTTATTTTCATTTCGCGAATTCTTGCTGTCGCTTTTGTTTAAATTTAAATAAAATCAAAACTTACAACAATACTTGCATTAGCGGTGTTGTTGTTTTGCTTATTTCTTTTGCCTTTTGTCTTTACCGTTTTAACTAACTCTCGCGCTCTTGCGTACAAATTGTTGTTGCATGTGTTCAATTTGACGCGCTCTCCCGCTCTTTCCTATTCTTGATTGATTTGCGCTCTCGTCTTTTGCCTACCCGCGACTCTGTGATACGTGTTTTTGTTTTTGTGCTTTCATCTCTTTTTATTCTTTAGTTGTGAAGGCTTACTCTGCACATTAACCCTTGTGTCAGAACTGGTCAGTATATTCTTTACACAGAATTTTTACCTTTAGAATTTTTATTTTTTGTATTTCCTTTTTTAATTAAATTAAACTTTTTGATAAAATGGTTGTCTGCTCAAAAAATAATTGCATAGTTGCCACTAATGCGGTTGACTCCCATGATTATATTCTGTGTTGGTTGTGTGACAATGCGGTTCACGTTAAGTGTGCAGGTTACACAGGCAGAATCAAGGAGTCTATTGCTAAAGGTGGTGGCTTAAAATATGGATGTGATGCTTGCCGAGAGGTCGAGAATGAGATGCGCTCTTTCATGAGGCGGACTAGAGATAGTTTTGACACTTTAAGGGCAGGTTTTAATAAACTCCAAGCGGAGTTTACTGCGGTGGAGACTCAGTTCAGAAGTTTATCGCTTATGAATGAGTCTCCGAAACGTAAAAGGACCAGTCCTTGGGGTGTTTCTGCATCTGTAGACCCGCCAGCGTCTCTTATCGTCCCCGACCGGTCTCATGCACCGTCCACTCCTAATGTACAGCAATTGATTTCGTTTAAGAGCCCGGTTGTGAATGCTATTAGTAAGGAATTACCGGTATCACCTGGGAATGATCTCTTAAAAACGATGCCTATTGTAGTGTCCGATGTGTCCGGGCAATTACCCATTCCAATGGAAATTGCCGATAGTTCTAAAAGTATCGAGGGCCCCGTAAACAAGTCGACTGCTGCAGTGGGTAACTTGTCCAACGTTACTGCTGCGGCTGACGCTTCGGGACCGCGGCCTCTCGTTGGCATACCACCAAAGAAACATATATTTGTTTCTAGGCTAGACCCTGTTGTCACATCTGATGATGTAATAGCCTATATTCGGAAGAAAGTTAACGTCTCGAATATTGCGGTGGAGAAGTTTAAATTTTCTTATTCTCGGGACATTTCGTCTTTTAAAATTAGTGTTTCTGCCAATATCTTCGACACTATATGTCGAGAAGATTTTTGGCCAAAGCATATAATAGTTAAGGAATATACTGTGAAAAGGAAAAATCGGAAACCGATTCGCTTGCCAACAACAACAACTAATACTAATCCTGTCACATCAGCATCTGCTGGTGTGTCAAAAAACTAGCTTCGTCCCTTAACCTGGGTTACCAGAATGTTAGAGGGCTGAGATCTAAACTTTCTAATCTCTTTGTAGATAGTCTTTCTTTTGAACATAACATTCTAGCTTTTACAGAGACGTGGCTAAAACCTGATATTGCTGATGCATCGGTTTTTTCCACAAACTTTTCTATATTCAGACGTGACCGGATTTCTCGTATAGGTGGTGGCGTTCTGATAGCTGTTGATGCTGCTTTATCATCTGAAATGATTCAATTTTCTAGTACCCAGGAGATTGAGTTTGTCGGTGTTAAAGTAAATTTTAAATCTTTTAATGCTTTCATTACTTGTTCCTATATTCCACCATTGTCAGACATGGCGGTATATTTAAATCATTTAGAGGCAATTCAGTTTGTCTCCTCTTTAGTTTCCAGTCAAGACTTGCTCATAGTTGTAGGTGATTTTAATTTACCCGCTTTAGCATGGTCACTAACAGATGAATCTACCACGTTGCTGCCCTCTTTGTCACATGACTTTATTGATGGCCTTCTAGGCTTATCTTTATCCCAAGTCAATCCCGTCTTAAATTCTAATAGAAAATCGTTAGATCTTATTTTTGTATTGGATTCTTCTTATTGTGAGGTTTCTAGGATCGAACCTTTTGTTCTTCCAGAAGACAAATTTCATCCTACATTAAATTTAAAAATTGATTTGCCCTTGCTTTCACCATTACTTGGTTCAAATGAGTTACCTCTAACTAGGTGCTTTCGTAAGACTGACTTTGCCAGCCTTAATGAAAACATTGCTACTACTGATTGGTCTTATCTGTACAATTGTAGAGATATGAACTTAGCTGTTCGTTTTTTCTATGATACTCTGAATTCACTCTTTGATATTTGTGTGCCTCTTGGTAGGCTGGAGCGGCTTAACAAACCTCCCTGGTTCTCTCGTGAGTTATCCAATTTGAAAAATGTGAAGACACGATATTATAAGAAGTTTCAAAAAACACGTCGTTCATCAGATTATGCTCTGTATACAGTCGCTCGTTCAAAATTCATGATGCTTAATACACAATGCTATAAGAATTATCTTCAGCGGTGTAAGCTTCAGTTTTCTTCCGACCCTAAACAATTTTATAACTTTGTTAATTCTAAACGTAAGACCTCTGTGCACCCATCTTTTTTGTCTTTTCAAAATAAAAAAGCAAGCACTGATCAGGCAATTGCCGATATGTTTGCGAGTTTTTTCAAAACAACTTATTCCTCAACGGAATATCGAGCAAGTCCGTATCCTTATCATTTAAAAAAGGCTAATTGCATTTTCAATCCAGTCATTGATGAAAGTTCTATTCTTAGCGAACTTAAATTAGTTAAACCTGTTTATTCTCCGGGGCCAGATGGTCTTCCTGGATGCGTACTCAGGTTCTGTGCAAACGCATTATGTAAACCCATTTTAAAATTGTTTCTATTGTCTGTCGAATCTTCCTCTTTTCCATCTATTTGGAAGGAGTCGTATATCATTCCTCTGCATAAAAATGGCAAAAAGTCCGAAGCCTCTAACTATAGGGGTATCTCAAAATTGTCCGCTATTCCGAAAGCTTTTGAGAAAATTATAACTTCTCAATTGCAACATTTTTGCAGTTCTATTATTTCACCATCCCAACATGGGTTTGTGAAACGTAGATCTACAACCACTAACCTTTTAGAATTTACATCAGTAATTATCAAGGGGTTTAAAAATGGTAAACAAACTGATGTAATATATACTGACTTTAGCAAAGCCTTTGATTCCGTTAATCATACCCTATTACTTTCTAAGCTGAGCGACATTGGGTTTCCACCCCTTTTCCTTTCTTGGGTTCGTGAATATTTAACAAATAGAAAACAGAAGGTACTTTTTAAGTCTTCTTTTTCCGCTTCCATTCCTGTGACTTCTGGTGTACCTCAAGGTAGTCATCTTGGCCCTCTGCTCTTCACACTATTCATTAACGATCTTCCATCAGTCATTGTTCATTCGCGTGTGCTTATGTATGCTGACGATGTCAAGCTTTGTCTTACTCATAAAGATACAGATTCATTTAGTCGGCTACAAGCTGATCTTAAAAACTTTCAATCCTGGTGCCAGTTTAATCTACTAAATCTTAACACTACCAAATGTAAGGTAATGACTTTTTTCCGTAACTCTCCTCAACTGGTCACTTATTTTCTAAACAATAGCCCTCTGGAACGTCTAAATAATATGAATGATTTGGGCGTACTTATGGACCATAAGTTAAATTTTAACACCCATATTTCCACCACGGTCGCAAAGGCCATGAGTGTCCTGGGTTTCATTAAAAGATGGTCAAAAGAATTTGATGACCCCTATACAACTAAAGTTCTTTTCACTTCGCTTGTCCGTCCTATTTTAGAGTATGGATCTTGCATTTGGTCACCTCAATATGAGTCGCACCAGATTAGACTTGAATCCGTTCAAAAGCAGTTCTTGTTATTTGCTCTTCGTGGCTTAAGCTGGGATCGCAATGTCAATTTGCCTTCGTATTCTAGTAGACTTCTCTTGATTAACCTTCCATCCCTAACTAACCGTAGAATTATGCTTGGTGTCATTTTTATGCACAAGCTCCTAATTGGTGATATCGACTCGCCTGAGTTATTAGCTCAGGTGAATCTGTCGGTACCATGTAGACGGAGTAGACATCCTTTGATACCTTTATCCCTTAGTCGTTGTTCTTCTAACTATGCTATGCATGAACCTTTTAGGGTCCTCTGCTCTGATTACAACCTTCTATTCCCTGTAATCGGCTCAGAGTTTTCTATTAATATGCTTAAAACATCTATCCTATCCCATTTAGTTAATAGATAGCTGTAGTATTATTTGTTTGTCTGTTTTTTCTATTGTGTACTTGTCCACGCGATTCGTGCCGTGCGTTATACGGCTGCACCCCTCGGTCGGTCGGGTGGGAGGTGGTGCTTGGGCTCGCGCGTAACAGGCTATGTCCTGGTGTCGTAGGGGCCACTTGAACGTACTGCGCATAGTATCGTCAACGTCCGCTAAAAAATCCGTCATTGACTCAAATTTTATTCCAATTTCGACAAGGAGCAGTGGCAGTTTGTGCAGATATCAAGGAAATGTTCTTGCAGGTGCGAGTTCGACAGGAAGATCAGGATTACTTACGGTTTTTATGGAGACACGGTGACACAACAAGAGAAGTCGATACGTATAAGATGACGGTCATGATATTCGGAGCCACTTGTTCTCTGTGTTGTGCTCAATATGTAAAAAATATAAACGCGCAAAACAGTACGAGTTCAAAGGAAGTAATTGATGCAATACAAAATAATCATTACGTTGATGACTTTGTAGCAAGCTTTGTATCTGAGCAAAAGGCATACGACATAAGCTCTGAAGTAAAAAAGGTGCATGAATTAGCTCACTTTGAACTAAGAGGCTTTGTTTCAAACTCGAAGTGGGTACAAAACAAATTGAATAAAGAAGAGAAAAATAAAACTGATAAGTTACCAGTAAGTATGGATAAGAAGGCTGTCGATAAGGTATTGGGCATGTATTGGTACAACGACATAGACCAATTTACCTTTGACTTAAAAATGAATCGCGTGGAACAAAGCATACTTAAAGCTGAAAATTGTCCAACAAAGAGGCAGCTTCTAAGCTTGGTCATGTCTATCTATGATCCATTAGGGATGTTATCCGACCTGACGATTCATGGAAAAATATTGATTCAGGATGTCTGGAGGTCAGGCATTCACTGGAATGATTTGATCCCAGAAGAATTATTTATTCGTTTCAAAAATTGGGTCTTACAAATCGAAAATGTAAAGAGTTTTAGATTAAACAGATGTTACTCTCGAAATTTTATGTCATCTCAAGCTAACATAGAATTGCATATTTTTGTAGATGCTAGTGAACAAGCCTTTGCTGCCGTTGGTTATTGGAGAATAATACTTGATGGACTTATCGAAACAATTTTCGTCGCTGGAAAAACTAGATGCGCACCAATAAAGACTTTATCTGTTCCCCGATTAGAGCTTCAGGCAGCGGTTTTAGGTACCCGACTTAAGACTCTGATACTGGAAAGTCATTCTGTTAACGTACAGAAATATACATTATGGTCGGATTCAAAGACTGTCATAGCTTGGATTCAATCAGATCATCGGAAATATAAACAATTTGTGGCTCACCGTATAAATGAAATACTGGAAACAACAAACGAAAATGATTGGCGATGGGTTCCAACACATTTAAATGCTGCTATTCGAGTAGAGGTTTATTAGAGACTAAACTTATGCATAAGAATATTCGCTGCAGCGCAGGCAGCGAGAATAAGAACGTAAAGCAGAAATGAAAGAATGTCCGTTACAATTCACAGATCGGATCATTCTAGAATAATATGAAAGAGATAGACATACTGCGGTGGTTATATACATATTTTAACACTCCTTCTCAACGCGAAGTCTATCTTGTACAAAAATTATTTTAATCCCAACATTTCTGTAAACTTTACATGTTTGACCTTACATAAGTTCTTTGTTAATATATCTGAGGTCATACTATCTGTGGGAATGTATTTGATATCTATTACATTTTCTTTATACATTTCCCTTACAAAATGATATTTTATTTCAATATGCTTGCTACGTGAATGAAATTTAGCATCTTTAGCAAGACATTGTGCGCTCTGGTTGTCACTATAAATTATCAGCTTCGCCATCGGCCCGAATCCCATCTCGTTGATCAGCTTTCTGATGTATATCGCTTCTTTGGCTGCTGTAGAAAGTGCTACGTACTCGGCCTCCGTGCTACTGAGGGCAACCAGATTTTGCTTCTTTGATTCCCATGACACCGCCGCTCCAGCAATAAGGAATGACCAACCAGTGAACGACTTCCGATCGTTGCAATCGCCAGCCCAGTCCGCATCAACAAAACAGTGGATAGGAACACCAGTTTTGCTATAATGGAGTCTCACATCTGAGGTACCTCTTAGATATCTCAATACCCTCTTGGCTGCAACCTCATGTTCCTTGTGCGGATCTGAATTTCTCTGCGCCAATTTAGCCACAGAGTGTATTATATCTAGCCGTGTAGTCAACGCCAAATACAATAACGAACCAATGAGTGATTGATAGCGTGTCTTATCCACCTGACCGCAATCATCGCTATCGCACTTCGTCTGGAACCCAACCTCTAGAGGAGTCGCGTTCGGCTTGCAGTCCTGCATACCATATTCATGCAACAAGCCTTCGATGTACTGCTTGTGGCCTATGGAGACATTGCCAGTCTTGCCATCTCGCTCGATTTCCATCCCCAAAAAATGATGGAGTTCACCGCCGTCGACCACATCAAATTCGTTTGATATGAGCTGCTTTATGTAGGCCACGTCGTCTTTTCTGGTACATGCAAGTATAAAATCGTCAACATATACAACAATAATAGATAAATACCCATTGACTTTGCTCGTGTATATACACGGTTCGCTTGCACACGGAACGAAACCAATCTTCAAAAGAACGCTATCCAACTTTTGGTTCCACTCACGCCCACTCTGTTTCAAGCCGTACAACGATTTATGTAGCTTGAGTACACGCTTGGGATGATCAGTATCGACAAAACCTTCAGGTTGTCGCATATAAACGTCATCTTGTAGCTCACTATTGAGGTATGCTGCAGAGACATCCATCTGGTGCAAGTGCATCTCGTGCTCCACCGCCAACGCAATCACCAGTCTGATTGAGGAATAACGTGCAACCGGGGAAAAAGTTTCCTTGTAGTTAATTCCATATTGTTGACCACACCCTTTTGCGACCAATCTTGCCTTGAAGCGCTGAACTTTGCCACTCTCATCTCGTTTGGTGGTAAAAACCCATTTACAACCGATAACCTTTTTGTTTGCAGGAAGATCAACCAAACTCCATGTCCTAATGTTTTCTAGGTTGTCATACTCCTTCTGCATTGCTGATTTCCAGTTTTCCGACTGCTCTGACTTAAATGCCTCATTTATACAGGTAGGAACAATGACGTCTTTCGCATCTAGTACATTCAGCATATTGTACTCTCTTCGTGGACGACCAGCACGCCCAGTGCGAACAATCTTTGGTCTCCCTGGCCCTCTTCGGGTATATGGTTGCTCCTCCTCAGCATTTTCTTCGTCACCACTTTGCTCATCAACAATTGGAATTTGCTGCTCCACAGATTTTTCTTGGATTTCATCATTATGCTCGCAATCAAGTTTTTCACTTGGCTGAAAGATTACCACATCTGACTCACATGATGATTCTCGACCGTGCTCCAACTCTTTCATGAACTTGTGCTCCAAAAACACGACATCTCGGGATACTACTACGGTCCTTTTGACAGGGTTGTAAAGACGATAAGCCTTGGCAGTCTCGGAGTAACCTACCAAAATATGCTGCTTCCCTTTCGCTGAAAACTTGTTCTTATGAGTTTTATCTAAAACAATAGCTTTCATACCAAATACTTTAAGATGAGATACGCTTGGCTTTTTCCCATACCAAACCTCGTATGGAGTATTGTCAGGCAAAGTTGCAGTTTCTGCTCTGTTCCGTAAATATGCAGCCGTCATTATCGCCTCTCCCCAAAAAGATTCGCCAACTCCAGCATGCACTATCATGCTTCGCGCCATCTCCACCAAGGTTCTATTTGCGCGCTCCGCCACACCATTTTGTTGTGGAGTGTGGGGAACAGTGAGTTGTCTTTTTATTCCATGACTCGATAAGAACTGTTCAAATACATCGCTCAGGTACTCGCGACCGTTGTCGCTTCGTATGGCTTTTATACGCTTACCCGTCTGATTTTCTGCTAGAATTTTGAAATCTTGGAATTTCTGGAAAATATCGCTCTTATTCTTTAACATGTATACCGATACATAACGCGATTTATCGTCTATGAAAGTTGCAAAATAGCGCGCACCACCTTGTGACGCTGTACGCATAGGTCCACAAATGTCTGTATGAATCAAGCCCAACAATTCCTTTGAGCGACTTTCCGAAAACTTCGGAAACTTCTTAACGCAAATTTTACTTTTTGCACACGTTTCACATACAAGGTCATTTGTACTACACACTCTAGCATTGAGACCATAGACCATATCCTGCTTAATCATTTTGTTCAAACTATCGAAATTTAAATGTCCGAATCGATCATGCCATTTCACCAGCTGATTTACATTTGCTTCTGCAGCAAAAACTGTTTTTGTTTTACTTTCAAACAAAAACAAACCGTTGTGTTTCTCTGCGATCATTAAATCACGATTGTTACTGTCTTTAACGAACACTTTGTTTTTGACAAAAATTACTCTTAAGCCATTTTCTGTTGCTTTTGATACCGAAATAAAGTTACATTGTAAGTCTTTTACATATAGCACGTCAACCAACTCGATCGTGATATTTTTGCATATTAGTTCCACTGTACCGCAACCTTCGGCTTCTATATAACTGTCGCCTGCTAACTTGATTTTCTCTTTGTGCTCACGCATACTCGTGAACATTGATTTGTCCGCACACAAATGAGCTGTAGCCCCGCTGTCTACACACCACGCATTTTTCGACAAACCGATTCGTGTTCCAGAAGTAGAGAGCACCGAAAAGATTTTTTACTGTTCTTTTCGCTCGCGTTGTCTTTTCTCTCTTTCGAACTACACTTCGACGCGAAATGCCCGCGACGACCGCACAACCAACATTCAATGTTTTTTGGTTCTCTCATTGCTTTGTTCTTTTTACCGTTTTCTTGACGCGACGAATACATTTTATTCTCACTTTTCTCGGCTACTTCGCCAATCTTGCGTCTCTCTCCCTCTTCAAGCAATTTAATTTTTAGAGCGCTTAGCGATGGCAACGAGTCTCGCGTTTCTATGGCAACTACAAAATTTTCGAAATCATCACTTAAACTTGCCAACAAAATTATAACGAGCATTTCATCAGGCACTTGTTCCTGAATTTCACTTAACTTTTCTACGACATTAGAAAAATTATTCAAATGCTCTCGAATACTGTCTGTAGCCAACATTTTAGAATACAACAATTGCTTAAACAACTGTATTTTTCTAGCCGGACCGGAGGGCATGTGAATCGCGGACAACTTTGCCCATGCCTCGTTCGCGGTTTTACAATGTTTTATACCGTTGATCTGCGACGGACTTACGCACAACAAAATACTTGCGAGGGCTTTCTCGTCTTTACTGTCAAACAACTCCTTTTGTTCAGCCGTATCAGACGCCACTTTTTTTAACCGACCACATGTCACCGACCACAAATCAGAATGAATCAACAGACTTTTCATCTGTACTGACCATACACTATAATTTTCACCATCTAGTTTTTCGATTGAAAATTGTGTACTCATCTTGAACAAATTAGTTAATCACAAACTTTAATTAACAAAACGAATCTCTTACAAGTCTTTCCGACTAACCCGCACAGTTTTACTTTCTGCTGCCTGGGCCCATAACCTATTCGAGTAGAGGTTTATTAGAGACTAAACTTATGCATAAGAATATTCGCTGCAGCGCAGGCAGCGAGAATAAGAACGTAAAGCAGAAATGAAAGAATGTCCGTTACAATTCACAGATCGGATCATTCTAGAATAATATGAAAGAGATAGACATACTGCGGTGGTTATATACATATTTTAACAGCTGCCGATAAAGCCACGAGAACAAAGGTAAAAATTAAGTACGAGCCAGGTAATATTTGGACAAGAGGACCCGAATTTTTATTGAAGGATGAATCTAGCTGGCCAGTACAGGAAAAGATCTACGTTGAAGACGATTCCCCTGAAGTAAAACGGGTATATTTAACAACTTCTGGTGAAAATATTATTGACCTAAACAGATTTTCTAAGTATTTGAAACTGAAGCGAACAATGGGATGGATATTGAGATTTAAACAACGGATATTGAAACGTCAATGTGATAATGATGTAACAACACTTTCTTCGCGGGAATTGCAAGATGCAGAAAATACATTAGTAAAAAATCATGCAAAGGGAAATCTATCATAAGGAACTAGCTGATTTACAAGCAAATTCATGCGTATCAAATGAAAGTAGCATCTTCTCTTTAACTCCTACGATGAATGCCGACGGGATCTTAATGGTCAACGGTAGGCTTGACTATGCAACAGCACTATCGCAAAGTGCTCGTCAACCTATCATATTACCCAAAAAACACAAACTAACTGATTTAATAGTAACATCGTATCACGAGAAATTCCACCATCAAAACGATGAACTCATTATCACTGAGATTCGTCAAAAATTTTGGATAATATGCTTGCGAGCTGCTGTAAAAAGGGCAAAAACAGTTTGCCAGTTTTGTAAAAATAGAAAAATTCAACCGCAAGCGACTCTGATGGGTCAGTTACCGACCGATCGTGTCACTCCTTACCAAAGACCGTTTTCCTATGTAGGACTTGACTATTTTGGGCCAGTTACTGTAACGATCGGCCGTCGACATGAAAAGCGATGGGTGGCTCTATTTACGTGCCTTACCATACGAGCTATACACTTGGAATTAGCAGCGGATTTGTCTACAGACGCATGTATTTTATGTATTCGAAACTTCGTAAACAGGCGTGGTATACCAATCAGAATACGGTCGGATATGGGAACAAATTTTGTTGGAGCTGATCGTCTAATAAGGGAAGTCAAAGACCTATTTGACTGGAACTACATCGCTGAAGAGATGGCAAGTAAAGGCATAGAATGGAAGTTCAATTGTCCAGCAAACCCAAGTTCAGGAGGATGTTGGGAACGCCTAGTTCAGTCAGTTAAAAAGGTTTTGGTAATAACATTGCAAGACAAGGCTCCCCAGGTTGAAACACTTAGAAGTTTGCTTATCGAAGCGGAAAATATCATAAATAGCAGACCACTTACACACATTCCAGTGGATAAAGACGATCCAGGTCCATTAACACCTAATCATTTCTTGCTTGGCACAACCAATTCGACACAAACCCCTGGAGAGGAAGACAACTTTTGTCATCGAAAACAATATAGGATTTGTCAACAATTAAAAAATACGTTTTGGAAACGATGGATAAGGGAATATCTACCAACTCTGACAAAGCGAACAAAGTGGTTCGCACCGATTCGACCCATCAAGATGGGAGACTTAGTCATAATATGTGACGAAAACCAACCAAGGGCAAGCTGGAAAAGGGGAATCATCGTGAAAGTTATTCCAGCAAGAGATGGGCTAATACGAGTTGCTGAAGTACAAACAAATGCCGGAATTTTAAAACGACCAGTGTCTAAGCTTGCTGTATTAGACGTTTTGGGTAAAACTCCCGAGTAGTTTTACGGTAGGCGGGATGTTGTGGAGGCGGTACGTTACTGCCAATGCCCTGGATTTAGGTAGCCCTGATCGTTTTCCCTTTAGACTTAGTATGTATCGACCTGAATGCAACCCTGACTTATCGAGGCAGAAACCAGCTCTAAGAAGTGAGACGAGGCGTCAGTATAGAAGAAAATTGCACAGGAACGATACGTTAAAATAAACATCCGATAATTGGCACGAAACGAAGCTCGAGGCTAGGAGCCTTAGGGCTTAATATATATGGATAAACTTTATAATTTGTTGTATCTAAGAAACACCATCATAATTATTCTATACTCAGTTTGTAATAAATAAGTTTAAAATCAATTCGTGCTGAATGTTCTATTTTTGTATCGGTAAAACTTTCGGGCGTTAAAGTAACGCGTGGTCGAGACATTCTTGATGTTAACAAGGCCATAAATAAAGTCATGTGACATAGAGGGCAGCAACATGGTAGATTCATCTGTTTGTGACTATGTTAAAGCAGGTAAATAAAAATCACCTACAATTATGAGCATGTCTTGACTGGAAACTAAAAAGGAGACAAACTGTATTGCCTCCAAATGTTTTAAATATACCACCATGTCTGACAATGGTGGAATGTAGGAACAAAAGCATTAAAAGATTTAAAATTTACTTTAACACCGACAAACTCAATTTCCTGGGTACTAGAATATTGAATCATTTCAGATGATAAAGCAGCATCAACAGCTATCAGAACGCCACCGGCCATGCGAGATAGAAAAGTTTGTGAAAAAACCCGATGCATCAGCAATATCAGGTTTAAGCCACGTTTCCGTAAAAGCTAAAATGTTATGTTCAAAAGAAAGACTATCTACATAGAGATTCTGAAGTTTAGATTTCAGTCCTCTAACGTTCTGTTAACCCAGGTTAAAGGACGAAACTAGTTTGAAACTAGTTGACACACCAGCAGATGCTGATTTGCCAGGAATAGTGTTAGTTGTTGTTATTCGCAGGCGAATCGGTTGCCGATTTTTCTTCTTTACAGTATATTCCTTAACTATTATATGGTTCGGCCACAAATCTTCTGGACATATAATGTCAAAGATATTGGCAGAAACACTAATTTTAAAGAACGAAATGTCCCGAGAATACGATAACAACAGGGTGTAGCCTAAAAACAAATATATGTTTCTTTGGTGGTATGCCAACGCGCCATCTGCAGAAAGAACGTTGGACAAGTCACTCACTGCAGCAGTCAACTTGTTCACGTGGCCCTCGATACTATTTGAACTATCGGCAATTTCTAACGCTGGCGGATCTACAGATAGACACACCCCAAGGACTGGTCCTTTTACGTTTTGAAGACTCATTCATAAGCGTTAAGCTTCTGAACTGAGTCTTCTCCGCAATAAACTCCACATCCATATTTTAAGCCACCACCTTTAGCAATAAATTCCTTAATTCTAACTGTGTAACCTGCACACGTAACGTGAACCGCATTGTCACACAGCCAACACAGAATATAATCATGGGAGTCATCAACCGCATTAGTGGCAACTATACAATTATTTTTAGAGCAGACAATTTTATAAAAAATTTAAAAATTTAATTCTATTTAAAGAAGGAATAAATAAATTTTAAAGGAAACATTTGCGTTTAAGAATATACTGTCCAGATCGAAACACAAGGGTTAATGTGGAGATTAAGCCTTCACAACTAAAGAGTAGAAATACCTTTAACTGAGTCGCGGGTAGGCCTAAGACGAGAGCGCAATGAAATGGCAATAGAATAGTTTTTAATCGCAAGAAAAAATGAAATTTGGTAAGCGCAAAAGAAACACGTTCGTCCTCTGCAACGAGTGAAAGTCTATTTCTCGTTTTTAACATATTTGTTTTACTGGCTGCCTTTCTTGTGTTTGAGAAGCAAGAATTAAGGCCCTTTTTCGTTCAATAATAACACGGTTGACTTGCGTTATTGTTTGAGAACCAAGAATTACGGCCTTTAAAATTTGTATTACATTAAAACAACAGTAAACTTTATTCAAATTGACTGTTAGAAAACGTTTGTATATAGGAAATAGAAATTGGATGTTTTAAGGGGTTTTCCGGCAATTATTATTCTGGGCGGAGAAAAATCCAACGAATCAATAACCATGAAAATTAAATTAATAAACCTGATAAGAAAGTAAATACATTTGAAATATCGATAGAAAAAATAGTACTAAGGAATGAATGAATTAGGACGTAAGCCAGATAATAGATCGAAAGGGCCCTATAAGATACCTTGTTTTCTGTCAAGATACCTTGTATTCCCGTAACGCAACAAACCCCTAATTCCTTGTAGAAAATATATTGAAGAAAACTCTATTTGTGATTAATCCACACAAAGATCGCCAAACAATTACGCAATAATTTGAAAATCGGTAAAGATTTCAGTTTAATTTCGTTACTAAGTTTTTACAGTAAAAATTCTATTTTTTTTTTTTTTTGCATTTTCCGATATACCTCATGGAAATAATTATATGTGCACAATGTTTTTTGTTCATATTTTAATTAAAACTAATCAAACAATTATTTTTGGAACGCACATTTTTTCTATTTGGGCCTACTGCAAGAATGTTCTTGCAAAATTCTTCTTTCGCCACCGTTCGCGGTACCGTTATCACCGTTTTGTATGGCAGCATATTACTTTTCATAGGAAAGATGTATATGTGCAATATGACATTAGTCGGTATTTGGCAGCGATTGCGGTCACATAAAAAAGTTTGGCAGGTCTTTTTATTTTTTTTTTTATAATTTAAAACGTAAGTAAACAAAAAAACACGTGGGCAATTAGAAATTATTATATTGTTGTGAAATTTCCTTTAGGATGCCACGTGGGACACATTTAAGCGCTGAGGAGCGTGGCTTGATTCTAGGCATGAAAGAAAGTGGAAAAACAATTGCAGAAACAATTGAATCGTCATAAAAACACCATAGCAAATTTTTGCAAAAATGTCACCAATTATGGTAAAATCAAGCATACCGGCCGACCGACGAGCATCCAAGAACGCTGTAAACGGAAAATTTGGCGTCTTGCTGCCAAAAAAGGAGATGTCCTGCAGCGAAATTTGCAGTCATCTGAATCTCAACGTGTCCAGGAGACGGATCAACCAAATAATTTCCGAAAACAAAAACATTTCAAATGCTTTGCGAGAGCCTGTCCCGAAGCTACTACCACGCCACCTTAAGGCACGTTTGGCGTTTGCCGAAAAATACAAATTTTGGACTCACGAGTTCCGAAATGTAATTTTTTCAGACGAGAAAAAATTTAATTTAGACGGTCCAGATGGGTGCCACAAGTATTGGCGAGATAATCGACTGCCACCGCAAACGCGTCACAAACGCAACTTCGGAGGAGGGTCTTTAATGGTATGGGCTGCCTTTGGATACGCCGGAAAGTCCCGAATTTGCTTTATTCAGACAAAAACAAATGCGGAAATGTATATTCAACTTCTAGATATAGAGCTCGTTGATTTTTCGGAAAAATTTTATCCTGACGATATGATTTTTTAACAGGACAATGCTCCAACACACACGGCAAAGTCTACAAAAGAGTTTTTTTCCTCACGTAATATTGATGTTTTAGAGTGGCCAGCTTTAAGCCCAGACCTTAATCCAATTGAAGACATTTGGGGCATTTTAACGGCCAAGGTTTACAAAAATGGACGTCAATTTGACTCAATAGTGCACCTTAAGCAAGCTGTGCTCGCTGAGTGGGAAACAATTAGCAAATCCACTCTGGAGAAATTGGTAGACTCAATGCACAGTCGCCTAAACAAGGTTATTCAAGTAAAAGGCCATCATATTAATTACTAATCATAAATAGATTAGTTGAAATCATTGAAATCGGCTAAAATTTCGCCAAAAGTGAAATATGCACATATAATTTTTTCCTATGAAGATTTTTTTTTCTTTCAATATTTTCATGAGTTTAAAAAAAAAAAATGAATTTTTGTTATTGTTTTTTGTTTCTTTTAATTATAATTACAAGCTACAAAAAAGTTATTATTTTTCTTTCATTTGAAATATAATTTTTTTCCAAAAATTGTCTTGCACATATACTTATTTCCATGAGGTATACATGTTTAAAGAATGTACCTGCAAATTTTCAGGTCTAAATATTATAAATTTTCAAATTTATGAAATACTTTTCAACTTTTCTTTTTGATTCCAGTCCTTTTATAACAAAAGTTAATACTTACAGCATCTACTTCCTCGGCATCATACCACACGTTAATGTATTCGTGCTTTAAAGCCTTATCTACAGATATCCGTTGCTCTGGATCAATAACCAGCATTTTGCTTAAGAGATCCCTGGCGTCAGCAGCTTTTCTTCGACTATTCTGATTGTTATCAGTAGGAAACAATCCGTCTGGGAAAAGTCTATCAAATGCATAACCAGCGTACCTTGGCCGATTTTCTACATAATTCCGAACAGTTGGCTGCAAGCGTTGCATAAATGATGGAGAAGGAGTGCCCAGTTGTTCTAAGAAAAGAAAATACTTAACGGAAAGGCGGAGGTAATGTAAAATCTTACCAATGATTTTATTCCATTGATCTATGTGATCAGTGCCAGGAAATAGAACTCCTCCCCTTATCATTTCTCCCATAATACACCCGACAGACCAAATATCAACGTTTTCTGTATAACCCATTCCCAAAATAACTTCGGGCGCTCTGTAGTAGCGAGTTACAACATATGGAGTCATCATGAATGTGGTACCTGCTGTTCGTGCAAGTCCGAAGTCCAAAATTTTTAAGGTACAGTCGGCCTTAACAACTATGTTGGATGGTTTTAAATCCTAGGGATAGAGTAAATTAATAATAATTTTCGAATGTATAAGAAAATATATGTGTGGAAGAATCAAACAAACTAAAAATAAAATGCGAAAAATCATGCCGATAATGACGGCTTCTGTTAATGCAGCGGTTTTTAAAACACTGGAGAAATGGAGAATTTAATATACAAATGAATGCATTACAAAAACAAGTAAGCGCGTTACAGTTAGCAGTATTACCAGTGCCCAAGTCGAGCGTTATCAGAGAGCTACAATTGATCCCTTGACTAAGTATGAGCTACTTTAGCTGAAGCGTAGCTAGCTTCGCACAATACAGTGCTAAACGTTGATGTTGCAGATTTAGATTGCACATATGCCGACACGACGTCGCTTAGGCGTTTGCGACAAGGGTGGTAAGGTAGGGCGAGTCCAGGTACAAAATACATTGACCTTTTGCCTTTAACCCTACGAGTGCAAAAATGTTGACTAATGATGACTAAGGATCTGTCAACAGCCCTGTCTATTGAGTATTAGAAGAGGTACAAGAACAAAAACATTCAGAAAGGCAGTTTTTTTCAGTTATCGCCAAAAATGTACCTGTGCCGATAGGAAAAATAATAGAAAAAAATGCTGGATGAAAATTAAAAACAGTAGTAGTAGCTACAGATTTAGTCCAGAATTGTCTGATTTTTTTGGGTTTGATATTGTATTATAAGACTTTCAAAATCTCCATAATAATCCAACGTACATATGTGGCTGATAAAAAGGGCATGAGTCAGGCAACAGAAATTAGCGTCTCTTCATTAAGTTCAGAAAATTAAAACAGCTAACTATGTCTAGTTACCATTTTCTGGATGTTGACGCGTACAATGGCAAAATTTTTACATATATTTACACCAATTTTACAAAATTCCTTTTTTTTTTAATTTGTGGGCGGAAATAATCGCAAAAATTTGTAATAGGCTTGACCACACGAGGGGTTTAGGCGGACGGACACTGATTGAGAATTGTTTTTTTTTTTTTTTTGTTGTTTCTTCCAATGTACGCCCATCTCCCAACCGACCGACCAAGAGGTGCAAGTCATATAACGAAAGGAACGAATCGCATGAACAAAAACACACAGATCATAAAATATAAACTACAGTAATCTATGAGCAAAATAGAAAATATCATAAAATATCAGAGCTTGCAAATAACAGTTGACCGATTCTTGGTGTTCGCAAATAAGTGTTGTATTTGAGCAAAAACTCAAAGTTTCAGCAAAAACTCAAAGAGCAACAGTTTCAGTTGTTTGTTCAATAAATCTGTTTTGCTCTGAACAAAACTTTTTTTTTTCTGGTTTTTTATTATCGGACACTTTAATCTCTCACAATGAAGCAAAGTGTTTTTTGAGTATGCTTTTTTATAAGAAGGTGAAGCTAAAGTCGCCGCATTTGAATGCACTGAAACAGGTTGTGCTGGTCACTCCAGCAACTCAAGTTTCTGTGGAGAGGGCATTTTCTGTACTCCATTTTATTTTGAGCGAAAGGCGCTCTTCAATAAGCGCGCTGAGTTTTTTTTTTCAAAAGGTCTTTAGCTGACAGTTATTGTTTGACAGATATTGTTTCGCTCTCAAATTGTTGCTCATTTCAAGACCCTCTCTCAAATTTGTCAAATGATATCTCTCAACAGAAAACCGAAACGAATAGAGTCAAAGTGTTTGCCTCAGAGCGAGACCGCATGTGTAATATTTTTTTCGGTTATGCTCTCAACCATAGCTCTAGGAAAAAAGCGCTCAACTGTTATTTGCAAGCTCTGTAAAATATGTTAAAAAAATAATTTTAAAGTAAATAAAACTTGCAACGGTATACAAACTTTGACGCAGTTAGCCCCGTCCCTGTGGTTTGTTCTATTGGATTTGCAATGGCAATTTAAATAAAATTATTTAATTCAACAAGTACCGTCGCGGGTCTAAGTTTTTGTGTTAAGCATTTTAATTCGGTTTTTTTTTTTTTCATAAACTTTGGAAACTTTTTGTATCTCTCACTTCTTGAACTCTTTTTTTCAAATCGCAAGCAACACTTATTGTTTTTGTTGTGCTATTTCTCTAAATTTTTGTTTTTGTATTTTCGTTTTCCTCCGCTTTGAATTTTTGTTTTTCTGACTTCCGCGCTCTCGTTCTTTAACTTCTTTACTTTTCCTTTGCTCGTAGTCTCATCACCGTTAATCGCATCTTGCAATTTGTTGTGGGTGTAAGTGTTGTGAAAGAATTTTGTAATAGAAATATAATTTTTCATTAGGCAGACAAAGGATAACTTGATGAGCCTGCCCGTCAGTTTTCTTAAACTCTCGCAAGAGCTGGAAAACTACCACAGCTTAACTCTATTGACCGAGTCTCGAAAACGCAAGAAGTTGAGCAAACTTCTAATTTGCTCTTGCGTTTGCCAGTCTCCGTCATATCAGTTCCGAACCCTTTCTAACAAATTCAAATTCAAAATATACATTCAGAAACCGGAATCCACGGGGTAACAATAACTCCTTTACCATTTCTTTCATTTTATTTCCTTTTTTTATATTCCTATTTCTTCCTAATGTACCTCATGGAAATAAGTATATATAATTGTTTCCCACTCAGCGAGCACAGCTTGCTTAAGGTGCACTATTTCCGGCATATCCAAAGGCAGCCCATACCTCCTCCGAAGTTGCGTTTGTGACGCGTTTGCCGTGGCAGTCGATTATCTCGCCAATACTTGTGGCACCCATCTGGACTGTCTAAATTAAATTTTTTCTCGTCTGAAAAAATTACATTTCGGAACTCGTAAGTCCAAAATTTGTATTTTTCGGCAAACGCCAAACGGCCTTAAGGTGGCGTGGTAGTAGCTTCGGGACAGGCTCTCGCAAAGCATATAAAATGATTTTGTTTTCGGAAATTATTTGGTTGACCCGTCTCCTGGACACGTTGAGATTCAGATGACTGCAAATTTCGCTGCAGGACATCTCCTTTTTGGCAGCAAGACGCCAAATTTTCCGTTTACAGCGTTCTTGGATGGTCGTCGGTCGGCCGGTATGCTTGATTTTACCATAATTGGTGACATTTTTGCAAAAATTTGCTATGGTGTTTTTATGACGATTCACTCGGGAAGCAATTTCTGCAATTGTTTTTCCACTTTCTTTCATGCCTACAATCAAGCCACGCTCCTCAGCGCTTAAATGTGTCCCACGTGGCATCCTAAAGGCAATTTAACAACAGTATAATACTTTCTAGTTGCCCACGTGTTTTTTTGTTTACTTACGTTTTAAATTATAAAAAAAAAATAAAAAGACCTGCCAAACTTTTTTATGTGACCGCAATCGCTGCCAAATACCGACTAATGTCATATTGCACATATACATCTTTCCTATGAAAAGTAATATGCTGCCATACAAAACGGTGATAACGGTACCGCGAACGGTGGCGAAAGAAGAATTTTGCAAGAACATCTTGCAGTAGGCCCGGCCCAAATAGAAAAATTGTGCGTTCCAAAAATAATTGTTTGATTAGTTTTAATTAAAATATTGTAACGTAGACAGCCTGGGTGGCAACTCGTATAGTAGGAAAACGCAAACTGTTCCCCTTAAGAAGCAGTCCCATTCTCTACGGCTGGGCACACTAATAACGGCGCCACCGGGAGGGCTAGTTTTTTTGAGCTAGCGCGGCCAACTTAACAAAGAGAGAAGAAAAGGAGAAAAAAAGAGAGGAGGGGCTTGAAAGTTTTCGCTGCCGCCAAGACAAGGAAAATAAATAGATCGAATAAACGAAAGAAACTATCTCTGTTTTCTTTGCGATTCTGCTGAGTTATCTTAGGCCTGACGATCGAACGCCCAACCGTAAACCAACCGCTCGGCCACGGGTGGCGTTATTTTGTTCCACAAAGGTAAAACACGTTACATTGGTGTCAAGTGTAGGGTTATGTTCGGTTACTGCGAAGAACCTCACCACGTGTAAAATGCCTAAAAAATCGACGCAGGCTCGGAACAGCAGAATGGAAGAGGATAGCGGCAGTTCTATTATTGCTATAGCACAATCAGTGGAGGCGGTGAATAAAAAGATCGACCGAATGTGCGAAGCCTTAGAACGGTCCTTTATAAACGCGCAGCCCACAGCGGTGCCAGGGCCCGTTTCGCCGCCGGAACACACCACGTGGGGTGGGTTACCCCAACCAAGGCAGGACGCGCTGCCACGGGCCGCTTCCACCACCTACGGAGCGGCGTGGGCGCGATCACCCCCCCGTCCCGCAATTTAATCCTGGTTTGTTGCCGTTGTTTGATGGAACTGGATCTTGGCGCGAATTTGAGCGACTGGTAGACAAGGTGGCGAATTACTATCAGTGGGCAGAGGATGAGAAATGTTTGGCAGTGGTGTTGAATCTGCGCGGTCGCGCCTCAACATTTTATGGCACCTTGCCTACACAACCTACACTTACCTACTCAGCACTGTGTGCCGCCATGCGTCAACGATTCATGCTAGATTGCCGGTCGAGCTATCAACTGTTGCGTCATCGGATACAAGGACCCAGGGAATCATTGCCCGATTTTGCATTGGAATTGGAACGCTTGGCCCAATGCGCTTTTAGTGGAATGCCCGGACATATGTATGACCAGATTCTGGTGCAACAATTTATTGACGGTATGCGCGAAACTCCGCTACAGGGATTAGTAATTTCTAGTCGACCGATTCAGCTACAAGAGGCATTGGACGTAGCGATGCGAGTGCAAGCCCAGTTTGGACGCACACACGGTAAGCCGGTTCTGCACAGTCAGGTGGTCGAGAGTGGGGACATCCATACACCAAAACGTCGCCGACGAAGACGAGGTCGCAGCCAGCTCACGAAAGAGGCACCGCTAACACCAAGTCACCCTTCGGAAAACAGCAACATGCCAATGTAGCGGGGCGAACATTGGCAATAGTAGACAACGCCCCCACCCAACAATACAGCTATCCTATCTCCAACACCAGTAAATCTACCGGCGACCCTCAGGCCCAATTCAGGGAAGAACGCATCAGTTGCCCACTAATGCCAAGCCCCCAGGCATCACGAACGGAGAGGCTAGATGAGGGTGAAAGCGCGGCACCGGCAGTGGAAAATATTCTGGCCCCTATCGACCGTCCAGATACCCGAAATTCAGCCGCCAGTACCAGGAACGTTCGCCATTCTAACGTTTCCACCGTTAATGGAGTTGAGCGGTCTGCCATATTTGAGCATTCCGTTCCTACCACATTGGAGCCATCCACGGACCAGAGCAACAGGCATCCAACCACGCCGTTGCACGAGTCACTATGGACCGAGCCCGCGGTTGGAAGCGAGAACCCTGGCTTGAACGAAGAAACCGTATTGGCGCGATTGTTTCGTGAACCCTTGGCCGCCGTCCCATCAAATATATGCGCTAAATGCCCCCCTGAAATAAACAGGAAAGATGCTGCTATCTTAAATGGCCGACGTGGGACGGGGAATCCTATCCAAGCTACGTATTCACCTGTACCAAATGCTAAGGACAGCTTACATTGTATTGTTTTCTTTCAGCAGAGGCCGTTGCCAATAGTGGTGGATACCGGCGCGGCAGTCTCGGTGTTGAATTGGCTAGATGTGAAGCAGCCAATACGAACCTCACCATGCCAGGTAACCATGTATGGTATGGCGTCGTCAACGCTCACCTCCACTGAAGAAACGATGGTAGAGTTGCAAGTGCTGCGCAAGCCCCTGATTCATCGATTTGTCCTGGTGAAGGATTCTACGCCTACACTGCTGGGTACTGATTTTTGGCTAGAACACAAGGTCGTGATCGACTTTGATAAGATGCACCTAAGGTTCCACTGGGGTACCATGCCCTTGCTCCGCGCCTCCGAAGCGCCACGAAATCCGATATACTTGATGACTCCCGTCTGTTTGGCGCCACGCTCCGACACGCATGTCAGAGTGCAATGTGCGACGACTAAGCCGGCGTTACCGAGCTTACTGAAGGAAGACTGTTACACAGAGCTGCCGGACGATATCGTCCTGAGCACCGGCGTCGTCCAACCAGTGGCCGGCCAATTTTCTGCCAGGATATCGAATCTAAGCGCACACGAGAGGACGCTGCCACCCACACTAGTTTTGGGCGACTTAGAAACCGTAGAAGTGGTATTACCAGACAGATGGGAAGATGCGAGCTCAGATTCTGTCGATTGGGACCGATTCGGGGAAGTGGACCTACCGCCTACAAAACAACTAATGCTAAAGGAACTTTTGAATCGCTATCGGCTTATTTTTGCCCGAAACGATGACGAGACTGGTCAAACCAACTTAGCTTCTCACCACATCGATACCGGGCCGGCACGCCCTATTAAACAGATGGCCCGAAGAATACCTCTTGCTCGCAAAGCTGAGGTGCAGCAACTGGTTGCTGACATGGAGAACAGAGGCATAATTCGCCCTTCCGTCAGTCCGTGGTCGTCGCCGGTAGTGCTAGTCAAGAAGAAAGATGGAGCGACACGATTTTGCGTGGACTATAGGCGCCTGAATGAGATAACAGTCAAGGACTCATACCCGTTGCCCAAAGCTACAATGCGATTGGATTGGGCCCGCTACAATAGTACGTCGGATTTCGGATCTTGTCTACGAAATTCGACCCCCTGAAAAAAGAGTTACCAGAACCGTGCATGTGAACCGTTTGGCTGTTTACCGGCCTGATCCTCGCAACGACTTGGTACTCGGGCAGGAGCCTCGAGTCTAAGGAGGGGGTAATGTAACGTAAACAGCCTGGGTGGCAACTCGTATAGTAGGAAAACGCAAACTGTTCCCCTTAAGAAGCAGTCCCATTCTCTACGGCTGGGCACACTAATAACGGCGCCACCGGGAGGGCTAGTTTTTTTGAGCTAGCGCGGCCAACTTAACAAAGAGAGAAGAAAAGGAGAAAAAGAGAGAGGAGGGGCTTGAAAGTTTTCGCTGCCGCCAAGACAAGGAAAATAAATAGATCGAATAAACGAAAGAAACTATCTCTGTTTTCTTTGCGATTCTGCTGAGTTATCTTAGGCCTGACGATCGAACGCCCAACCGTAAACCAACCGCTCGGCCACGGGTGGCGTTATTTTGTTCCACAAAGGTAAAACACGTTACAATATGAACAAAAAACATTGTGCACATATAATTATTTCCATGAGGTATTAGGAACAGCGTCCTTTTTGTTGGCTATCAGAGGAGTTAAGCGGTTACACTATTTTTTTTTGCTCTAAAAATCCTCTATAGTTTCAAACATCTTTTACGAGTTACATCATATCGATATTCGAATTAGTTACAGCGTTTCGAAGTGAGCGCCAAGTCGATGAAGACGCGATACATTTTTTTCTTTTGCGTTTTTCTCGAACATACTTTTTTTGAACCGGGGTGTCAAATATCTACGAATCTACTGGACCGATTTGGCTCAAATTTTTACAAAATTTTTGATTTAAGGTCCTGTTTGGAAGTTATGAATTTTTTTAGCCAATTTTCCCCGAAAAAGAGCGTTTTTTTCAAACAGCCGCCACTTTGACAAAAAAAAAAAAAAAAATAAAAAAAAAATCATACGTGGGCGGATAGCCTAGCCTTCCTGAACAACAAGATTTTATTTATTTTTTATTTTTCAGTTGATGCCTAGCCGAGAAATTTGACACCCCACCTGCAAGGATTTTGAAATGATGGTGGCACTTGACGCCCCATATCTCCGCCATTTTGTTATTATACCCTTGCAAAAAGGGTATATTAATTTTGGTCAGAAGTGTGCAACGCATAGAACGAAGCATCTCCGACCATACAAAGTATATATATTCTTGATCAGCACTACGAGACGAGTTCAAATAGCCATGTCCGTCCGTCTGGATCAACGAAAACTCCTCCTAGACCGTAAGAGCTACAGAGCTGAAATGTTGCACGTAGGCTTGTATATCCTACCACTATCGGACCACTATATCATGTAGCTCCCATACAAACCCCTAAGTCACGAACAGTGACTTTTCTCAATAACTTCGTTTGTTTCTATGTTATTATCGTGAAACTTAATATTAGAGAGTTTGTTACGCTTATAAACGACTGTGCCAAATTTGATCAAGATCGGATGACTATATCATATAGCCCCCATAGGAACGATCGGTCGAAAACAGTGACTTTTGTAAATAACTTCGTTACTTTTACCGCGATTGCTTTCAAATTAAACATTTCTTAATTTAATATATCTGTTAATGACTGTGTCGAATTTGATAAAGATCGGGTGACTATATCATATAGCTCCCATAGGAACGATCGGTGGAAAAAAGTGACTTTGATCAATATCTTCGTTATTTCCTATGATTGTAGGCCATTCTTTCGCTCAGGGGTGGCGTAACCCCTTAAACTTAACTCTTTAAATTCTACATTTGAAATTTAAATTCGACGGGTCCAGGAGGGCTACCTGTGTGCTGGCCCTGAATTTTAACCTCCTTTTGGCTGGACCATTGGAGCCGGTGGGGTGAGGGGAAGGCTGTAGATCGCGTCTCTTTTCTTTTTTTCCCGCCACTCTTACCGTTTGCTCCTGTTTGAAAACGAAGAAAAGACATAGGAGAGCCCCTAGCCATAAATCGGTAGGTGGCGCCTCTGGGCCGACCGTTTCGAAGCTTCTTCTTCCTCCGAATTTAAATTCAAATTCAAAATGTGCAACCGATACTTTTCAACCAAATGAACAAATCTGTGGTATCCATCGATCACCAAGCTCGATGCCCAAGGGCAGAGAAGCAAAATACCCAATGGGAAAAGTCTGCTTTTGCCAGTCGTCCTTGGTCACCGCCTCCAAGCACAGACAAGCAGCCGACTGTAAATGTTACTGAAAACTCAGATGCACGAACAACACAGGTGCAAGCAACAAATAACATTGATGCTCCAACAGTAGTTTTACAAATAGAAGAGCTAAACGAACTGGGAAATCTGATCTGGCAGCTGGACAGTATGTTCAATAGAGCTGACGATGGGAGGAAGCCAGTTCGCCACGTTTATCTGAGTACCAAGAACTCAATACTGCGTATGATGGAGCTACAAGAAACACTGTGCCGCAAAATGACCGATAGCCATTCCGTAAAAATGGTCCAAAAGAACGGCGAGGAACAACCATCTGGGTTTTCCCACAAATCTGACCCAGCCAGCTAAAACAGCTACGCCCAATCGCCAGAGAGAGGATGCCGCCATCCAGCGGAAAACTCTAGAACAACTGGAAACCAACTTGGCGAATACAAACTCATCATGGGACAAGCCTGCGGCCATTGTGACTCAGGACCAAGAGGGCTTCTCTTACGCCCAAATTCTTAATATGGTCACAAGAAGAACCGACGGCAAACTCGATGGAGTCAAAAACAACGTAAAGCGTACAAGAAAGACCGCCAAGGGTGAGCTGCTTCTAGAACTCAAGCGGCCAACAGGCGTCCGTAAGGGCAGTAGGAACCGAAGTTTGGATCGAGATACACAAACTCGATACCTTGGTAGCAGCAGACCACATTATGGAAGCTTTAAGGAAAAGATTTGGTAACACGCAGCTGGCTGTCTTATCAATGCCGCGCTCGACTGCTGACTCCTTGGTCAAGATGGAATCAATCGAAATGAATAGACGCGTTGCCCGATTCGGGAACGTAAATCAAAGCAGAGATGCTACAAATGCTTACACTTCGGTCACACGGCAGCAAAGGGCAGTATCTATATCGATCGCACCAATTGGTGCCTCAAATGTGGGGCGACAGACCACAAGGCATCCTCATGCAGCAACTTTCCTGTCTGCTTCAGTTGCGTAGATGCCAAACGTCAACAGGTGAGGCATTACACTGGTAGCCGACGTTGCCCAATGGTGAGTGCCGGAGCGAGCCAGCAGCAACAACTATGAAGATTCTACAATTAATTGCGCACGATTTACTAGCGCAAACAGTAAGGGAACAGGGTATAGACGTGGCGGTTCTGAGCAAGCCATATAGAATCCGGCCTGTTAACTCAAGGATGGCAGACTCGTCGAGGATAGGCGACATATGGGTGTACAGCTGCTACTTGGCACGAAGTCTTACTCTCCAAGAATTCGATTCGGCCCTGGACCAACTCGCTTTGGATTTCAGAGGAAAGGGCAATACAATCGTTGCAGGCGACTTTAACTCATGGTCAACGGAATAGGGTAGTGCCCGAACAAACTCCAGGGGCCGCACAGTTCTTTAGTGCCGCGCGTCACTAGACCTTGCTGTGCTAAACACGAGAAAGAAGCACACGTTCTGCATAGCTGGCTGCGGATCCGTCATCGACGTCACATTTGCAAGCAGGCAACTAGCAGCACAGACCAACTAGCAATTGTGTAGCCATTACACGGATAGAACTGTGCAACGCCGCCGAGAACGATATTAGGGGGCTGCTTATAAAGTGGCCATGAAGAAGCTCAACGCATATAAGCTCGCCACTCCCAACTAATCCCAAATGAAACACATTGTGGAGACTCTGTTTCCAAACAACTCAGCTATATCGCCAAGATCCACTTGAATCGCTGCTACATGAGATTTCTGCGATATAGGCCCCGATGAAATTCTCTCAGCGATCCCATGCGGTCTCTGCGATCTCTCATGCGATCCCAAACAAGGCGCTAAAACTAGTGGTCCGTCTCCAGCCTGGAAAGTTTGCAGAAGTCTTTAATAAACGCATGCACGATGGCATTTTTCCAGACATTTGGAAACTGCAGAATCTGGTGCTTCAGCCCAAGCCGAACAAGCCAGTCGAGGACCCATCAGCCTACAGGCCGGTCTGCCTTTTAGACTCGGTCTCGAAACTTCTTGAAAAATTGCTGGTGCAGAGAGTTGAGTCCGCCATCAAGCAATCTAGCGACCTCTCACCCATGCAGTTCGGGATTAGACGCGCAAAGTCCACAATCGAGGCACTACAAACGGTAGTTGACATAGCCAGTAATGCCATCGAGAGCCAGCGATGGAAGGGTGGCAAGAAGAAATACTGCTTTTTCACCACTTTAGATGTGAGAAACTCCTTTAACACAGCAAACTGGAGCCAGATCCTAAGCTCTCTTCGGGAGTTTCGGGTACCAGAGTACCTCATGGTGGAGGAAATTGGAATTAATTAACAATTTATCATTGTAGAAAGGTAAACAGGTAGTATTTGCAAAACAGCATTACGCAATGTTATCATTTAAATACAAAGAAGCTACAGGCCAATACGCATGCGCTCTTCTTCTTCCTTATACCTGCAGCGCATTTTTTAGGCGAGGTTGCCTTAGTTTTATGGCTTACGCATCGCTGTCGCAGGTCTCCGTATATTGGGACTATATACATCTGATAGGTAAATATTTCACCTACCTAGTGTATGTAGTCCGGTATTGATACTCGTTGAGTCTTGCTAGTTTTATTCCATCAAAGTTCAAAAAATGCCAATATTTATTACATTTTTTAAACGCTTCTAGTTCAATAACTATTTAAGTAATTATTAAAATTTATGAAACATGCTATTAATAAAGAACATACTTTTCAGATAAAACCAAAATAACCAAGATCGATTGTTGAAATCGCCCAATATTCAGTTTTAAAGTTGCGATTTTTTTTTTTAAAATTATCATTTTTTCCTTTTCACTAAAAATGTCCCAACTTTGGGCGCCTCTAGCACCCATGAATCTCAACCGATTTCAAAAATTTTTCGGATTCATAATCTCTGAAGTATTTCCTATCGATTGCGTATATCATTTTTGCCAAACGCGATCATGAAAAAACGTATTTTTGCAACGCTATCCGAGCAGAGGCCCAACTGTGCGACGTGACGATAGTGGTAGTAGCGAAGCACCAACATGAGACGGAGAGCAAAACGGTCGTAGCAGTCGATATAGTCAAAGGATGGCTAAACAATGTAGGCTTGCAGCTTGCAGTCCAAAAAAAGCTGTCTTGATCAGTAGTCGCAAAGTCGTGGAGGTAGCTGATATTTCTCTGGATACTTGCAAAATAAGGTCATCCAGGGCTATACGCTATCTGGTCATCTTATTGGACATCCGCCATAGTTTCAAAGAACACCTGGAGCACGCAAATACCAAAGCTGCAGAAATAGGCCGCTGCATTACGCCATTCTGCTCAAATCCAGAGGACAAAGTTAACGGCAACGGGTACTATTTGGGCAACAGCTATGCGGCAGAAATCATATCGCAAAGGGCTCGAATCAACATACAGATTGGGAGCCACACGAATGTGTCGAGGCTTTCAAACAATGTCCGACGAGGCCGCTTTGGTCATAGCTGGACTGACACCTATCGATCTTGTGCCCAGTTTATCTACAAAAGAAGGCAAACTAGCGAATTTACGCCACTGGCAAGAAAAGAGGCCAAAAGAGCAGCCAGAAGAGCGAGCTTAGAAGACTGGCTAGCAAGATGGACATCCTCAACTAAAGGCAGGTGGACGTTTAGGCTGATCCCCAACTTGGAGTCCTGGCTCTCGAGAAGTCACGGCGAAGTAACGTTTGAGTTAAGCCAACTGTTGAGTGGCCATGGGTGTTTCAACTCATACCTGCACCGATTTGGGCACGTGTTTTTCAGCTGCCCGAGATTCCAGAGTGAACGCCATGATCTTGAAGAAACTTTTGGCCGAGAACACCGTCAACATAATGTGTGTTAGCCAAGAAAAATGGTCAGAGGCCTGCACACTTGCAAAAAAAGTTATGGACACACTTCGCCGCCTGGAGGTGCAACGAAACGCTTGAGGGGCTTGAGGCCCGCCTTTTACAGCCTGCGAAGCAATACCTTCCGGCAGTCTCGCAGGTTAAGTTGGCACCCACAATTTCTATCTCTTTACTGTACTTCGCACTTCTACCTTTTCTTTCATCTTTTTTTTTAACATTGTTACGTTTTCTTGTTCTTTTTATACCATACACCCATAGGGTGAAATGGTATATTAAAGTCGCCAAAATGTATGTAACAGGCAGAAGGAAGCTTCTCTGACCCTATAAAGTATATATAGGATCAGGATGAACAGCCGAGTCGATCTAGCCATGTCCGTCTGTCCGTCCGTCCGTATGAACACGCAGATCTCGGAGACTATAAGAGCTAGAGCCACCAAATTTGGTATGTATACTCGTGTATTATGTACATATATAGAGTTAATTGGAATTTCGGCCACGCCTCCTTACGCCCCCAGGAATCACATAAAACTATTTTTCTTAAAAAGTATAACAGCTAGAGACATCAAATTTAGTTTGTATACCCGTTTAGTTAGCGCGCAGAAATTAATTAACATCAAATTTGGTATGAAGACTAGTTTAATAGACGCACAGAAACTGGCTATTTAAAAATTTTGAACGCCCACTTACGCCCCCCGAAAATTAAACAAAACTGATTTTATCAAAAACAAACAAAGCTAAAGTCACCAAATTTAGTATGTATACTGACTTAGTATGCGCGCAGAGTATATATATTTTCATATTTTGCCACGCCCACTTCCGCCTCCATAATTAAGAAAAAACCGATTTCCTCCTGTAGTTTTTTGACTATCGCATTCAAATTCGGCAGACTAATTATTCTTATCTATTTCTACAAAACTACCAAATTTTATTGAAATCGGACTAGAAACAAACAAAAATATGAGTATGAACGTATTTTACTAAGCGGTCCACAAGGCCAGAATTGGCCGTTGGCTAGTAACGGCGCTAGAGTGCTCGTGTGTTCGTAGAGTGAGCGAGATAGCACATACTATGAAACATGTAAAAACAATTTACATTTGGTTTTCGAAATTTGAAATATTTGTTTCACCCGGTGTATGGTATACCCAAGTCGACGAGTCGACTTACTTGCTTCATTTTGTTAAATAAATGAATTAAAAAAAATAATACATACAACTACATTTTTCTACCGCTCTCATTGTTTCGGGCCCTGGTGTACTCTGTTGATGTCGAATGACATACGTATTTTCATGGGGATACTCCAATTTTTATGAAAAAGTTGCTTCTATAGCTATTTGATATAGTGGTCCGATCCTGAAAATTTTCCTACTTGATCTGCTCCATATAAAAAAAGGAAAGAAAAAAAATTTCAGACGGACAGACGGACATGGCTATATCGACTCAGCTTCTCATGCTGAATATATATACTTTATAGGGTCTAAAAGGTCTCGTTCTGTGCATTACAAACAATTGACCAATTTTATAATAGCCTCTGTAAGGGCAACCTTAGCAACAAATGTTGAGAGCTGTCTTCACGTCGTGTCCTATATAAAGGGGAGCCTCGGGCTAGAGAGCTCAGTTAAAAAACCCCTTGGGAACTAGCCAAACAGTTACAAATAAAAAGTGTTACAGTGAAAGTGAAAAGTCTAAAGTAGAAACTATAGAAAAACATGAGTGAAGTGAACAACAGTCTTGGCGCCCCGAACAAAACATTGAAAGTAATCTGCGTGTCCTAATGAAGCAGCAACATGCAAATTAAATGGAATTGGCAAAAAACCTTGCAAACGTTGGTAAGAGAACAGTCACTTGGAAGTGCTGTGATACTACTGAAGTTCAACGGGGACATGCCTGGCGCTGGTGTTACGCAATGGTGTACAACTGTTGTGTTATGTGAGAAGCCGTTACAAGGGTCTATATTAATTTGTGCATAAAGCAAAGCGCTTGAACGAAATGCAGCACAATGGCTGTCGCATGCGTGTTATGGTGGAATCACATGGCTAGAGTTTAAGCAGTTTTTTCAACAACGTTTTGAAAACACAGACGTCTGCCGCTGCCATTTAAAATATGCTGAATGAATCTCTTGCAATATATGAGGGTCGCCTGGTTACGTCACTTCTCACGAAATGGAAAAACATGGATTTAGAACAAATTGCAGTGTCCGTGATTCTGGGACATATGGCGAACTTTGATAGGCGTGTGCAACGAATTTATGATTTGAAGTAGAAGCAGGCGAGATAAGACCAAATATGTGAAAAATAGAATCACTGAACACCGCCTCCCAAGTCGATTACAACGCTAAGGCAATTTATTGGTTTGGTTTTTAAGAAATAATGAAACCGTTGTATTTTGTCACATTAGAGAAAAGTAAATTTGAATGAAAAATGGGAAAATCCGTCAAAAAATTATTAGTGTGTTAACCAGTAAGCCAGTTTTGACAAATTTTGACCCTATCCTATTGAACTACATACGGATGCAAGTGCTATTGGGTATGGAGTTATCTTGTTGTACAGGATTGAAAACAAGCCATATGCAGTGGAGCACTTTCGCAGGTTCACAAGTTTATTTGAATCCAAATACCATTCGTATGAGTTAGAAACATTAGCTGTGGTCAACGCCGTTAAGCATTTCCGTCACTAATTACATTGTAGAAAGTTTGCAGTTTTTACTGATTCATTAAAAGCATCCAGGATAAAAGTTGAGTTATTGCCAAGAATTTATCGATGGTGGAAATATCTTTAGTCTTTCGACTTTGACATACAATTTCGAGAGGGTGAACAGATGGCTTACGTTGATTTCGTGTCTAGAAATCCGTTACCTCCGAGAAACTCCAAGAATTCCTTTCAAGATTGGATTCGAGAAGAACAAAATAGAGATCAAGATATAAAAGAGATCATTTTTAAGTTTAAATAAAACGATTGACCATTAGAAATAAGTAAGACCTATGACCTACGAGCAGGAGTCTCAACGAAACGAAAAGAGTCTTTGTTTGCACATTGTGCCACGCGGATACAGATGGTCCGTAATTAATTATGTGCATGAATCTATTATGGATTTGGAGTGGGAAAAAACATTATACAAAGTTTATGATTACTACTGGTTTGAGGGCATGGCAAGAAGCATTGGGTGATGTTCAATTGGCAATTAATTGTACGGTTAATAAAGTAATAAAGGCGAGTCCTTTAGAATTATTAATTTTAAAAGTTGCGCGACACTTAGGCTTGATTCCGATTCGCAAGTCGGAAACTGAACTTAACCTTGAAGAAACTAAGTCGAGAGCTTTAGCATATATGAACGTTGCGGGTAAATATTAAGAAGGCAAGATTCGATAAGAACAAATCTAAAATATATAAATTTAGTGTGGGAGATTTAGAATTGATAAGTAGCAATGAAAGACATCAAACAAAATTGGATCCAAAGTTTCGAGGTCCTTTCCCGATAGTTGAAGTTTTCAAGAACGACAGGTATTTGTTAAAAAATCTAAAGAGCAAGAGACAATATAAATATTCACAGGAAAGCATTAGAAGATTGCCAGATGGACAGATACCAAGCGAGTTTGAGATCGATGAGAGTCTGTCTAGAGAAACCGTTGAAAGAGACGCTACTTAAGCTGTTGAAATAGACAGTATGAATGAAGTGTGCATTGAGATATACGATTATCGATCGATGCGTGGTGGTATCTGGTCCAAGAGAAGTTGTTGTATGTTTAGTTGAATATTTTATCAAATGTTCAAATGAATTCCGTAAGATAGACGATAAATTAAGTTAGGAAAATTTTAAATTAAAATTGAAAGAGACAGTAATGAAGTAATTGAAAAGGAAACTGTTGAAAGAGACAGTGAAACTGTTGAAAGAGACAGTGAAACTGTTGAAAGAGACAGTGAAACTGTTGAAAAAGACAGTAATGAAGTAATTGAAAAGGAGACAGTAATGGTGTTTGTTAAGTGACTAACAAGTCAAAGCCTACTAGTTAGTTGCAATGGATTGACAGGTGTGTCAGTTGTAGCCCTGGTTGACAATCTAAGCAACCTTAGCAACAAAGGAGCCTCGGGCTAGAGAGCTCAGTTAATAAACCCCTAGCCCATGATGAAATAACATAAGTTGGTCCCGTCGGCAAGAGACATACACTTAACGTATGCTTGCAATAAGTGCGAGTGAAAGGAATAGTATTCCAAGTGTCGTATGGAGTCTGAGTAAGACAGCGATATGATTGTTGATTAACCATAATATTAATTAGACGAAATTATTTTTAAAGTTTTATTTTTAATAATTTGGAGTTTTCAATTAACTTTTGTTTTTGATTTTTAATTTCAATTTTTTTTGTTGAAGTACTTAATTCTAAAATATATTCTAATATTAAAATAAAAAAATTTTACTAGTTTATCAACATCGACGTTTTGCGCTGCTAATATTAATTTTTCTTTTACATTATTTGTAATTCCAAAATTATTATTATTTATATACTGCAAAAATAGACATTCTAGCTCTTTTAGCTTCTCTTGAAATTTTCCGGAGGGCTTAATAAGTCCGCCGTGAGACGGCTTTGCAGCAAAATTTGCAATATTTCATATTTTTTAGGTCAAGTAAGGGTTAATGTTTTCAAAAAAAAAATTCGTCTGCACACAACCTTTCCTCTCAACAAGCAAACGTGCACTGAATTTAAGTGTTTACTTCGGTAAGCTTCGGCTTCCGACGGGACCACCTTATGTTATTTCATCATGCCCTAGCCAAACAGCCTACAGTGAAAGTGAAAAGTCTAAAGTGGAAACTATTAAAAACATGAGTAAAGTGAACAACAGTCTTAAAGCCCCGACATATACATACAAATAAAATAAACAAAAATATATAAATTCTTACAAAATATATGACCCTAAAATAAGAATAAATATATACAAAATAAAAGGACTACAATAATAATACTATATATGTATACAAATAAATAAAATGAGTTAAAAAAAAATGTATATATAATAAATAATAAAATTGATTATATAAATAAAAAAAAAAAATTAAAATTTTTTTGAAGCAAGTTGTCCGTTGAAAGGTCAACAACAAAAAACGATCTCATAGGCCCCGGACAACAGCAGCCGAGACTACAAGTGTGAAATGCAGGCCGCCTTTAACGCCATCGATCGTAAAACGGGTATTTCAACAAAATAGTACGTAAGAATCCCTGCATAGTATCCAATAAAATTGAGGTTTTTAGAAGCGAGCAGAGCAACTTACCTCAACGCTCGATATGTTTAGTACAGATTAGATTAGCTTACCTTGATATAACGGGAAAAGAGTTCCCAGTTCAAGGATGCACTAGGGTACAGATGAGTTTCATCCTCACAGTACCATATGTATGCTGTTATACAAATGCAGCAGGCACGCTTTGCTTCTACCTAATAGAGGGAGCCCAACAACAATAAAAAATTTTTTTTAACAATATGAGTGAGTTAAAAACAAAATATCTCCAAAAGTACATTCCTTTCCTTGATTTCCTGATACACTCAGGAGATACAAACTACAAATACAAGGAAATTGAGTACTGGACTTACAACTTACAACAAGTTTAAAAAATATATTGCATACCTTATGGAAAAATCCATAAAAATAGCATATAATAGACTATTGGCAAGGAAACCTAAATATAAGTATGTGCCTGAATGGGGACATAATATCTTTCAAACAGGTATAGAAATCTTTGATATAGAAGATTCAGATGAGGAGGTAGATAGATAAAACAAAAAAAAAACCTTTAAGCATGGAATGGAAAGAATTACTTCTCCATATCCAAAACATAAAAGACAATTTAAAAGAACCCAGAACCCAGTAACCCAGAATGGGAATACTCAAAAAGAAACGATAAATAAAATCTTGTTGATTCTTTCAACGAAGCTAGAAATTTAGTGCATGTTAATAGAGAGAATATAGGTAAAACGAACTGGTCAAAGATTTCCAACCTATTGATCAAGTTACGTGCACACCTAATTTCTATAATGAAAATATATAATCTTGACATATTTGTACCGACCGTACTTAATTCACCTTTGAGCATAGGCACATGTAAAAAACAAACATAGCGAGAGGGTGAAGAATCTGAAACAAGCGAGGAAGAAATAGAAGAAAAAGATCTCAACGACCTAACAATTCCTGTGCTATTGACATTACCAGAGGAAGAAGCATTGTCTTAACAAGACAACGACTCAGATTTGTAATTCAATACAAGTGTCATAAACATAAAAGACAATATGGCAGAGGCAAATGCTCAAAGAGCATATGAAAGCCGCCTTACCAGAATTCAATGGCCAAAAAGAGAATCTTCAGAGATTCATAAGATTGGTTAATGTAACTAAAGGAGATTTTGAAAACATAGCTGTTGAGGTAATAAAGTATAAACAATGAATGAAGCCATCACAAAGTACCTAGAACAGAGTACTGAAATGACTGGAAATTCCAACTCTGTATTGTTTGCCCAAAGAGTCCGCGGTAACTATACTAGCAAATATAATTATCATGGTAGAGGCAATGGTCGTGGTTATTACAATAATTATAATAATCACAATAACGGCCAAAATTACCAGCAAAATCGGAACAGTAGCTACAGAGGAAACAACAGAGGTTACAACAGGAATAATAATAGAGGTAATCGAGGAAATAACCAACAAAACGGTTATAAAAACAATAATGTCCGAGTAGTACAGAATGCTTCGTGAAACTCCCACACGACTTTCACATCGTTAATTCCCATTTCGCTATTCCATCTGATGGAATACTAGGAATCGACTTCATCAGAAAATACAACTGTCAATTATATTTCAATCCGTCCGAAGACTGGTTGATAATTAGACCAAACAATCTAAAATATCCGATATGTGTACCAATATCGTACAGTTCTGGTAACATTTCAATAGTTTTGCCAGCAAGATAAGATTGCTAAACACAACAAATATAGAACAAATAGTAAACATAAGCAATTTAAAGTACGAACCACTTTCCCGCTACGAAATAGTCGAAAGCAATAAAGAACAACGTGAAAACACAGTACTAACTACACTATGAAAAAAAAAAACCGAATCAATAACAAATTATTTTTATAAACAAAGGCAAGTGCACTGATAAATGACAAAATAGTCGAGCCCTCTGTATTTGCTTACAATAACCGGCGATTAGTAATTGTCAAATTCTAAAAAACTATTGTCCGATAAATTTCCACTACCTACAATTGATGACATCTTGGATCAACTAGTTAGAGCAAAGTATTTTTCATGCCTTGACTCAGGCTTTCATCAAATTGAACTCGAAGAAGAGTCAAGGGACATTATATCCTTTTCATTATGTAATGGCTCATATCGCTGCACGCGATTACCATTGGGTTTAAAAATAGCTCCCAACTCGTTCCAGAGAGTTGAGTTGAGAGTTGCTCTGAAAAACACATGATCAATAACTTAACAGATGTTTTTAAAAAATGTAAGCAACACAGCCTAAGGTTACATCCCGAAAAATGTTCATTCTTCGTGCATGAAGTCACCTTTTTGGAGCATAAATGCACAGATAAAGGATCTTACCTGATGGCACAAAATATGATGTAATACGGACAGCGATAGAAGATTTATTGCATTTTGCAATTATTACCGAAGATTTATACAAAATTTAGCTGAGTATTCTCTTCACATAACAGAATTATGTAAGAAAAATGTAAAATTTGAATGGACAGTTGGACATCTGAAATCAGCATTAATGAATCCCACTCTGTTATAGTACCCAGATTGTAGCAGAGTTTTGCATAATTACAGATGCAAGTAAATACGCATGTGGAGGAGTCTTAACCCAAAATAAAAATGGACTACAGCTCCCAGTTGCATACGCATCTAGAGCTTTTACAAAAGGTGAGAGTAACAAGAGTACAACAGAAGAAGAGTTAGCGGCAACTTACTGGCCAATTACGCATTTCTTCTAACTTATGGCCCGTATCATTTCTTAATAAAACTTTATCTCCTATTTCTAATTCAATATTGTTTATTTTTCTATCATATACCTCCTTATTTTTAGCTTTGTGCTGTTCTAACATAATTCTGGCTCTTTTAGAGGCCTGTTCTAATCTAAATTTTGATTACTTATCATAATCTTCTATACTATAAAATGGTATATAGGCATAAGAAAACCGAAAAAGTTCCGTTTATTTTGCCAATTTTTGGGTCGTTTTTCTCATTTTCGGGCTTATCCCCACAAATATGGCTGTTGACAAAAAAAGCAGTGTTTCGTTTAGTTGCGAAAAAAGCTAATAAAAAGTTTCCAAATCTGTCAGAAGTAAGCGTTATAGTCTACTATTATTTACTAATGGTAAAATTTCCATGTTGTTCTGCATAAATCGTCTCTGTTGCCTTAGACTTAAAAAAAAGTATGGATCGAAATGTCTACACGAACATCATGAAAAAGGTTATCTTCTCCTATATCATATGGAATATGTCCATAATATGGACACGGGCCAAAACATAGGAGCAATCTCGAAAATGTTATTTTTAATTCGAAAGAATCGATGTAATGCCAGGGCCAGCTCAGTCGCTGGTAACCCATTGACAATATATGGGGTAGCACTCAGAGAAGTGTCACATAAAAAAAACCGTCTTATACAGCTTAACATGGCAGCAGATCCCCGTTCAGCTTTGCTGGATTCGGTGCGGCGCAGGTGCCAAGCGAATATTGCCAATAAGTGGTTCACAACTAAGTATTAAGCCCTAACAACCAAAGGTGACCTGAATTTGAAGTTTCAAATAATTTGGGTACGACAGACTTTAATTCTTAGTTGTCACTGCTACTTCTATGAACAGCTCAAAATGCCCCTTTTTTTTACTATTTTGCTCATTTCTGAAAATGAAGGTGGTAATTTTATTATATGTAAATATAGATTATGAATTAAAGAAATATTGGTGCAATTATGGTCTTTTTAATATGATTTAACAACTTTGAAGTCAAAGCTATTTTCATAAACACAGCTGTATGAAATGAAGTAAGTCGTCTCGCCGACTCAGGTACCCCATACACCAGTAAAGCAAATATTTCAATTTTATTAAACAAATGCAGACAGACGGACTGACGGACGGACGGACATGGCTAGATCGACTCGGCTGTTGAAGCATGTTGATGCTGATCAAGAATATATACTTTATGGGGTCGGAAAAGCTTTCTTCTGCCTGTTACATACATTTTGGCGACTTTAATGTACCATTTCACCCTATAGGTGTATGGTATAAAAATAATAATAATAATTAATATTAGGTACCATATTTATTATCAAACGATCAAACAGAAAATTAATAATATAAATAAGTTTTTACACAACCAAATTAGAAAATAGCTTCATAGAATTACGTTATTTTTCTAAAGGAGGGGGATGTAGCATGTTCTGTAATATCAATTGATCACTGAACTCAGTGAAACCCATTAATGTAACATGGAATCCTCAATGGGTTGAGTCTCCAAAGCCCATAGCATGACCACACGCCTTACATATTTAATTCTTATGTATTTAGCTTTAGATTCATATTCCCATTTATGTACTTAGGTTTAGTTCTCTTTTATTTTCTTCAACATATTCAGTTTTGTATAACCATCTAAACAATAGACAAATAACTCCGGCCCTTGGCCGTAACACGAATTATAATCTCTAATATATATCTGATCCACAAGGTCAGTGATTCAGATACCTACTTAATCGTATCTCATCCTAATCAACCTCGAATCGAATCGTAATTTAACTGCCGCCGTGTACAGACGTGTTTTTTAATGCACTCCGCAAAAATTGAGTGTAAAAAAAAGACCGCGTTTGCAAAAATTTGTGTAAGGCTCTCAGTCGCCCCAGAGACGCCTATTTACAATCATATTGCTATTAGATTGCTCTAATAGCAATAAATACTAAGTTGCAACAACAAAGTGCGTAATTTTTACAAAAGCCATGTCCACCAATTCGGGCCCAAGCTCTCTCGATCCTTAACAGCAACAGCTACAAGAACTAATTGTACAACAACAACGTGAGCGTCGACTCTCGGTCCAACGCAACAACGCGTACTTTTCGGTGGTGTCGCCGACCCCACTGAATGCTAACGTAAGCAATAACACCGAAAGTGCCAGCCACTCAGCAATCAAAAGCAACTTACCGTGGAGAGAGCAGTGTGCTTCTCCATCAATAACGATAACTGGGTCACCGATTGCACCGACCAGCACCGTCAGCTCGTTGACAGCAACTACTGCAGCGTCTGCCGAAGTATTAACCTGCCTCAAGCCGTCAACGACAAGTCGCCCTGAGTCAGCCACAATAGTAAACCCAACGACTTCTGTCCAAACTGGAATGGATAGATATATTAAAATAACTAAGCGGAAGCTAAGCCCGCAAAAGAAAAAAAGTGGCAACACGCCGAAAATAACCAAACCAAATGAACGAGTAGCACCCCTTAGCGGGAATCGTTTTAAAATTCTTGCCGATCAGCAAGATGATCAAGCCGGCGCTGTAGATAAAGTTAAATCGGCTAGACCACCCCCCTTATACATCCGTGGAGCCAACTGCAGCGCCCTGATTTCGAAGCTAGTAGAAACAGTAGGGGCAAATAACTTTGTTGTAACCCCTCTCAATAGGGGTAACATTAAAGAAATTAAATGTCAAACCCAAACTGAGGACAATTTCCGCATCATTGAAAAGTACCTCCGTAATGCTAACATCAACTTCTATACCTACCAACTAAAAAGCAGTAAAGGGCTCCAGGTTGTGTTGAAGGGGATTGAGCCATCGGTCCCTACTCAAGAAATAGCAGACGCGTTGGTCGAAAAAGGGTTTGCGGTCAAATCCGTTGTCAACATCATCAACAGGAACAAAGTCGCACAGCCGCTCTTTAAAATCGAGCTCCAACCAGATGCAAAGCGGTCGAAGCCAAATGAAGTGCACCCAATCTACAACCTACAGCTCCTATTGCACAGAAGAATCACCGTAGAGGAGCCCCATAAGAGACACCAACCACCGCAGTGTAAAAACTGCCAGGAATACAACCACACCTCTAACAACTGCAATCTCAGGTCAGTGTGTGTTGGCTGTGGCGAACATCATAAAGATGGCATTTGCACCAAGGACAGAAACAATGTCGCTTTAAGATTATGCAGTAACTGTGGAGGGAACCACACGGCCAACTACAGAGGATGTCCTGTCTTCAAGGATCTTAAATCTCACCTAAACGGGCGCAAACCCCCAGCTGGACCAAAAATCACCGTCAACGCCTCTAAAACTACACCCGAGGTATTCTTCGCCAAGGCTGTTAGATCATCTAACTTGCCTGCTACATACAGTCCTAGTGTATCCTTCGCTAGTGTGCTCCGAACTGGACAGACGGAGCCCGCAAAAGAGACCCCGTCACTTCACCATCTACAGAATCCGCAACCTAGCGCACCAGAGCTTGGCCAGCAAACTCCAAGTGGCTTAGAAGCCCTATTTATCTCACTCAATCAAAACATGACCACTTTTATGACGTTCATGCAAAACTGTATGCAAGAACTGATGCGGAATCAAAACCTGCTTATTCAGAAGCTTATCGAGAATAAATAATGGCTTCCCTACGTCTATGTCTTTGGAATGCTAACGGCATCTCCAAGCACAAAAATGAACTGCAACTATTCCTAGACTCAAGTGAAATCGACGTTTTGCTGATTTCGGAAACACATTTAACATCAAAAAATAATTTTCAAATACCAAAATATACCTTCTATGCAACAAACCATCCAGACAGAAAAGCTCATGGCGGGACTGGTATCCTAATCAAAAACCGTATAAAACACTCGTTCCTCAACAGATTTGAAACACAGCACCTACAAGCAACTGCTATAACCGTTCAAACCAGCTGCGGCAACACTACATTGGTTGCCCTGTACTGCCCACCACGCTTCTCAATCTCTGAAAAGGAATTTACCGATTTCTTTAACACACTCGGAGATCGCTTCATTGCAGCAGGGGACTATAACGCCAAACATACGCACTGGGGATCTCGCCTGGTAAATCCTAAAGGCAAGCAGTTGTACAACACAATAGTCAACCCTCTCAATAAGATGGATTGCGTCTCACCGGGTAGGCCTACTTATTGGCCTACAGATCCACAGAAAGTGCCTGACTTGATTGATTTCGCAGTAACCAAGAGGATTCCACGTAATCGGATCACTGCGGATACACTGCTAGATTTAAATTCCGATCACTCTCCAGTATTATTCACACTATTAACAAGACCTCAAGTACTTGATCGCCCATATAGGCTTACAAACAACAAAACAAATTGGCTTAAATTTAAAATGTACATGAGTGCCCACATTGACTGTTCGCCGAAACTGGATGCTGCAGAGGACATTGATATGTGCGTCTCTGCACTTGAGTCTATGATGGCAGCTGCAGCAAAAGTATCTACTCCACCTGCCTCTTCTTACACTAAACCTGTTGACAGGCCTACGAACCGGCGGATAGAACAATTAGTAACGGAAAAACGACGTCTAAGAAGAGAATGGCAGATTACTCGCTCACCAGCAGCAAAACTTCGCCTAAGGCATGCTAATCGCAACCTCTCCAAGGCGTTAAGACAAGAGGAAAGCTGGGCTCAAAGAAAATACATAGAAAAGCTCAGCCCAACCAGCACTAAACATCCTCTGTGGAAAGCCCACCCAACTTTAAGCGCTCCTGCAGAGACAATTTCACCGATAAGGAGTCCAACCGGTGGATGGGCCCGCAGTGACGAAGAGAGGGCATCCGTATTTGCCACACATCTTAAAATGGTTTTCCAGCCAAATCCAACATCAAACTCATCTGTACTTCCCCCTTCGAGCACACTAACGGATAGTGAGTACTCGGAACTCCAATCGGACGAGATCACTGCAGTTATTAAAAACCACATAAAGCCAAAAAAAGCCCCTGGCCATGACCTAATCACACCGAAAATGATCCTGGAACTCCCTATCATTGCCATACAATACATCTGCAAACTGTTCAACGCTATAATAAGAATTGGCTACTTCCCAAGAACATGGAAAAGGTCCACTATCATCATGATTCCTAAAGTGGGAAAGGACAAAACCCAGCCATCATCCTATAGGCCAATTAGTTTGCTGCCATGTCTTTCGAAGCTTTTTGAAAAGGTCCTGCAGATCCGACTAAACTCATTTCTGGCATCGGAGAACACAATCCCTTCACACCAGTTCGGCTTCCGCGAAAAACATGGTACAATTGAACAAGTCAATCGCATAACATCCGAAATACGAACAGCATTCGAACTAAAAGAATACTGTGCGGCTGTCTTTCTCGACGTTGCCCAGGCTTTCGATAGAGTTTGGCTGGAGGGTCTGATGTTCAAAATCCGGCAAAAACTGCCACAGTACACCCACAAACTCATGGAATCTTACCTTTACAATAGGCAATTCGCTGTAAGATGTAATGGCTCCGTCTCTGCTGATTTTGAAATCAAAGCTGGTGTACCGCAAGGCAGTGTACTCGGCCCATTGCTCTACCTACTGTACACTGCAGACTTACCAACGAGTTTAGGACTTACAACGTCCACTTTTGCCGATGACACGGCAATCCTCAGCAGATCCAAATGCCCAATACAAGCCTCTGCAAAATTAGAGGAACACCTCAAAGTGGTAGAGGAATGGCTAGCAACCTGGCGTATCCGGGTCAACGAGCAGAAATGCAAACATGTTACATTTACGCTTAACAGAAGAAACTGTCCAGCTCTAATGCTAAACAACGTACCAGTTCCTCAAGCCGAGGATGTCACTTACCTTGGCATCCACCTAGACAGAAGACTAACTTGGCGCAAGCACATCGAGGCAAAAAAGTCACAGCTTAAACTGAAAGCAAGTAGCCTACATTGGATCATCAATGCTCGGTCCCCTCTACGTCTGGAATATAAAGTCCTCCTATACAACTCCGTACTGAAACCCATCTGGACTTACGGAGCCGTACTATGGGGGAAGGCAAGTACCAGCAATGTCGATATTATACAAAGAGCGCAGTCAAAAATTTTAAGATCAATCACGGGGGCCCCGTGGTACATACGGAACGACAACATTCAAAATGATTTAAATATACCTAGCGTAAAATCTGAAATAGGTAGTCAACAACTAAAGTATTCTGCGAAACTGGATGCACACCCAAATGTTCTTGCCAATTCCCTTACGCGAACTAATAATAGAACTCGTCTTAAAAGAAATGACAGACCAACCCAATAACAAGTGATTCGGGCCGCCTGCAATATCCCCAGGATTTATATTAAGTACTAGATTAAGAAAAATATCTCAAACTTGTTGTTAGGCTCTAATTTAAGAGTAGATTCAACAAATATATATTAAACGTTAAAAAAAAAAAAATCCTAATCAACCTAAATCATCTCATAAGGTTGGATCCTATTCTTATGTAAACATTCATACATTCCTACCTTTATACATAAGCAGCCCGCTCCTCTGCCGGCGTCACTGTACTTGATATATTAAGCTTAAACTGAAAACACTGAAGATAAATTGTTCTCTTCATTTTGTGAAAAATTACTTACTGGAGTTAAAAGCGCCCAGATTGGAAGACACCTACCAAACGGCTTAGAGTCGATGATCGTTTAACTCTATACATCATTTGTGATATTATGCTTTGGCGACTTATGAATATGGAGTTTAAGTTTAGCTCTTTCATGTTTTTTATACCTTTGCAAAAAGGGTATATTAATTTTGGTCAGAAGTATGCAACGCATAGAACGAAGCATCTCCGACCATACAAAGTATTTATATTCTTGATCAGCACGACGAGACGAGTTCAAATAGCCATGTCCGTCTGGATCAACGCAGACCTGAAATTTTGCACGTAAGCTTCTATATACTGCAGGGGTTGTATATCTCGGATTCACTATATAATATAGCTCCCATACAAACGCCAAAGTCACGAACAGTGACTTTTCTCAATAACTTCGTTTGTTTCTATGTTATTATCGTGAAACTTAATATCAGAGAGTTTGTTACGCTTATAAACGACTGTGCCAAATTTGATCAAGATCGGATGACTATATCATATAGCTCCCATAGGAACGATCGGTCGAAAACAGTGACTTTTGTAAATAACTTCGTTACTTTTACCGCGATTGCTTTCAAATTAAACATTTCTTAATTTAATATATCTGTTAATGACTGTGTCGAATTTGATAAAGATCGGGCGACTATATCATATAGCTCCCATAGGAACGATCGGTCGAAAACAGTGACTTTTGTAAATAACTTCGTTACTTTTAACTCGATTGTTTTCAATTAAACATTTGTTAGTTTAATATATCTGTTAATGACTGAGCCGAATTTGATAAAGGTCGGGGGACTATATAATATAGCTCCCATAGGAACGGTCGGTGAAAAACAGTGACTATGATCAATATCTTCATTATTTCCTATGATTGTAGGCCATTCTTTCGCAAACGTAATCCTTTTTAGATAAAACGTTTTTTCACATTGATGACTAATAGGTAAGGAAAGAGTTGCAAAAAAGTTGCAAGGGTATACAAACTTTGACGCGGTCGAAGTTAGCCCCGGCCCTCTGTTTTTTTTTTTTTTTTTATTTGTAAGGATAGGTGCACATAATGCGGTATTAGATATATTTCAATTGGGCCCCACAAGTTAAATCAATCATACAGTCATTGGTATCACATGTTGTAACCGAGAAAGATCTGATGGTATTCCGGATACTGTATACTTTTTATAATACCTAGACTTAAGATTTTTTAGTCTTGACAGCCACGGCGTAACCATGGTAATTTAAACGTCACCACAGGTGACACAACGGATACACAGTCATTAAAGATTAAGATGAAATACTGGTATAAAACAATGAGTTAGTGAAGCCACTTAAACTGTATGTGTATGCATGCCAATTGCAGCATGCATGTAAAAGGAGATGGAGAAAAAGAACAAAAAGAAATGGAAATAATGTTTGGCAGATGTTGAAGCGTCTTCTATTTGAATTACAGTGAAACTCAGCTATCGATATCCTCCGTTATGGGACTCTATGGCGGCTGATAAAGTAGGAGAGGGTTGTCAAATTGATGTCGGATTGAATGCAGTCCAGGAGTCATTCCAGTCACCCGATGTTGTTTGGCTCTTATTTTGTTTCTAAATGAAAAACTTCGATTCAGTTTTTTGATTATGTTTATTTATAAAGAATATATATATTTATATATATATAAAACAGAATCGAAGTTTTTCATTTAGAAAAAAATAAGAGCCAAACAACATCGGATGACTTCTTTTGCGCCGGATGACTTCTTTTGCGCCACCTTGTATATATGTATATTTGTAGACACAAATGATTTATTAAGTTGTGTACTTGAGATAATAATAATTGTCAGATTAAAAATATGATAAAGCGGTTGCAAAACTCCTTAACTCTTATAGACGAATATCGGGAAATGACATCGACAGAGGACTGCATTAAATTTGAACACTTGTGCGTTTCTTTTTGTCATCTCTTATATATAAAGATATGCTTAAGTATGCATGGTTCGCATTACGAAATATAGGTTTTTAAACATTTGTGGTTTCAAATTTATTTGAAGTTTCAAACATATTCATCGCACACTGTTCCAGATGTCAAAAATTTTATCACAAATTTATTTTTTTTTAGAAATCGTAACTAAACATTTTTTTTAAAAACTCTGGAAATTTATTAGGCTCTTAAGGTCAGCTATAAGAATGAAATTGAACTTCAAAATACCTTCTGCATTCTATTTGTTAGATTAGAAACCCCATGTCATTCAGTTTGGAAAGTAATAGGGTATGATTAACAGAATCAAAAGCCTTGCTAAAGACAATTTTTAAATAGTTGTAGGCATCGGACTTTTTGTCATTTTCATACAGAGGAATAAAATACGACTCCTTCCAAATAAGGAGAGTTTGGTTATAACGACTCAGCCTATAATGTCCGTCGGTTATAGCCACTAAAGTTCGATGAGTGATTGGTTGGTCCCAATACAAACTTATTTGAAAGGGCCTCCAGTTTCCGGCCCAATAAAGTATATATATTCTTGATCATACACACACAGACGCCACGCTACATAAACTGTATGTGTATGCGTGCTGTTCTTTGCTTAGGGGATGAGGGAAGAAGAAGAACAAATTGTAGTGTAAAGAGTAAAATTGTTTTGTTTGTATATTGATGAATTGAATTGCAGAAAACAAATTTTGAACATTTAAAATTATTATTGTCAAGGACTGCAAGGGTATATAAACTTCGGCATGGCCGAAGTTAGCTTCATTTATATTTAGCAGTAACAGTGACAAAATTATAAAATTGTTTCAGAAGGAAAATGAAGCTTACAACGTTAAATATAATACTAATAGCATTGTGAGTTAAGCACCATAAATAATGGCGATAGAGAGTGCAGATCGATTTTTAAATTCAACGTAGGATAAAATTTGTCTTTATGAAGAATCTTGAAATACCAAATGGTTCGATCCTAAAAACATCACAGTTTGAGTGAAATACAGGGCAGCAACATGACAAACTTAATCGCCTGGGTATTAAAAAATTGTCTCAATATATTAAGAGACAATTTTTAAATAGTCAAAGATATTGGCAGAAACACTAACAAACAAACAAATACGATAATTTAAATTTTTCCACCGCAATATTCGAGACGTTAACTTTCTTCCGAATATAGGCTATTACATCATCAGATGTGACAACAGGGTCTAGCCTAGAAACAAATTTATGTTTCATTGGTGGTATGCCAACGAGAGGCCGCGGTCTCGAAGCGTCAGCCGCAGCAGCAACGTTGGACAAGTCACCCACTGCAGGAGTCAACTTGTTTACGGGGCTCTCGATACTTTTAGAACTATCGGCAATTTTCATTGGAATGGGAAATTGCCCGGACACTACAATTGGCATCGTTTTTAAGAGATCATTCCCAGGTGATACCGGTAAGTCCTTATTAATTGCATTCACAACAGGGCTCTTAAACGATGTCAATTGTTGTACATTGGGAGTAGACGGTGCATGAGACCGGTCGGGGACGATAAGAGACGCTGGCGGATCTACAGATAGAGACACACCCCAAGGACTGGTCCTTTTACGTTTATATGACTCATTTATAAGCGTTAAGCTTCTGAACTGAGTCTTCACCGCACTGAGTCTTCACCTTAAGCTATAACCTCCTTAATTCTTACTGTGTAACCTGCACACGTAACGTGAACCGCATTGTCACACAGCCAACACAGAATATACAATTTAATAAAAAATTTAAAAATTTAATTTAATTTAATGAAGGAATAAATAAAATTTTAAAGGAAACCAATTTTGCGTTTAAGAATATACTGACCAGTTCTGACACAAGGGTCAATGTGAAGATTAAGCCTTCACTACTAAAGAGTAAAAAGAATGCACACTATTTATAAACCAAATACACCTTTAACTGAGTCGCGGGTAGGCATAAGACGAGAGCGCAGTGAAATGGCAATAGGAAAGAAAGGAGAGAGCGCGTCAAATTGAACACATGCAACAACAATTTGTACGCAAGAGCGCGAGAGTTAGCTACAACGGTAAAATGTAAGACATAAAAGCAAAGGATATAAACAAAACAACAAAAACGCTAATGCAAGTTTTGTTGTATTAATTTATAATAAAATTGTTCAATAAAATTTTCAAAAAACACGAAAGGGAGTGAAAGCAATCGCAAAATTAAAATTAAAATCGGAATGAATAAATTTTAATAAAACCGATAATAAGTTTATAAGTCATAGAAAAATTTTTAATGGCAAGAAAAAATTAAATTTGATAAGCGCAAAAAAAAACACGTTCGTCCTTGCAACGAGTGAAAGTCTATTTCTCGTTTTTAATCTATTCGTTTCTTGTGTTTGAGAAGCAAGAATTAAGGCATTTTTTCGTTCAATAATAACACGGTTGTCTTGCGTTATTGTTTGAGAACCAAGAATTAAGGCCTTAAAATTTGTATTACATTAAAACAACAGTAATTATTATTATTATTATTATAAGTATAGGATATAGTTTTAAACTATCAACCTAACTATATTTTACAAGCACTGGCAACTAAGGCCTTCGGCTTAGACGAAAACTACATCCATACACTAGCCTGGGATTCGAACCCGGATCCTCGTTGTTCAGTTGCTCAAATGACAAAACTCGTCTACCGAGGACTGCAAAACAACAGTAAACTTTATTCAAATTGACTGTTAGAGAACGTTTGTATATAGGAAATAGAAATTGGATGTTTTACGGGGTTTTCCGGCAATTATTATTCTGGACGGAAAAAAATCCAATGAATCAATAACCATGAAAATTGGTTCAGCGGATTTCGAGTGGTTGAATAAACCCGAAAAGAAAGTAAATACTTTTGAAATATCGATAGAAAAGTAGTACTAAGGAATGAATGAATTAGGACATAAGCCAGATAATAGATCGAAAGGGCCCTATAAGATACCTTGTTTTCTGTCAAGATACCTTGTATTCCCGTAACGCAACAAACCCCTAATTCCTTGTAAAAACTATATTGAATAAAACTCTATTTGTAATTAATCCACACAAAGATCGCCAAACAATTACGCAATAATTTGAAAATCTGTAAAGATTTCAGTTTAATTTCGTTACTAAGTTTTTACAGTAAAAATTATATATTTTTTTTTTTTTTTTTGCATTTTCCGATATATACATGTTATAAGAATATACCAGCAAATTTTCAGGTCTAAATATTAAAAATATCGACATTTATGGGCCGTTGAATGGAGCTGTTTCAACCTCTGTGCACCCATCTTTCTTGTCTTTTCAAAATAATAGAGCGAGCACTGATCAGGCAATTGCCGATATGTTTGCGAGTTTTTTCAAACCAACTTATTCCTCAACAGAATATCATTTAAGAAAGGCTAATTGTATTTTGAATTCAGTGATTGATGAAAGTTTTCTTCTTAGTGAACTTAAACTAAAACTTAAACTATTCTCCGGGGCCTGATGGTCTACCTGGATGTGTACTCAGGTTCTGTGCAAATGCTTTATGTAAACCCTTTTTAAATCGTGTTTTTATTGTCGAATCTTCTTCTTTTCCATCGATTTGGAAAGAGTCGTATTTCACTCCTTTGCTTAAAAATAGCAAAAAGTCCGAAGCCTCTAACTATAGGGGTATCTCAAAATTGTCCGCTATTCCGAAAGCTTTTGAGAAAATTATAACTTCTCAATTGCAACATTTTTGCAGCTCTATTATTTCGCCATCCCAACATGGGTTTGTGAAATAATCATCTACAACCACTAACCTTTTAAAATTTACATCAATAATTATCAAGGGGTTCAAAAATGGTAAACAAACTGATGTAATATACACGGACTTCAGCAAAGCCTTTGATTCCGCTAATCGTACCCTATTACTTTTTAAGCTGAGCGACATTGGGTTTCCACCTCTTTTCCTTTCTTGGGTTTGACAATATTTAACAAATATAAAACAGAACGTATTTTTTAAGTCTTCTTTTTCCGTTTCCATTCCTGTGACTTCTGGTGTACCTCAAGGTAGTCATCTTGGCCCTGTGCTCTTCACACTATTTATTAACGATCTTCCATCAGTCATTGTTCATTCGCGTGTGCTTATGTATGCTGACGATGTCAAGGCAAATGTAAGTAAATTACTTCTTTTCGTAACTCTTCTCAACTGGTCACTTATTTTCTAAACAATAGTCCTTTAGAACGTCTGAACAATATGAATGATTTACTAGAATACGAAGGCAAATGGATATTGCGATCTCAGCTTAAGCCACGAAGTGCAAATAGCAAGAACTGCTTTTGAACGGATTCAAGTCTAATCTGGTGCGACTCATATTGAGGTGACCAAATGCAAGATCCATACTCTAAGATAGGACGGATAAGCGAAGTAAAAATAACTTTAGTTGTATAGGGATCGTCAAATTCTGACCATCTTTTAATGAAACCCAGAACACTCATGGCCTTTGCGACCATGGTGGAAATATGGATGTTAAGATTTAACAAGCACAGTTGAGAAGAGTTACGATGAAATATTATTACCTTATATTTAGTAGTTGTTGAGGAACGGTTGCTGAATTCCCTGCTTCATATTATTTTGAATGTAATCTTTTGTATTTCATTATTTTGGTATTTACGGCGCAACCGTCTGGTGAAATACTTGTATGTTGAATTGAGTAGAATCTTATTGTCCAAAAGACAACATCACATGGAGTTTAATAAAATTAATTTTTAAACAAAACGAACCAGCAAAGTTATTGTATGTTTCGTCATAAAATTGGTCCTTCGAGTCGGATTTGGATTCTGTTGGGGATAGGCAATACTGCTCAAAGTTAAGATGGAAAAACTAAAAAAAACTTTCACTCGTTGCAGAGGACGGACGTGTTTTTTTGCGCTTATCAATTTTTATTTTTTTCTCGCGATTAAATACTTTTACAAATTTCTTAAATTCATTATCGGTTTAATTAATAATAATTTCAACATCCGAATTTTATTTTCATTTCGCGAATTCTTGCTGTCGCTTTTGTTTAAATTTAAATAAAATCAAAACTTACAACAATACTTGCATTAGCGGTGTTGTTGTTTTGCTTATCTCTTTTGCGTTTGTGTCTTTACCGTTTTAACTAACTCTCGCGCTCTTGCGTACAAATTGTTGTTGCATGTGTTCAATTTGACGCGCTCTCCCGCTCTTTCCTATTCTTGATTGATTTGCGCTCTCGTCTTTTGCCTACCCGCGACTTTGTGATACGTGTTTTTGTTTTTGTGCTTTCATCTCTTTTTATTCTCTAGTTGTGAAGGCTTACTCTGCACATTAACCCTTGTGTCAGAACTGGTCAGTATATTCTTATACACAGAATTTTAACCCTTAGAATTTTTATTTTTTATTTTTTGTATTTCCTTTTTTTAATTAAATTAAACTTTTTGATAAAATGGTTGTCTGCTCAAAAAATAATTGCATAGTTGCCACTAATGCGGTTGACTCCCATGATTATATTCTGTGTTGGTTGTGTGACAATGCGGTTCACGTTAAGTGTGCAGGTTACACAGGCAGAATCAAGGAGTCTATTGCTAAAGGTGGTGGCTTAAAATATGGATGTGATGCTTGCCGAGAGGTCGAGAATGAGATGCGCTCTTTCATGAGGCGGACTAGAGATAGTTTTGACACTTTAAGGGCAGGTTTTAATAAACTCCAAGCGGAGTTTACTGCGGTGGAGACTCAGTTCAGAAGTTTATCGCTTATGAATGAGTCTCCGAAACGTAAAAGGACCAGTCCTTGGGGTGTTTCTGCATCTGTAGACCCGCCAGCGTCTCTTATCGTCCCCGACCGGTCTCATGCACCGTCCACTCCTAATGTACAGCAATTGATTTCGTTTAAGAGCCCGGTTGTGAATGCTATTAGTAAGGAATTACCGGTATCACCTGGGAATGATCTCTTAAAAACGATGCCTATTGTAGTGTCCGATGTGTCCGGGCAATTACCCATTCCAATGGAAATTGCCGTTAGTTCTAAAAGTATCGAGGGCCCCGTAAACAAGTTGACTGCTGCAGTGGGTGACTTGTCCAACGTTACTGCTGCGGCTGACGCTTCGGGACCGCGGCCTCTCGTTGGCATACCACCAAAGAAACATATATTTGTTTCTAGGCTAGACCCTGTTGTCACATCTGATGATGTAATAGCCTATATTCGGAAGAAAGTTAACGTCTCGAATATTGCGGTGGAGAAGTTTAAATTTTCTTACTCTCGGGACATTTCGTCCTTTAAAATTAGTGTTTCTGCCAATATCTTCGACACTATATGTCGAGAAGATTTTTGGCCAAAACATATACTAGTTAAGGAATATACTGTGAAAAAGAAAAATCGGAAACCGATTCGCTTGCCAACAACAACAACTAATACCATTCCTGCCACATCAGCATCCGCTGGTGTGTCAAAAAACTAGCTTCGTCCCTTAACCTGGGTTACCAGAACGTTAGAGGGCTGAAATCTAAACTTTCTAATCTCTATGTAGATAGTCTTTCTTTTGAACATAACATTCTAGCTTTTACAGAGACGTGGCTAAAACCTGATATTGCTGATGCATCGGTTTTTTCCACAAACTTTTCTATATTCAGACGTGACCGGATTTCTCGTATAGGTGGTGGCGTTCTGATAGCTGTTGATGCTGCTTTATCATCTGAAATGATTCAATTTTCTAGTACCCAGGAGATTGAGTTTGTCGGTGTTAAAGTAAATTTTAAATCTTTTAATGCTTTCATTACTTGTTCCTATATTCCACCATTGTCAGACATGGTGGTATATTTAAATCATTTAGAGGCAATTCAGTTTGTCTCCTCTTTAGTTTCCAGTCAAGACTTGCTCATAGTTGTAGGTGATTTTAATTTACCCGCTTTAGCATGGTCACTAACAGATGAATCTACCACGTTGCTGCCCTCTTTGTCACATGACTTTATTGATGGCCTTCTAGGCTTATCTTTATCCCAAGTCAATCCCGTCTTAAATTCTAATAGAAAATCGTTAGATCTTATTTTTGTATTGGATTCTTCTTATTGTGAGGTTTCTAGGATCGAACCATTTGTTCTTCCAGAAGACAAATTTCATCCTACATTAAATTTAAAAATTGATTTGCCCTTGCTTTCACCATTACTTGGTTTAAATAAGTTACCTCTAACTAGGTGCTTTCGTAAGACTGACTTTGCCAGCCTTAATGAAAACATTGCTACTACCGATTGGTCTTATCTGTACAATTGTAGAGATATGAACTCAGCTGTTCGTTTTTTCTATGATACTCTGAATTCACTCTTTGATATTTGTGTGCCTCTTGGTAGGCTGGAGCGGCTTAACAAACCTCCCTGGTTCTCTCGTGAGTTATCCAATTTGAAAAATGTGAAGACACGATATTATAAGAAGTTTCAAAAAACACGTCGTTCATCAGATTATGCTCTGTATACAGTCGCTCGTTCAAAATTCATGATGCTTAATACACAATGCTATAAGAATTATCTTCAGCGGTGTAAGCTTCAGTTTTCTTCTGACCCTAAACAATTTTATAACTTTGTTAATTCTAAACGTAAGACCTCTGTGCACCCATCTTTTTTGTCTTTTCAAAATAAAGAAGCAAGCACTGATCAGGCAATTGCCGATATGTTTGCGAGTTTTTTCAAAACAACTTATTCCTCAACGGAATATCGAGCAAGTCCGTATCCTTATCATTTAAAAAAGGCTAATTGCATTTTCAATCCAGTGATTGATGAAAGTTCTATTCTTAGCGAACTTAAATTAGTTAAACCTGTTTATTCTCCGGGGCCAGATGGTCTTCCTGGATGCGTACTCAGGTTCTGTGCAAACGCATTATGTAAACCCATTTTAAAATTGTTTCTATTGTCTGTCGAATCTTCCTCTTTTCCATCTATTTGGAAGGAGTCGTATATCATTCCTCTGCATAAAAATGGCAAAAAGTCCGAAGCCTCTAACTATAGGGGTATCTCAAAATTGTCCGCTATTCCGAAAGCTTTTGAGAAAATTATAACTTCTCAATTGCAACATTTTTGCAGCTCTATTATTTCGCCATCCCAACATGGGTTTGTGAAACGTAGATCTACAACCACTAACCTTTTAGAATTTACATCAGTAATTATCAAGGGGTTTAAAAATGGTAAACAAACTGATGTAATATATACTGACTTTAGCAAAGCCTTTGATTCCGTTAATCATACCCTATTACTTTCTAAGCTGAGCAACATTGGGTTTCCACCCCTTTTCCTTTCTTGGGTTCGTGAATATTTAACAAATAGAAAACAGAAGGTACTTTTTAAGTCTTCTTTTTCCGCTTCCATTCCTGTGACTTCTGGTGTACCTCAAGGTAGTCATCTTGGCCCTCTGCTCTTCACACTATTCATTAACGATCTTCCATCAGTCATTGTTCATTCGCGTGTGCTTATGTATGCTGACGATGTCAAGATTTGTCTTACTCATAAAGATACAGATTCATTTAGTCGGCTACAAGCTGATCTTAAAAACTTTCAATCCTGGTGCCAGTTTAATCTACTAAATCTTAACACTACCAAATGTAAGGTAATGACTTTTTTTCCGTAACTCTCCCCAACTGGTCACTTATTTTCTAAACAATAGCCCTTTAGAACGTTTAAATAATATAAATGATTTGGGCGTACTTATGGACCATAAGTTAAATTTTAACACCCACATTTCCACCACGGTCGCAAAGGCCATGAGTGTCCTGGGTTTCATTAAAAGATGGTCAAAAGAATTTGATGACCCCTATACAACTAAAGTTCTTTTTACTTCGCTTGTCCGTCCTATTTTAGAGTATGGATCTTGCATTTGGTCACCTCAATATGAGTCGCACCAGATTAGACTTGAATCCGTTCAAAAGCAGTTTTTGCTATTTGCTCTTCGTGGCTTAAGCTGGGATCGCAATGTCAATTTGCCTTCGTATTCTAGTAGACTTCTCTTGATTAACCTTCCGTCCCTAACTAACCGTAGAATTATGCTTGGTGTCATTTTTATGCACAAGCTCCTAATTGGTGATATCGACTCGCCTGAGTTATTAGCTCAGGTGAATCTGTCGGTACCATGTAGACGGAGTAGACATCCTTTGATACCTTTATCCCTTAGTCGTTGTTCTTCTAACTATGCTATGCATGAACCTTTTAGGGTCCTCTGCTCTGATTACAACCTTCTATTCCCTGTAATCAGCTCAGAGTTTTCTATTAATATGCTTAAAACATCTATCCTATCCCATTTAGTTAATAGATAGCTATAGTATTATTTGTTTGTCTGTTTTTTCTATTGTGTATTTGTCCACGCGATTCGTGCCGTGCGTTATACGGCTGCACCCCTCGGTCGGTCGGGTGGGAGGTGGGCAGTTATCTGCTTGGGCTCGCGCGTAAAAAAAAAAAAAAAAAAGAAAAAAATAAAGGCGACACGCACCAAGTTAAAGTCCAGTCTCACGCGACTGCTTACACTTTCGGAGAATCCGCCTGTGAACTGCACAGGGGATGTGGTGGATGCTATGATGAACAGACTCGACACCGTGTGGAAGGAGTTTGATCAATCCACAGATGATATGTTTGATTTTCAAGAAACGCAAGGTTACTCGACCCCATGGGTGCCTACGGAGACTATGATGAAGTACTTAACCGCACAACTGCATTTAAAGGAACTAGGAAGAATGGTTAAGCCAGCAACAACAACTAAGGTCGAGGACTCCAGTGAGGGAGTCAACGAAGGAGTTCGCAGATACTACACAAACAGATGGAACTTCAACGGGAGTTCTATGAAAGCATGGAAGTTAGTGGAGCTGCCTGTTCGGTGTTAGGGGGACACGTCCAGCTGCCCAAATAGCACATCAAGCCTTTGGTGGCGACTATGTGGAGTGGCCAGCCTTTAGGGATTTATTCGAGAGCACCATTCACAGCAGGTCAGAAATTTCAGTATCTAAAGTCTTTTCTCTGTGATGAGGCTGCAAGTTTAATTAATCATTCGCCGTTAACAGGAGCGGCGTACGAGACGGCTTGGTCAAGCCCAATGGAACGTTACGATCGACCGCGTCATGTAGTTAACTCACGTCTGCCATCAACAAGGGTGACAGATGTATCCGTTTTACGAAAGATTGCCGATGGGGCAAGCGAAGTTGTACGTGGCCTGGATGCACTTGGCCAAACTGAGCGCGACTGCTAAGTGATCTATTTTCTACTTGATAAAATTGATGCAGAGTCGCAATGCAAATGTGTTTCTTATAGCCATGAAGGGACATCTCCAACCATTAAGGATTTTCTTAGATTTCTCGGAGAACGTTGTGAAAAGTTCAAATTAAGCCGCGCCGAAAAAGTCGCAGAGTCAAACGTTAAGAAATCTATTTGGATGTTGGTTTCCACAGACTCAAGAGAATGCCTCAAATGTGAGTCTAAGGAGGATACTGTATACAACTGTGACCAGTGCTCGGCGCTTTAAGTGGAGAGGCGCTACTCATTTGCTAAGGAGAAACGATTCTGTTTCAGTTGTCTAAGTCCTTACCATGGTATTTCAAAATGTGAGTCAAAGTATAGATGCAATCATTGTCATGATAAGCACTACACGCTGCTACATCGCCACGCCCAATAGAAGAGCATTAATCCCACAGTAGTTTTGACCACGGAAACTAAGCAAGAAGAAGAAGTCCAATCTATTGAATCACAGAGTCATCTAGCACATTCTGCAGTACATCTACAGCAGCAAGGGAAACCAAGGAGTGTTTTGCATACAGCTCTAGTTTATGCATTAAATTCAAAGGGATCACACACCACTTGTCGTGTTCTATTTGATAGTGGATCAGAACTATCGTACATATCGGAGCATTGTATACGATCACTGGGACTTTCACGCTCACCACCACATACTTGCCTCCGGAATTTCCTCAATCAAGGCCGATACCACAAGACGAGAGAGGTCGACCCGGCAGTTTGGAAAGTATTTAATGGATTACAACTGGCTGATTCACCGGAAACCAGCGCTAAGCATGTGGACATTCACAGGATAAAAAGTATTTGAGAAACATAATTGCATAATTCCATTGGGAACCAAAGTCTGACATCTTCACATATGGTATAAGGTTAAGCGAATGTACAAAAAGATCAAAAAGGCAAGTGTTATCAGACGTATCACCCGTTTGACCCGCTTGGTCTACTGGCACCAGTCATAGTCCAATTCAAGATCCTTTTTCAAGAACTCTGGCTTCTCAATATAAATTGGGGTTTACCGCTTCCAACTACACAGGCAAATCGGTGGCATAAGTATCGCGAAGACTTTAACAAGATAAAGTAATTGAAGATACGGCGTCATATTGGATATGTCGGCAAACTAATAGAGTTACACGGCGACGCCTCAATAAAAGCATACGCAGCAGTTATATACTCTCGGATAGTAAGCCAGGATGGCAGCGTAGAGGTTTCACTAATTGCGGCAAAAACACGTGTCGCCCCACTTAAACAGGAATCGCTCCCTTGTTTGGAACTATGTGGCGCACTTCTGCTGAGTCGCCTGATCGCATCAATTAAATTGGCTTGGAAGGATCTAGAAAGGACAGTGTATGCTTGGTGTGATTCAACAATTGTGTTGGCATGGCTGAACCATTTGCAAGCTAGACGTTCATTGGCAATCGTACTGCCGAAATATTGGAAATAATACCAAGAGACTCCTGGCGCCATGTTAATACCAAGCAGAACCCTGCAGATTGCGATTCCCGAGGAATGCTGGCTGATGAAATGCTCCAGTTTACTCTCTGATGGAAGGGTCCCGACTGGCTGGCTGAGAGACATCTTAATTTAGGTTAGACGAATGATAGATAAGTCTCTAATTTAATTTCAGATGATGTGTACACAAAGAAGTTAAAAGCTACAGTATTAGTTACTCTCGCGGAAACCAAGAACGAGTCCTCTCCACTTGAGGAGCTTATTGGTCGTGTGTCTTCCTGGTCAAGATTTGTGCGCATTGTGGCGTATATCTTACGATTTAGTCGACGTATAAAAAACCCCCAAGAAAGGTCAGACACTCTCGCGGTAAGCTTTGACGAATATAAGGCTGCTAGGAAACTATGTTGGAAGCAAGCACAAGACGAATGGCATGAAGAACGAAAATCATTACGAATCGAAAGATGTGTGCCAAAAGGCTCGAAGCTGTGTACCTTGACGCCGATTCTAGATGACGTTGGACTTATACGTGTAGGAGGTCGCCTCAATAATTCAGAGTTGTCATATTCAGCCAAGCATCCGGTCATCTTGCCGAAGAAGCATCGCATATCTCACCTGATCTTGAAACACGAGCATCAACATAATTTACACCCACGAGTTTCTGCATTCTTTGTCATCGTCCGTCAACGTTTCTGGATAATAAGAGCCAGGAATCTGATTCGTAAGGTTACTCACATCTGTTTAAGGTGGTTCAGACAGCGATCATATACCAGCAACCAACTAATCGCTGCTCTCCCGGCAGTGAGAGTTCGGCAAGCATTTCCGTTCGAGAATACAGCTCTCATACGTTTTATTTCTAATCGAGGCAAATGTGTAACGATGTTCAGCGACAATGGACGTAATTTCGTGGTAGACAAACAAAGTCTTAACGAAATGGAACAATTAGTCCGATCTCAGCTGCATTATGAAAAGATGGCAGAGGCGTTACTAAAGGCATCAACTGGAAGTTCATACCGCCGCATGCGCCTCACTGGAGAGGCAAATGGGAATCGGCTGTGCGCTCTGCGAAACTTCATTTATACAGAGTAATCGGTCACGCCGTTCTTACATTCGAACAAATGCATACGTTGGTAACGCAGGTGGAAGCAGTGATAAATTTACGACCATTGTGTGCCACCTAATATGCAGACGTTGGATACCACTTGCCGGCTCACATGCTGATCGGTTGCCCTTACACACAATGCCAGATGGAGATTTAGACCAAGTGCCGGCAAACCGACTAGTAAACTAGTCTAGACAGCAATCTCAGGAGATGTTGCAAGCCCTCTGAAAACGGTGGCATCTAGAATACCTGAAGTCCCTGCAGCAGAGGCCAAAATGGTTAACGAAATCGGATAATCCGAAAACGGATGACCTCGTATTAGTGAAGGACTCCCCCGCGGCATGGATACTGGCGCGCATCATCGAGACGCTTCCTGGCCCAGATGGTCTAGTACGAGCCCTTAAATTAAAGACAGCTACAGTAGAAATGACCCTTCCTATAACCAAGTGGGCTCCACTGCCTGTTTCAGAAACCTTGTTTCAGGGCCCGGCGGTATATTGAGGAACGGTTGCTGAATTCCCTGCTTGATATTATTTTGAATGTAATCGATCTTTTGTATTTCATTATTTTGGTATTTACGGCGCATGGTCACATCTTTTTTGGCAGAGTAGAATTTTATTGGCCAATAGACAACATCACATGGAGCTTAATAAATTTAGATTTTTACGCAAAACGAACCAGCAAAGGTTTTTTATGTCTCATCAGTCGTGTTAAGATATAAAGGATTAAACTGGCACCAGGTTGAAAGTTATTAAGTTTCAGCTTGTAGCCGATTAAATGAATCTGTTTCTTTATATCGTCAGCATACAAAGGCACACGCGCATGAATAATGACAATTTTGAGATACCCCTATAGTTAGATATTTTTTCGACTTTTTGGCATTTTTGAGTACACATCCAGGAGGACCACTGGCCCCGGAGAATAAACAGGTTTAACTAGTTTAAGTTCGCTGAGAAGAGAACTTTCATCAATCACTGGATTGAAAATGCAATTAGCCTTTTTTAAATGATAAAAATACGGACTTGCTCTATATTCTGTTGAGGAATAAGTTGTTTTGAAAAAAATTATCAACAATTGCCCGCTCTTTTTTTTTTTTTTTTTTTTAAAAGACAAAAAAGATGGTTGCACAGAGGTCTTACGTTTAGAATTCACAAAATTATAAAATTTTTTAGTGTCTGAAGAAAACTGAAGCTTACAGCGCTGAAGATAATTCTTATAGCATTGTGTATTAAGCATCATGAATTTTGAACGAGCGATTTTATATATAGCTAATTCGGGTGATCGAGATGTTTTTTTTTATAATATCGAGTCTTCACATTTTTCAAGTTGGATAACTCTCGAGAGAACCAGAGGGGTTTGTTAAGCCGCTCCTGCCTACCAAGAGGCACAAATATCAAAGAGAACAGCTGAGTTTATATCACTACAATTGTGCAGATAAGATCAAGTAGTAATTATGTTTTCATTAAGGCTGGCAAAGTCAGCCTTACAAAAGCACGTAGTTAGAGGTAACTCACTTGAACCAACTAATTATGATAGCAAGGGCAGATTAATTTTAAAATTTAATGTAGGATGAAATTTGCCTTCGGGAAGAACAAATGGTTCCATCCTAGAAACATCACAATAAGAAGAATCCAGTATAAAAATAAGATCTAACGATTTTCCATTAGAATTTAAGACAGGATTGACTTGGAAGAAAGATAAGCCTAGAAGGCCATTAATAAAGTCATGTGACATAGCAACAAGGATGATTCATCTGTTAGAGACCATGCTAAAGCAGGTAAATTTAAATCACCTAAAACTATGAGCATGTCTTGAATATAGTAACAAGTTATGAAAGCATTAAAAGATTTAAAATTTACTTTAACACCGACAACTGATAAAGCAGCATCCACAGCTATCAGAACGCCACAGAACGGAGAAAACAGATGCATCAGCAATGTCAGGTTTTAGGTTTTAAAAGTTGGAATGTTATGTTCAAAAGAAAGACTATCAATATAGAGATTAGGAAGTTTAGATTTCAGTCCTCTAATGTTCTGGTAACCCAGGTTAAGGGACGAAACTAGTTTTTTGACACATCAGCAGTTGCTGAGGGTTAAGGGTTTAGATTTTAGTCCTCTAACGTTCTGATAGTCCAGGTTAAGGGACAAATATAGTTTTTCGACACGCCAGCGGTTGCTGATGTGCCAAGATTAGTGTTGGTACATTAAACTAGCAAATATTAATTTTTATGCCAAGCGTGAGGAAAAATACGAAGTTATTGATGCAACTTTGGAATTAGGGCAGTTTTCGTTGATACAGACGCACGGACGGACATAAACTGATCTCCTTCTATGCGTTTCATCCTTCTGACAAAAATTAATATACCCACTTTGAAGGGGTATAAAACGTGACGGTGTGTGGTGTCATAAGACCGGCAATTTAGTTTAACTATTTCCTGATTTTCCTTTATTTAATAGAAGCCTTTTATTCATCTAATAGGTCCCTTAAAGGTATACAAATTATATTGTTTTAAACTTCCCTAATGACTATGTGCAATAAGAACTTGTTAGTATGTACATATGTATGTATGCACTTATGCACAATTTTAGTAAAAGAATATTAATTTTTAATAAAGTGATACTGTACTCTATGTATAATTCCAGCCGAGTGTAAATGCTTTATTCCACAAAGCATTTGATAAAGCAAATACGACATTCTATCATGATCCAAGTCCATTTGAATCACTTGACATAGATTGGCATCCATCAGCTCCATTACAAGGTACACATCCTGAAATTCTTCCAAATTGCGTTGAGGAGTAAAGGCATTAAGTAGCCCAATGATCTTACAGATAAAAGATTAAAGGTTAATAATTTATCTTAATGTAAGGTTTAAATACTTACATTTTTATGATTTACAAGTTTCATAAGCTTAAATTCCCTATAAGCTCGCTTTGCATGAGTTACATTTTGGAATGGTCGGGATAGCTTTTTAATTGCAACGTTTTGTTCAGTTACCGTATCATAAGCAGCACTGTAAATCAAAAGCTATTAAATTTTTGTTGCTCTAATTATCTATTCTTCCACATTAATTGATGCTTACCACACTATACCTTGTGCACCTGACCCGATTGGTCTTAAGTTTATGTACCGACCAAGAATAGTAAAATTGGTGTCTCCTACTTCAACGGTATAATGTTGATGTTGAACAGCCATTTTAAATTACGTTATTTTTGTTGTTATTAATATTCAAGGAACATGTCTCCTAAAAAAAATTGATTTGTTATATAATTATTTACTTAAGCTTCTCGGGCCCAAACCAGCCTCAAGGTACATAAGTCTGACATCAAACGAAAGTGGAAAATTTTACTAATTATTTTTAGTTTTGTATAAAGTCTGGTCCACGACTATAGTCGCACCGTGTTTTCTTATAATTCCAATTCGAATAGACATTAAAGAATTCTAAAACTTATGTTAGATAAAGATTAGATAACTACCGACTCACAAAAAGCGGCCCATATTATGAACAACCATGATCATTTTCAAATCTCTCCAATAATAAATGAGACAGTCCAAATGACCATCCAAATGAAATTCATTAATGCACAATTTAAGTATCACTCTGTTCCGTTCCGTTATTTCGCTATACCAGCAATATCTTTTTCATCTTTCCTAAAACCTTTTGTATGTGTATATGCATGCAGTGGTCTCAGATTTTCATGCTGGTGAAGAATATGTTTGCTTTATGGGGTTGCAAACGTCTCCTTTTCGGAGTTAAAAACAACTGACTAATTTTGTGCTACTCTCCGTAAGTTTATAAAAAGTCAGGTATAAAGCTAGAATTATAATTCAGTTAAAAACTAAAAAGTCAAAAATAAATTTTCAGATATATGAGTCTAACGACTACCCTTAATAGAAATTATCTTAAGCAGAATTCAGCGTTATTAATCAGAATATGTGCTATTCTAAATTGTGAGGAACATTTTATAGACAAGAATAATGTCCCACACAACAAACAAGTTACAACAAACAAAATACAACAAACAAATTACAAAGATACAACAAACAGCCAGATACAAACACAGCCAAGACACAAACTAAATACACAATATAAGACCAAGCACAGAATTGGTCGTATAAGAGTGAAATCGGCTGTGAATGAGCAAATGAAGCGAGGCCAGCCCAACATGGCTCGATCGAACCGATTGAACCCCACGCAACCGTTTGGCGATTTCGTACAAGCGGGAAGATGCGTGGGAAGCATAACACATTAGGTTCGATCGTATAAGAGCCAATAAGAGAGACCGGTCGAACATGGCCAATCGAACCCCACGCAACCGCTGGCGATTTCGTACAAGCGGGAAGATGCGTGGGAGGCATAACGAAAAACAATTATACATGCACAGGCGACGGGCAACCAAGTCCAACATGGCTCGATCGAACCGAATCGAACCCCATGCAACCGTTTGGCGATTTCGTACAAGCGGGAAGATGCGTGGGAAGCATAACAAATATGAGTGGCTGTATAAGAGTAAATGAAGCCGGGCTTGAAGACACAATTGCATGTGAAAGGGGGCATTGGCCTCATTTGACAAATTAAGAGCATGGAGAGGCAAATAAATGCATGCATTAGCATACATATAGGTCACACGTACACTATGCGTGAGACGGCAAGAGAGAATACCGGTGGCCAAGGGGCCGCGCTATGCATACGTCACGCTCATGAGAGCGAAAGCGGTAAACTGCAAGCACCAAAAGAATTTCGTGAGCGAGAGAAAACGAAAGTGAGGGCCAAGCAAGCCCGAAAGACGGGTTCGGGGAATGCTTGGTACCGAAACGAAACCAAGTGAGGGCTATGCTTATGAAACGGGGAGTAGGGGGGAGAGCAAAGATATTGTAAAACGAAAATGGTTTGTGGATTTGTGAGGGGAATATGCAAGCCGAAGGGGGAGGGATGAGCCATGGGGAAGCCCTCTATCTAATAGATACGAGATGCATATGAAAGTGTTTTGCGTGGGGAATTAAATAATGTTATATATTGAAGTAATCAAGCTGATTATGCTTAAACGTTAATTTAGTTAATACAATTAGCATATATGTATGTAGATAATAATATTGAGTAAATGTGGGTGAATTTGGGTATGACGAGTGGATCAAAGGGAGCGACGGGCGACGGCAGCGTTGGCAGAAAAAGCAGAGAGAGTCAACGGGATACGGGGAAAAAGTGATGCAAGTCAAGATGTACAAACAAGAAAGACAAGGACAAGGCGTAAATGGGCGCTCAGCCACAAAGAAAGTGGTCATATGCGCCAAGGATTTACGGGACTTTCACCACGCATAGCAACAAATGGATGCGTGGGTGAAAGCAGAGGGTCGATGGAAATGTACCAGCTGTATAGCGGTACTACACCAAGATATTCCTGAGGCCGGGGGATCTGCCTATATAAAGGCAATGCCCATCAAGCAAATCATCAAGTCGACAAGTCGTGATCAAGTAACAAGTAATTAAGGCCTTACGAGTAACCTTAAGAAACTTATCAAGGAAACATAAGAAACAACAGCAAAATTAAGAACTATACAGGCCTTACGAGTAACCTGTACAGCTTCAACAAGTCCTTAAACAAGGATAACAAGCACCGTACCCAAGCCAAAGTAAATTTGAGAGAAGCAAAGCAATCTCCAGGGGCATCCGAAGTCAGTGGTAGGCACGAGGATATATCCTACTGCCGAAATTCCAGGATCTATATATCTTGATGTATACCAATTTCTGAGGAAACATCCTGCGTCGTGATAACAGCCTTAAAGCAAAAGCATTCTCAACAAATTTAATGGAAAGGGGTGCAGAGGTGTATCGCAAATCAAGCACATTGTACGGATCGAGGCAGTAGCCAGCAACGGCTACAGAAACAAAAGGAGGACACAAACAGGACAGCGAGGGATTCAAAGTAACTCACCAACGCTATCCAAGCCCAGCACTACCACCGAGAAACCGTCATATCCAACCAACTCCATTAACGATTTGAATAAACATACAATTAGTATTAGCAATTGAAATCGAGCGTGTTTTAATTTCACCGGGGCACAAAATAAATTTGTTGTGCCGAACCTAGCCCAAGAGATATTGTAGATATCCCGAAGGACGAAAAAGGATCGTTACAACTGGCGCCCAACGTGCTATACTGGTGAAATTTTAACAAAACAAAAGTGTAAAATTGTAAAGAAAACATTCAAAATGGGAAAAGGATGGATTTACCACATGAAGAAGGAGGATCTGTTACAGACAGGCCAAAGGATTGGGATCGAGATGACCGGCACAGTGGAGGAAATGAGGAAACAGCTAGGCGAGTGGGTAGAAAAGAACGAAACGGACCCAGACTGGAAGGAGGAGATAAATAGATTAGAGACAAAGTACTCGAAAAATCTAAAAATGAAAGCAAGCACATCAAAAACATGCGAATATGGCGTAGACAAGGAGGCCGATGAATTCCAGAAAATAAACATCGCCACACTAGCAATTCCTCCATACTTACCACCAAGATGGGGAAGCGAAGGAGCCCTAGATAGCACAGAAACAAAGAGGGACATAAGGAGACAAACGATAGACCCCAAGAAAACAGTACCACAGGCAACAAACAGGACCACCGAATACGCCAAGGTGGCAAAACAAGTGAGGGAATGGACATTCAGGTTCGACGGCAATTCCAGACCGCTAGAGTTCATAAAACAGATCGAGTGGTCAGCAGACATGTATGGCATCGAGCTGGACATGATCCCAAGAGCAATGCCAGAACTACTGAAAGACAAAGCACTCAAGTGGTACGTCGCAAACAACAAGCAGTGGCGATCGTGGAAGGAGTTCGTTGAGGGCTTCAAGAAATACTTCCTGCCAAGAGGATTCTTCAACAAATTGGCGGATCAAGTGAAAAATCGCAAACAAAACAGAAACGAGTATTTTAAGGACTATATGATCGACATGCAAATAATGATGAGACCCCTCAAAATACCAGAGTACGAACAATTGGAGGTTATATTAGAAAATTGCACTCCAGATTTGAAGATATTCGTTCGGCCGCACAGAGTCAGAAACCTAGATGAGCTGATGCAGTTGGCGGATGAACATGAGATGCTTGAACAAGAACGAGCAGATTTCCATCGCCCAAACAATGCTCAAAGAACACACAACAACCAATCAAGCCACAGAGGAGAAAATAATTACGGGCCAGCAGTCACACAGTGCCGAAGATGCCAAGACAACAGCATGGAGAACAAGCCAAGAAAATAAAAACATCCAAGATGGAAAAGTCCTGAACCCAAACCAGGCATGCCGCAGATGCGGAGGAGCCGGACACTGGGCAAGGGAGTGCAACAATCAGAGACTCATTTTCTGTTGGCAGTGTGGAAGGATTGGGAAAAGAACAAAAGAATGTTGTTGGAGTTCGGGAAACGAAAGGCGGTTCCAGCCTATCAGGGGCGAGCAGGGACCCAGCCAACAAGCTCCTCACCACTAATAGGCCAACTAATAGAGGAAGAGGATCAATTGTCGGCAATCATCGAAGTAGCAGGAGTCCAGATGAAAGCGACAATTGACTCCGGAGCCACGAGTAGTTTCATCAGCAAGCAGATGTTGGAAACAGTGAGGAATAAGGGAAAATGGGAGAACACACACAAACAGGTATACATGGCAGACGGAAAGGTGCGAGACATTGAAGAGCAATGGACAGGATACGTGAGATTTGGGGACAAGGAAATCCACATGCCATTCCTGGTCATGCCAGAAGGAATGGATGCGCTGATACTAGGTTGGAATTTCCTCCGGATTATGAACACAGAGATATCGTGTGGAGGCCACAAAGTGCTAATACCGACAGTCAAGCGAATACAGGGCAGGCTGGTAGAAAGAATATCCATCATGGTCACTCAGAATAGTGATCAACAAGAAATACAAAGTTTCCTAAATCAGGAGTTGAAGGAATTAGGGAAAGTGAAGGGACTGTCAAAGGTGGGGATACATCGCATAACGATGAAGGATGATATCCCAATAAAACAAAGGTATTACCCGAAGAATCCAAAAATACAGGGAGAAATCAACACAAAGGTCGATGAACTGTTGACAATGGGATGCATCGAACCATCACAAAGCCCTTATAGCTCACCCATAGTGATGGTGAGAAAGAAACAGAAGGGAAAATGGAGATTATGCGTAGATTTTAGACAGATTAACGCAAAATCTATAAAAGATGCATACCCAATGCCACGCATCGACTACATCTTGAACCAACTACGTGAAGCGAAATTTATAAGCAGCCTAGACCTGAAGGACGGCTATTGGCAAATTCCATTGGAAGAAAACAGCAGGCCAATGACAGCATTCACAGTCCCAGGGAAAGGTTTATTCCAATGGAAAGTAATGCCATTCGGGTTACACTCTGCATCAGCAACGTTCCAACGGGCACTGGACCAAGTCATCGGCCCAGAAATGATACCAAACGCGTTCGCCTGTCAAGACGACATAGTGGTGGTAAGTAAAACAATCTCAGAACACATGGTCCACCTGCAAGAAGTGTTCAGGAGATTGAAAGAAGCAAACCTGAGAATAAATGCCGAAAAGTGCCAATTCTTCAGAAAAGAGCTAAAGTTTCTAGGACACTTGGTAACAGAAAACGGTATTGCAACGGACCCAGACAAGGTGGCAGCAATAGCCCAATTGAAGCCGCCCACGTGCACAAAAGAATTACGGCAATACCTAGGGGTGGCCTCGTGGTACAGACGATTTGTACCGAATTTTGCGATGATAACTCATCCGTTAAACGCATTGCTCAAGAAAAAAACCAAATGGCATTGGAGCGAGGAGCATCAAGCAGCATTCGAATCGGTAAAAGAAAAACTCACGAGTGACCCAGTATTGGCATGTCCAGATTTCACAAAAAACGTTCGTACTCCAGACAGATGCAAGCAACACAGGATTAGGGGCCATACTGGTACAAAACACCGAGGAGGGGGAAAGAGTGGTTTCATATATGTCGAGAGAATTGAATCAAGCAGAGAAGAACTATTCAGCAACAGAGAAGGAATGCTTAGCAATAGTGTGGGCAGTACGCAAGCTGAGACCATATCTCGAGGGATACCGATTTAAGGTGGTGACAGACCACATGGCGTTGAAGTGGTTGAATAGCATAGAAAGTCCCACGGGCCGCATAGCTCGATGGGCGCTGGAATTACAACAATACGATTTCGAAATAGCATATCGAAAGGGCAAACTAAACATTGTCGCCGATGCACTATCAAGACAACCGATGGAAGGGTGCAAAAGAATAGTAGACAATGGCGCCCGATTACGACAAGCAAACAAAGAATGCGAGTGGATTCAGGAAGTAATAAATAAAATACAACAACAACCACAGAAGTTCTCAGATTACATAGTAGAAAACAGCCAGGTGTACAGAAATATTCCTCATAGAGCAGGTCAAGAAGAAGTAATATCATGGAAATTGTGTGTGCCCAAGACGCTACGAAACCAGGTGATGGAAGAAAACCACACATCCATGACGGCAGGGCATACAGGAAGCAGGCGAACGATTTCCAGAACTGCGTCAAGATATTACTGGCCAGGAATGCAACGAGATATCAGGAAGTTCGTGGGAAAATGCACAACATGTCAGCAATACAAACCCAACCAGCAGCAAGCAGCAGGGAAAATGCTGACGCAACTACCTGATGAACCATGGGCCACGGTTTGTGCTGATTTCGTCGGACCGTTACCACGGTCGAAACATGGAAACTCAATGTTACTGGTAATCATTGACCGATTCTCAAAATGGACAGAACTAATACCCATGCGAAAGGCAACGGCGGATAATCTAATCAAGGCCTTTAGGGAAAGAATTTTGTCGAGATTTGGAGTCCCTAAAGTAGTAATAACTGACAATGGAGTCCAATTCACTAGCAGAACATTTAAGAAAATGCTAGAGGAATGGGGATGCCAACACCAGTTGACGGCACCATACACACCACAAGAAAACCCAACCGAAAGGGCAAACAGAACGGTGAAAACAATGATTGCTCAGTTTACCGGTGAAAATCAACGGAAGTGGGATGAGAACTGGCCGGAAATAACACTGGCTGTAAATACCAGTCAATCAGAGTCAACTGGATTTACGCCAGCATACGTGATACAAGGACGCGAACCTAGAATGCCAGGCGCGATATACGATAGTGTCACGACAGGCACAGGAAAGCAAAGCGTACCACCAGAGGCAAAGGCAAAACAAGTGCAAGAGCTTTTCGAGCTGATAAGACGGAATCTGGAGACGGCGGCACAGGATCAGGCACGTCACTACAACCTAAGGAGGAGGGAGTGGAGACCAACAATTGGAACAACAGTATGGGCAAAAGAACACCATCTCTCGAATGCGGCCGAAGGATTTGCAGCAAAGTTGGCACCAAGATTTGGAGGCCCTTATGAAGTGACAGGTTTTGTATCTCCAGTTATATGCAAATTACGGCACAAAGAAACAGGAAAAACCAGGCAAGCACATATCAGCCAGATGAAACAACAAATATGTGAACAGACAGATGTCAATAAACTAGATGAACAATGAGTATTGACGATTCTGATGACATGGCAGCAAGATATCTGCACAGACCGGCCGGCTGGGCAAAAATCTCAAAGACATGATACAGAGCCGAAAAATCTCAAAGTGCATCGAAATTGTACAAAATCACATAAAACAACAAAAATCACAAAGTGCGTAAATAAGAACAAGCAGAATAGCAAAGTCGCAAACCGTATACTGGAACAAGATAAATATATGCGGACATCTTATACATACAGTCAGGCAAATATGCATGAACAAATAGAAAATAGCAAACAAAAACAATGATAAAAAAAAAAAAAAAAAACCCGATCACACAATCAAGGAGAGCCAATACCAACACATGCGCACGATATTACACATGTAATAGTATGAGTGCACAAAAGAGAAAACAAAAGGAAAGAGAAGAGAACACACATACACATGCGCATAAGAGTGAGCATGTAATCGTGCAGCATCGCGACATACACACACATGCGCGCGTTAATGCAGTAGTATTAGTGGAGCATTGCAGGGGCATTAAATACTCGGCATCGGTAGTTAGAATAGAGAATCCAAAGTTTTGAATAACGGTAAGGATCTAACAAATATCAAAGATGCGAGGTTTCCTGCATGCAAAAATCACAAGCAAGAGCCACTCAAAGTTTAACACTCAGCGAGTAAAGCCCACAAGGAAGCAACTAAAAAAAAAAAAAAAAAATGAATGCGTTGAACATAGAATTTGGCCAGGATGAAGGCGTAGTTCGAGGAGGTGCGGCACCACGGCCCAATATGGACCGCGGTGACTGGCACTGGTCCGATGAGGAGTCCGACGACGATGAGCCGGATATGATGGATCCGGAAATCGCCGCCTCATCGGACGAGGAGAACGATGAGGACGTAGAAGACACTGGCTACGGATCGGAAGAGAGCGAGGCAGAGTCGGCGATGAATCCGGGCCACCAGGAGGAGGAAGAAGACGACGACGAGATGTGGAGGGAGCTGGGCGAGGCGATAGCCATGATGGAGAACGAAGTGGCGGATGAAACAAGCAGCGGCCGAAGCAGCCCAGATGTGTATGCGCCGTGGGAGCAGAACGAAGTACACGAGCCGCCGGCAAGATTGTGGGAGCCAGCGCGGCCACCAACGCGGTTTCGCATGGTGGACTCAAGGTCAGAGGCCAGTGAAACGGCGGAGGTGGCCGTGGCTGATGAAGGTGCGGCTGATGGAGTAGCCAGCCCACCTCCACTCGAGCCGGAGAGGATAGATGAGTCCGAACGCGCCATGATGGAAAACCATCAATGGATGAGTTGGTGGCGCCAGCAGATCCTGCAGCAGCAGGAGGCGGAGAGGGATCTGCTGGCGTGGGAAAGGCACCAACAAGACGATCTAGAAAGGGCCAGGGAGAGGCTGGCAGAGGCAGTGAAGCAACAGCAACAACAACAACAGCAGCAACAACAACAGCAGCAACAACAACAGCAGCAGCAACAGCAGCAACAACAACTGCAGCAGCAACAACAACAGCAGCAACAACAACAGCAGCAGCAACAACAGCAACAGCAACAACAACAGCAGCAGCAACAGCAACAGCAACAACAGCAGCAGCAGCAGCAACTGCAACAACAACAACAGCAACAACAACATGAGATAGAACATCGAGAGTGCCCATGGGTGTGGCCAAGACCGGCATTAAATAGGCAAGTGTCCCCACCCATGGGGCACAACATCAGTACTCGGCCAATATTGGCCCGGCAGCTGTCATGCCCAGTGCCATACGGGCACGAAAGGTACGAGGCAGTGCCAGCAGAAGAATGGCCAGAAAGGGTGGTGGATGTTGTGGTCCAAATGGCCCAGCACGAAGGACCACGAGTAGTAAGATTGGTGTGGGCGGGTCAAACGAGGTATAGGATTAGGATAGCGCAGGGGGTAGTTCGGGTATATAGGGAAAGGAGGGTATAATAAGTAAGTTGTAATTAGATGTAAGTAGGAGAAACAAAAGATGCGGAACGGGCCAAGAAAAAAAAAAAAAAAAAAAAAAATCGAAAAGATGCCCTAATCCGACAACATTTAAGAAAAGATACTCAGTAATCGTCAATGGGCCAATAAAAGATGCGAGCTGAGTCCCAAAAAAAAAAAAGGCACAAAATAAGCACAAGACAAGCCAAACCCAAAGAAAAACACAAAATAAGCAAAACACACAAAACAAGCAAAAACACATAAAAAAAAAAAAAAAGCCACACAAAAGCGAGTAAAACACAGGCCAAAGCTACAAATGCAAACATATTAAATTCACAAATACGAGAATGGAAAATAGACATAACAAACACAAGGTACAAGGGACAGGGGAGGGCAAATCCCTCCCGAAGAAGGGGGGAGTGTGAGGAACATTATATAGACAAGAATAATGTCCCACACAACAAACAAGTTACAACAAACAAAATACAACAAACAAACTACAAAGATACAACAAACAGCCAGATACAAACACAGCCAAGACACAAACTAAATACACAATATAAGACCAAGCACAGAATTGGTCGTATAAGAGTGAAATCGGCTGTGAATGAGCAAATGAAGCGAGGCCAGCCCAACATGGCTCGATCGAACCGATCGAACCCCACGCAACCGTTTGGCGATTTCGTACAAGCGGGAAGATGCGTGGGAGGCATAACGAAAAACAATTATACATGCACAGGCGACGGGCAACCAAGTCCAACATGGCTCGATCGAACCGAATCGAACCCCATGCAACCGTTTGGCGATTTCGTACAAGCGGGAAGATGCGTGGGAAGCATAACAAATATGAGTGGCTGTATAAGAGTAAATGAAGCCGGGCTTGAAGACACAATTGCATGTGAAACGGGGCATTGGCCTCATTTGACAAATTAAGAGCATGGAGAGGCAAATAAATGCATGCATTAGCATACATATAGGTCACACGTACACTATGCGTGAGACGGCAAGAGAGAATACCGGTGGCCAAGGGGCCGCGCTATGCATACGTCACGCTCATGAGAGCGAAAGCGGTAAACTGCAAGCACCAAAAGAATTTCGTGAGCGAGAGAAAACGAAAGTGAGGGCCAAGCAAGCCCGAAAGACGGGTGCGGGGACGCTTGGTACCGAAACGAAACCAAGTGAGGGCTATGCTTATGAAACGGGGAGTAGGGGGGGAGAGCAAAGATATTGTAAAACGAAAATGGTTTGTGGATTTGTGAGGGGAATATGCAAGCCGAAGGGGGAGGGATGAGCCATGGGGAAGCCCTCTATCTAATAGATACGAGATGCATATGAAAGTGTTTTGCGTGGGGAATTAAATAATGTTATATATTGAAGTAATCAAGCTGATTATGCTTAAACGTTAATTTAGTTAATACAATTAGCATATATGTATGTAGATAATAATATTGAGTAAATGTGGGTGAATTTGGGTATGACGAGTGGATCAAAGGGAGTGACGGGCGACGGCAGCGTTGGCAGAAAAAGCAGAGAGAGTCAACGGGATACGGAGGGCGGCCAATAGAAAGGCGACGCCAATGCGAGAAAGTGATGCAAGTCAAGATGTACAAACAAGAAAGACAAGGACAAGGCGTAAATGGGCGCTCAGCCACAAAGAAAGTGGTCATATGCGCCAAGGATTTACGGGACTTTCACCACGCATAGCAACAAATGGATGCGTGGGTGAAAGCAGAGGGTCGATGGAAATGTACCAGCTGTATAGCGGTACTACACCAAGATATTCCTGTGGCCGGGGGATCTGCCTATATAAAGGCAATGCCCATCAAGCAAATCATCAAGTCGACAAGTCGTGATCAAGTAACAAGTAATTAAGGCCTTACGAGTAACCTTAAGAAACTTATCAAGGAAACATAAGAAACAACAGCAAAATTAAGAACTATACAGGCCTTACGAGTAACCTGTACAGCTTCAACAAGTCCTTAAACAAGGATAACAAGCACCGTACCCAAGCCAAAGTAAATTTGAGAGAAGCAAAGCAATCTCCAGGGGCATCCGAAGTCAGTGGTAGGCACGAGGATATATCCTACTGCCGAAATTCCAGGATCTATATATCCTGATGTATACCAATTTCTGAGGAAACATCCTGCGTCGTGATAACAGCCTTAAAGCAAAAGCATTCTCAACAAATTTAATGGAAAGGGGTGCAGAGGTGTATCGCAAATCAAGCACATTGTACGGATCGAGGCAGTAGCCAGCAACGGCTACAGAAACAAAAGGAGGACACAAACAGGACAGCGAGGGATTCAAAGTAACTCACCAACGCTATCCAAGCCCAGCACTACCACCGAGAAACCGTCATATCCAACCAACTCCATTAACGATTTGAATAAACATACAATTAGTATTAGCAATTGAAATCGAGCGTGTTTTAATTTTACCGGGGCACAAAATAAATTTGTTGTGCCGAACATAGCCCAAGAGATATTGTAGATATCCCGAAGGACGAAAAAGGATCGTTACAAAATGTTAAACTATTTACTCTGTTGATGACGAAAGACGTAGTAGACAGCGAGCAGCGCTGCCGGCAGAGCAGGGAGCAGAGCCGATTATTATATTGACTGTAACTTGTGTTATATTTATCCGATCACATTCAAATTTTGGGATCTGCGGTTTTATATCCAATATTATCACATATGTAAATTTCATAGCATACTCGATTTTTATGAAAATGTTTCTTCTAGTTCTTCTAGAGCTATATGATATAGTGGTCCGATCCTGATCTTTTCATACTTTATTTTTGACGGGTAATAAAAACCCCCGAAAAAAAATTTCTGCCCGATAGCTCTTAAGACGGCTGAGTAAAACGCGTACGCACAGACGGACGGACATGGCTATATCAACTCAGCTTCTCATGCTGATCAAGAATATATATACTTTATGGGGTCGGAAACGTCTCCTTCTGTGCGTTACAAACATCTGATCAATTTTATAATACCCTCTGCAAGGGTTTTTAGGGGCGCAAAAATATGTGGAATTGCTGGCAGTCGATTGTTTTCATTGTTGAATGTTAGTGCAGGGCAGGGTAATAATCTGAGGGCAAATGTGTTTAAAATTGACTTGGTGGTATTTACAGAGTGGCACCATCGTTTGGTCCATGCATGAAAGTCGCTTAGATTTTTTTGAAGGGCTACCGTCTCATCTTGTGGGTCGTATGCACTGGAATCATCATGCCGTTGGTTGTAGACTCGGTAGGAGTTGGCATATCACCTGTGAACAGTGTGTATAAAAGAGGGCCGAGTACGCAACCTTATGGAACTCCTGCGCAGATCGGTTTTAAGGATAAGAATGCTTCTCTAATAACCACATTTAATTTTCTTTCTCGGAGATATGATGCAAAAAAGATCATAAAACGGTGGAGTACTTCTCGTAGTTTTTTGAAGTAATCCAGAGTGCCATACTCGGTCGAAGGCTTGTTTAACGTCTAAAAAGACAGCAGAGCAATATTTCTTTTCTTCGAAAGAATTTAGGATATGATGAACAACCCCGTTTACTTGTTCAGGCGTACCATGCTGAGTCCTGAAGCCAAATTGGTGATTCGGGATGACTTCATGGCTGGGTAGCCACCTGGGTAGGTGTACCAGTACTCTACCAAGAAGTATTCTTTCGAATACTTTGGAGAGCACAGGCAGCAGGCTAATTGGCCCGTAGGAATCAATTTCGTCCTCAGATTTGCCAGGTTTAGGAAACATTACAATCACAGCACCCTTCCAGACCGCTAGCAAGAGCCTATATATGTCCTCTATGTCTGCTTGGTCTGCAATAACTCTGGATAGAAGTCCGAATGAAAGGCGGGTGCCTTTCGGGTCTTTGCTCGTTGGGTTAGATGTACGTGACCGAGCTGTTGATGTACAAGAGCGTGTGGTGTTGCTTGCCACATCGGTGGCATCCTGCTGTGCTCTTGCAGGAACCATTGGATGGTGCTGCTGTTCTTAGAGACATCATCGGACTGCTGGAGGAGGTGGACCGAGACCTTCTGGATTTTCCAGTAACGGATCCACAGAGAACCCATCCGAACATCGTCTCGATTCCCACGAAAGAATCACCAACATTCTTGATGATTCGTTCCCCAAGGATAGTGGGAAGGAGCTCGGCTCCAAGCACCAAATCCACAGGAACTCTTTGGTGAAATTGCGGATCAGCGAGCGGAAGGACAAGCGAATCCTGCTTCACCTTATTGGGGACGGATCGAGACGGAAGTGCTTCAGCTACACTAGGCAGCACCACAGCGACTGCTTGGAACTATCGCAGCGGTTCGTCAGGAGGAGAAATCTGTAAGCGGCTCACTTTCTCGCCGCTACCAGCATCGCATTGCCCAATGCCGCGAATGCTAGTTGATACTTTGCAGCTTGGAGGATTAATCAATTCAAACATTCTTTGGGAAATAAAGGACGCTTAGGATCCCATATCAATCAAAGCGCGGATTTTAAACTGCTTGCCAAGATGATGAATTGTTACCCTCGCAGTACCCAGGAGGCCAGTGTTGCGAGTGGAGGCGAAGTAGCTTCCCACGTTTACATGAGGGCTGCTGGAAGAATCAGAGGACGCAGGATTCGGAATTATACAAGCATCAGGTGCTGAGCTCTCTTGCACTTGAGCGGAAAAGGCCTGAGCTCGTGCCGTAGGTTTTCGGCTTACGGATGGAAAGGTCTGACCGCTAGAGCTTGGTTGAAGGATATCTGTGGCCTCTAGTACACGGTGGCGATTAGTTAGGAATCGATTCAGGTCGTTCCAGGATGAGACGGCGGTTTTATTTGGAACGGACTGTTCCCACAACAGAAGGGTGGATTTGGGCATTTTGCTCGTACAGATTGCTATGAGAAGGATATCCCAATTGTCTGTACGAGCCCCGGAAAGCTTAAGACCAGTTAAGCAACCTTAAATTGACGACTGCAGTTCTCTCAACGCTTTGCCAGACTCTTGTGTTACAGCTGGGATCTGTAGAAGCTGCTTGGCTTGGCTCATAATCAATAATCGATTATTTTCGTATCGCGCAGTGAGGTTATCCCACGCGGACTGGAACCCTTTATTGGTCAAGGGTGACCTAGAAACAATGGCTCTCGCTTCACAGCGAGTTTTGCAACTTAAGTGGTAAAGTTTCTCCACTTGTGTTAGGCTTGGATTATGGATAAAAATCGCGGTAAATAAATCACGGAATGTAGGCCAAGCCAGGCTGTGTCCGTTGAAGATTTCGACTTCGCACGGGGGAACTGTGTGGCTTTGATGAGTGGAATCGACGGAGAGCCCGACTGGTAGGGGAGCCATTTTAGCGGACAACACCCGCTATTCGCTCTCCAAACAAAGTCCCGCCTCGTACATATAACATATAACAATATTCATGTTTACCTTTAATTATACCTATGTGCTTCGGACTATCTTCGTTCTTTTGAGCCGTCAAGGCCTTATGACATCGTGAAAACTCAGCCTCGACAAAGTCCCGCCTCGTACATATAACATATAACAATATTCATGTTTACCTTTAATTATAGCTATGTGCTTCGGACTATCTTCGTTCTTTTGAGCCGTCAAGGCCTTATGACATCGTGAAAACTCAGCCTCGACTTTGCCCAAAGTGACTTAAGCTGGTCTAAGTGAATTTTAATAGAGACGAGTGGCACATCGTCAGCTAAAGCCTGGGCCTCGCGAGCCTCGAACGCCGTTAATGCCTCGCACACGGCAACAAAGTCGGAAAGAGACATCGTAGAGTGTTCTCTGAGCTATTACGAATCGAATGGAAACAAATAACTTCGTGGAATTAGAGCTCTCAAGCGAGGAGATCGAAACGAAGCTGTAAGTGGACTGTATAATTTAAGGATAGAGGAGTGAGAAGGAAAAATGTCTCCTTTTTTTAATGAATAAGCATAGATAGCATAAATGAAATTAGTGGAAATATGTTGAAATTTATAGTATATAAAAAATATGGAAAAATTGAGATCATTAGGATTGGGAGTGCCGATAACTTTTCAATGGAAAAAAAACTCGGAATTAATTTTCATTAAACGGACTAGATCAATTTCATGGATCTGTGAGGAAAAATCAAAATGCACCAAAACAAGACAAAATATTAATTCCGTATGAAGAAAATTGTACTTATTTTTTTTAGAAAATATTTTGCGAATTAAATTCAATCAGTCGATTGATATATATTATTTTTGCACAATACGAAAATCACAATGGAAAAAATACATGTCGTGACCGAGTCACGGCTTGGCTCAAGTGTCAGCACTGATCGGAGTCAGCTGTTCTGCCGTTGTTTATGTTTTGTAAATTTAATTAATTTTAAATTGTTTAACGAAGATCACGATTTCCTGCTTTAATTATGTAGGTTTTGAATTACTAAATTGCGGAAAGCCAATCGAAGTGGCTGCAATTAATTTTGTCTGGGTGAAATCAAATTGTATGTGGACATATGTACGTAAGTATGTCGTATGAGTGTGTTTACCGCGGCAAAAATTATTACATATGTACATATGTATGGATGTACAAAGTATTTGGCATTAATAATTTATGCAACTGGACTAATGATCAGCCCGTGGAGTGTGCTTTACACTTTAAGTAAAGGTAAGTGGTACTTTATAAATTCTCGATTATTAAACACTTTTACTTGCAGGTTAGAAAACAGCTGTTTTTACATGTGCGTATATACATATGTACATATGTATTGCTATGCAATTGGACTTTTAGACAATCAGAATTTCGAAGAATGGAAAAAAAACACTTCATAAACACAACAAATGATCGGGAAATACCATGTAACCTTTGGAACAGGTCAGGTATGTGCATACAAGTATACAAAAGTGTGTAGGTTGCTATGGAAGAGCGGGAAACCTCACATTTTTATAAGTTTGCAATGGGATATAATGTGAATGAGATTTTTAATAAGAAATGTTGTACTTATCAGGAATTCCGCCGATGCAAGCTGGAAGAGCGGAAGGATATGCGGCTCAAAGGACCAATGTTTGTGGAGGGGCGGAAGTATCCAAATAAAAATACAAATATTCGTTTAAAACTACGATTTTTATTTACAGTATACTCACACACGAAAAAAGTTCGGTTAAAGGTAAACTGGATATTTTAGCAAGTGGAAAAAGGTGCCGGTATTCGGGGAAAAATCTCGTACTGGAATGAGTATGGCGATTTATAGGAGAACCCTTTGTCACCCTCCTCAGTATGACCGAATTCGGTTTTGGGAAAAAACCCTACCCCTCACTCTTTGCTGTTCAGCGGTGTAGTGAACAAAGGTTATTAAATTTCCTTAGAGCTTCAATAGTGCAACTTTGGTGGCATAAGATGCGAATGTCAAATATATGATTATTGTTGGCCTCTTGAGCCAAGTCCACAAAGAATATGTCTAGAGCCTTTTTAGAAATCCTACCGATTAGGTTATGAATATTGAGTACTTTGTGGTTCCTGTGTGTAAGTTCCTTCTTCAATTGGTCTGTATCAGTATCAAAGTGCAGGTTCTTTATGAAGACCCTGAATGGTTTATCTTCCTTTAACTTGTAAAAGTAAAATTCAAAATTTTCTAGTTTACTGAAGACAGCAACTAATTTTCTGAATTCACCACTGTTGTTAGTGTTTTGCGTGCAATTTGCCAGGCGTTACAGGGCACTTGGAAAGACGATATTTCATATATGGTGTATAAATACCCAACAACAGGTGCCGCTGTCAGCAGAAATTGTTTCAAAACTCGCGCCTGTAGACTGCTTAGCACAGTAGTTAGGCACAATGGAGCACAAGAGTGAAGCTTGTTGTTGTATAGGTTTTCGTATTCTGTTTTGATTTTTTTTTAAAATTATAATCAATATAGTTTGGAACATTTGAATAGGGAAAGAAGAAAGTGTGTTAAGAAAAGTTTCGAGGCATACAATATCAGGAAGGGGAACAACTTACTTCTACGAATAAGCAGAAGCTTAGATTCAAAAATATCCACAAGGATCTAATATACAAAAGACCTTATAGTTACCCCTACGCATTCGAAGACGAAGTTAGAAAACAAATAAAGGATATGCTACAACAGGGTATTATTAGAGAGAGTAACTCTCCGTGATGTAGCCCACTTTGGGTTGTAAAAAAAGATGCATCACGCAAAAAGAAATTTAGAGTATAGTCTATAGATGATTAAATGAAATTACTATAAGCGACAAGTGTCCAATACCCAACATGGAGGATATACTTGATAAACTTGGCAGAAGCCAGTATTTTTCTACCATTGATTTAGGATTTCATCAGACTTATGTAAATGGATGACTCCTCAATCGAAAGCATTTTCAACCAAAACCGGCAAAATGAGTTTACTCGTATGGCTTTTGGATTGAAGAACGCCCCTGCAACCTTTCAAAGATGGCAAACTTCAAATTTTTTAAAAATAGAGCCCAACCCAAACAAAATAAATGCAATTAAAACTTTTCCTTTGCCAAAGTCAAAAACACAAAAAAGTCTCCACTGACTGACCCTTATTAACACTATAGCCCTTCGAAATATCAACTTGACACTTTTATGTGTATTTGTACATACAATTTACATAAATTGCACCGAAAAATATTAAGACAATTTTCCACTTTCTGGCGCCGTTTATACTCAGCTTACGGGTCTTTTCGACATGTAACATATATCTCTATTCCGTAAGGAATATAACGCGATGTGTCTGATCATTTTTTATGCACTCCTTTTGGCTATTGAAGGACTTTTGTAAGGATACCCCACAATCGATACTACAGTATCCTATTATTGACGAAATTAATTACGGTTTAAATAACTCTTAGGACTTATTTAGATGTACAATGCAGCTATTTGTTAAAATAAATCCAGAATTTTACATTATATTCCTTTTAACTCATTTAAAGGAAGGATTGAGGCGTATGTACACTTTTGTCAAGCTAAATAGCAACTGTATATGTATACCTATATTCCATATTCAACATTTTTACATATCCATATACATACATATATAGCCAAGAAAATCAAAAACAAAAAAAAAAAAAAAAAAAAAAAGTCTTAAATTCGTGTCCGCCACTGTATGTACATACACTGTGGAGCACAACTATAAACGCACCCCCCTTTTTAAATGTAGCGTTTAAAATAGACGGAATAACGGAAAAGTGTAAATGAGGAATTAAAGAGAATTGAAAATACATTTATTTGAGATCAAAACAAAAACAGCAATAAAACGGTACTTTTGTTTTCTTCAAAAATGCTGTTTTTGTTTTGATCTCAAATAAATGTATTTTCAATTATCTTTAATTCCTCATTTACACTTTTCCGTTATTCCATCTATTTTAAACGCTACACTTAAAAAGAGGGGTGCGCTTATAGTTATGCTCCACAGTGTATTTCATAAAATCTTTTATATTCGCACACAAATCTAACTATTTTTTCCATATGTACGTGCATACATAAGTCCAGCTTAACCGCTGTATACAGGCACAGCTGCAAGCTCATGTGCCAAAAGAACGGCACAAAGCAAACGACAAAAAGTAGCTGTGCTGTATACCCTGGTTTGGCAGACACTTTATGGGGTATATATGATAAAGAGTCACGTTGAGGGAAAGGTCGTAAAATATTTAACTGTTAAAAATTTGTGTTTCGCGTCATTTTATATAGCGGACGTTGACGATACTATGCGCACTACGTTCAAGTGGCCCCTACGATACCAGGACAAAGCCTCTTACGCGCGAGCCCATGTAGAGTAACTGCTCACCTCCCACCCGATTGACCGAGGGGTGGAGCCATATAACGTACGGCACGAATCTCGTGGACAAATACACAATTGAAAAAATTGACAAATAATACTATAGCTATCTATTAACTAAATGGGATAGGATAGATGTTTTAAGTGATGATGATGCATGATATGTGATGCATTTGTTGAGAGTTCCTTTCAGATGTCTCATCACACGTTTAACGGCGGTCCAGTGAACCATTCCTGGATTGGAAGAGACGCGACTCAACATGTTGACAGCAAAACTTATGTCAGGACGAGTGTTCTGGGCAGCATATAGTAGGCAACCAACCAGGTACGGAACCTTCTTTATATCTTCAATGTCGGCTTCAGACTTGGGTGCCATGTCAGCTGAAAGACTGTGTGCGACATCCACTGGCGTTGACGTTGCTTTGCAATCATCCATTCCGAATCTTTTTAGAATTCGCATGCCCAAAATCGACGAAACTTCGCCCATATATTTCATGTTAAATTTCTGCGATAGCTCGCCGTTGATTTTAGCTACCATTTGTTTGTTGTTGCTGAAAATTAATATAATGTCAACGTATACTGCCACATATCCCATGGTGGATCCAGTTACGTAATGGTATACACACTGATCCACTTCGCCACGTTGAAGATCAAAGCCTAGTAGAACCTTGTTCAGCATTTCATTCCAGACTCTGCTTGCCTGCTTAAGCCCGTAGAGCGATTTATCGAGGCGACAGACTTTTTTTGATTGATCGTCCAAGCCTTCAGGCTGACGCATGTAGATTTCTTCTTTTAAAGCTGTCACAGCATCCAGTTGATAAATTGTCAACCCATACTTAGCAGTTGCAGCAAACAGCACGCGCATGGAAGTGTATCGCACGACTGGTGCAAACGTCTCCGTATAGTCAATACCCTCTTTCTGAGAAAATCCTTTAACAACAAGTCTTGCTTTATAGCGAGGCACCAAATCCCCAGATTCTCGTTTTGTTTTAAAAACTCATTTTGACTGTATCGCCACTTTGCCCTTTGGTAATTCCGTTAGCGTCCAAGTGTTTTTTAATTCGTGAAAGAGCATTTTCGACTTCATTGCGCCTTGAATGAATCCCATGAATCTGCTAGTTTCGACTTTATTGCCTCTATTACTGTAAGTGGATCGTCACATTGCGAGACTACACAACATAGGTGATGCTCTTCCAGCTTATTCGCAATCCTTTTTGATCTTCGAACACCAAATGCATCTGGAACGTGCCCAGCGGTAGTCTTTAGTTCCTCAGCATCGACCGTTTCTTCTGTATCCGTATTCCACGACTCAAACCCTGACGTAGACTGCTTTAACAGGTCTTCTTGATACAAAGGTTCTGCTTCCAGAGACTGTTTACCGTCTCTGCAATTATCCTCTACGATACCCATTTCGCCAAAATGCTGTGTTGAGTCTCTGCAATTATTTTCGATGAAAACGACTTCCTTACTTATTAAAAAATTACGATCAGATTTCCTGTACAGACGATATGCTTTCGAAGCGTCGCTGTATCCTACAAAAATGCATTCTTCAGATTTAGCATCTAGCTTCCCACGCTTTTGCTTTGGGATATGAGCCAATGCTGTACAACCAAATATACGCATATACTTTAAGTTTGGCTTAGATCCACTCCAAAGTTCTTCAGGAGATGAGCTATTTCCACGACAAGGCATTCGTTTAGTTATATGAGCTGCGGCTTCCGCCCAGCAACATGCAGCGCACTCTCTCCAGGAGTGTGCGATTCATCCGCTCTGCGACTCCATTTAGCTCCATTTAGGGTTATACGGTGCTGTAGTCTGATGCAGAATACCTGCATTCTGCAAAAAAAGTTCAAGCTCTTGGTTGCAATATTCCTTCCCATTGTCAGAACGCAAAATGCGAATTTTTCGTCCTGTTTGGTTCTCCGCCAGATTTTTGAAAATCTCGAACTTCCTGACTACATCTGACTTCTCCTTAATTGAGTACACAAACACCTTCCGAGAGTAATCATCAACGAAGACAAGCATAAATCTTGCACCAGAAAAGGACTTGACTCTCTGAGTGGACAAGATCTAAAAGACCTTCGGCACGGATTCCAGGCTGCTTGCTTATCATACGAGTTTGTTTTCCTTTAAGGCACACAATGCATTTATCCCGGCACGATTCATTAACAGAGTATTCAACACCATCGCTGTCTTCTTTTACCAGCTGTAATTTTGTGTCACAAATGTGGCCCATCTTACGATGCCATAGTTCGAATCCATTAATTGCGACCAAGGCTTTCTCTACCTTTGGCAGTTCACAATTCAGTCGATACAGATCATTTTGCAGATAACCAGTGGCTTTCAAAATATTTTTCTCAAAGATGTAGCAATGTTTCTTTTCGAAAACAATCCTTTTCCCTTTTTTTGCCATTTGTCTTACTCTACACCATGAATATTACCTTTAACTGATTTGCCTTTTACATGGAACAAGATTCCTACATCGCCTCTGCTTTTTACATGCAGTTTCTCTTTGTTCGCTATTATTACGCTTTTGTTGCTAACCTCAGAAGGATCTCCGATCATTTGTCATGTAAGTTAAAGCACCAGAATCAATGGAACACACTGTTTCCCTCTTGCCTATATGTGGATTTGCATTTACTAAGAGCGAAGTATTCGATACTCACTAGGTAATCCAGCAAGCTTCAGTGATGCCGTTACCTCGTCACTTATGCAAAGCCCAGCATTGTTTACCTTAATGGCAGTCATAATCATTTCGTTGACATACTCCTGTGTCGAATCAAACTGCTCCAGGTTAAACTGTACCAACTTCTTAAGCAGCTCTACTTTCCGAGTCAAACGCCTGCGCCAAAGCATCCCAAGCCTCTTTAGCTGATTTTGATTTGGCGATGTGTGCGTAGTTGGTCGACTCAATCATCAGCGTAATCTCCGCGAGCGCTCTCTCGTCTAGTGACGCTTCCTTCTCTGATGGTCCATTACACACCACACTCCAACAAAATCTTTGATCACTAGGTAAGATTGGGCCTGCCGCTTCCAAACATCGTAGTTTTCGCGGCCCCTTAACTTCTCACATGGATATATATTGGTCATTCCTCTTTTGCCTTTTCTTGTATGTGAGGCCTGGGCTTTTAACCTATTAAAAGACGTGTGTTCAGTTTGCAAGATGATAGAATACTATTCAATGAGTAATGAATAAATAGTAATGGTACAAATATAGGGTGTAAGAGTTGCCAGATAGAAAGTATTTTTCAATAAAAGCCTTTACTGAAGTCAGTGTCTATGACAATTTTGAAATACCCCTATACATAGTTAGAGGCTTCGGATGCGATTGCACAGAATCTGAGTACACATCCAGGTAGCCAGATGCCCGGAGAATAAACAGGTTTAACTAGTCTAAGTTCGTTGAGAAGAGAACCTTCATCAATCACTGGATTAAAAATGCAATTAGCCTTTTTTAAATGATAAGGATACGGACAGGCAATTGCCTGATCGGTGCTAGCTTTTTTATTATGAAAGGACAAAAAAGATGGGTGCACAGAGGTCTTACATTTAGAATTATAAAATTTTTTAGTGTTTGAAGAAAACTGAACCTTACAGCGCTGAAGATAATTCTCATAGCATTGTGTATTAAACATCATGAATTTTGAACGAGCGACTGTATATATAGCTAATTTCGGTGAACGAGATGTTTTTTTTATATATCGAGTCTTCACATTTTTCAAATTGGATAACTAGTATTTCCATACCAAAAATCATTCAACACAAAGAGCTCAACTTGTAACACTTTGTTGCATGTATAAACAGTAAAATATGTACGCAATAAAATATAAGTGTGCACTTGAATATGTTTATGTGTATACATTGATATATTCACATAAACATAGTCACATAAATATACAGCTAAGCATGTTCATATACATATACATGTATGTAATATGTAAAATAAAATCACCTACAAGTTTTAGAATGTCTTGACTGGAAACTAAAGAGGAGACAAACTGAATTGCCTCTAAATGATTTAAATATACCACCATGGTGGAATATAGGAACAAGTAATAAAAGCATTAAAAAATTTTAAAATACTTAAACACCGACAAATTCAATATCCTGGGTACTAAAAAATTTAATCATTTCAGATGATAAAGCATCATCAACACCTATCAGAACGCCACCACCGATGCATCAGCAATATCAGGTTTAAGCCACGTTTCTGTAAAAGCTAGAATGTTATGCTCAAAAGAAAGACTATCTACATAGAGATTAGGAAGTTTAGATTTCAGTCCTCTAACGTTCTGGTAACCCATGTTAAAGGACGAAACTAGTTTTTTGACACACCAGCAGATGCTGATGTGGCAGGAATAGTATAAGTTGTTGTTGCTGGCAGGCGAATCGGTTGCCGGTTTTTCTTTTTTACAGTGTATTCCTTAACTATTATATGTTTCGGCCAAAAATCTTCTCGACATATAATGTATAATATTTTCAGAAACACTAATTTTAAAGGACGAAATGTCCCGAGAATAGGAAAATTGAAGCTTTTCCACCGCAACATTCGAGACGTTAACTTTCTTCCGAATATAGGCTATTACATCATCAGATGTGACCACAGGGTCTAGCCTAGAAACGAATTTATGTTTCTTTTGTGGTATGCCAACGAGAGGCCGCGGTCTCGAAGCGTCAGCCGCAAAGCAACGTTGGACAAGTCACCCACTGCAACAGTCAACTTGTTTACGGGGCCCTCGATACTTTTAGACACTTTTAGCTCGGACACTACAATTGGCATCGTTTTTAAGAGATCATTCCCAGGTGATACCAGTAATTCCTTACTAATCGCATACACAAGGGCTCTTAAACGATATCAATTGCTGTATATTAGGAGTGGACGGTGCATGAGGCCGGTCGCGAACGATAAGAGACGCTGGCGGATCAACAAAAGAAATACACCAAGGACTGGTTCTTTTACGTTTCGGAGACACATTCATAAGCGATAAGCTTGTGAACTGAGTCTCCACCGCAGTAAACTCCGCTTGGAGTTTGTTAAAACCTGCCCTTAAAGTGTCAAAACTATCTCTAGCCCGCCTCAAGAATGAGCGCATCTCATTCTCGATCTTCCGGCAAGCATCACATCCATATTTTAAGCCACCACCTTTAGCAATAGACTCCTTGATTCTGCATTGTGTATTAAGCATTATAAATTTAAAAAAAACACTGTGTACAGGGCGTAATCTGATGAACGACGTGTTTTTATACCCTTGCAGAGGGTATTATAATATATCACGATGAAATTTTTTTGAGCCTTTTTAATATCCGGGTGAGATAAAGTATGAAAATTGTCAGGATCGGACCACTATATCATATATGTAGCTCTAGAAGAAAAATTTTCATAAAAATTGGACTATCCCCATTAAATTTACGATGATGATAGTATTGGATATAAAAACTCAGATTCCAAAATTTGATTCTGATCGTATAAATAGAACACAAGTTACAGTCAATATAAATCGGTTGAACCGCTGCCTGCAGCGCTGCTTGCTGCCTACTACGTCATTCGTCATCAACAGAGTACATGCATACACACACAGACGCAACGCTACATGTACTGTATGTGTATGCGTGCCGTGCATAAGAAGAAAAAATTGTAGTATGAAGATAAAAATTGTTTTCTTTGTATGTTTATGAATTGAGTTGCAAAAAACAAATTTTGAACATTTAATATTATTATTGTCAAGGACTGCAAGGGTCTATAAACTTCGGAATAGCCGAAGTTAGCTTCTTTCATATTTAGCAGTAACAGTGAACCAAAAAGGGTGACCAAAAAAAAATCGACGTGACTTCTGTAACACCGACATTTGATTTGGTAGAGTTCAGAGAGATTCGGTGACACCCCAGATAAATAAATCCCAAAGCGGCATTACTAATCTAATGAGGGAATCTGTTGCTAGTGTTGAGAGAGAGAATTTAAGATTTAGGATAAAGTTTCAATATATTGGACTTAAATTTATTTGAGATATCTGCTCAGCAAGCTACCTATTACTGTTTGTGGATATCGTCGTTCAATATAAACCACAGGGATAATTTTATAAATACTATTTTATTAGATCTTTGATTTAAAATGCTTACGAATCAACTGACATCTTTGTAAAAGGGCTACTTAACCATTATGTAGAAACGCCAAATATATTCGAGTATCTCTGTTTAGCCGATTTTGCAAACAATTACGAATTCAGCATCAGGTCTCGCCTAAATACTAGGAATGAGGAAGAAGATCAAGTTTTAGGAGGTATTTCTTTACTGGATAATAATGGCTATATCACGTCAAGGGGGGTAAAGTTTTAGCATTCGAAGAATGTGTGAAAATTTGAAGTAAATCGGAATAAAACTGACAAATGATTGGTTTGCAGTGAAGCTGTTTCAGTATGTAAAAAAAAACTTTAAGATAATTTTCCGAACAACAGAATTTTCAATTTTTTTTTTTAAATTAGTCTAATATTTGACCGAAAAACGAAATTTTTAATTAAAACACTATATTTGCACCAATATTTTTTAAACTCATAATCTATATTTACATAGTAAAATAAAATTACTACCATTTTAGACTGAACAAAAGGCCTCAGAAATCAGCAAAATAGTATAGAAAAGGGCATTTTGATCTGTTTATAAAAATAGCAGTGACAACTAAGAATTAAAATCTGTCGTTTTCAAATTATTTGAAACTTCAAATTCAGGTCACCTTTGGTTGTCAGGACTTAATTCTTAGTTGTGAACCACTTATTGGCAATATTCGCTTGGCACCTGCGCCGCACCTGATCCAGCAAAGCTGAACTGGGATCTGCTGCCATGTTTCTTGGATAACTTCCCATCCTTAAGCTGTATTGGACGGTTTTCGTTTTGTGACACTTCTCTGTATGTTACCCCATACATTTTAAATGCGTTACCAGCGACTGAGCTGGCCTATTAAAAACAGCTTTTTAGAAATTGCTCCTATGTTTTGGGCCGTGGGACCGGTGACTTGTCTACATTATGGACATATTCCATATGATATTGGTGTGGCGCACGGGGTTCCGTTTGCACTAAATCAAACTTAAGTTACAGTTTATTTAGCGATCAGTTTATTTAGCGTAATTTTACATTGTAATTATGGATTATCAAAACGTTCCTTTCCGACGCTCCGATGCTTCGACGTTTGTAGCTTTCTCTCCTGGTGCTATCACAAACTGAAGGCAAACTCTCGCTTGGTCTCCGCTTTTTTTTTTTCAGGGCTACCAACCCCAGTATTTTCAGGGCTGCCGTCGCCAGCATTTTAGGGTCGTTGGTTAATATTTAAATTTGTAATGACGGAATAACATTCCCCCGCGGCAACAGCAAATTTGTAAACGGGGCTTAGCATGATTCCAGGCTCTGCGACTTGGCCCTCTTTGGCGGTTATGACATCGGTTATGCGGACCCTTAATACAACGAAGTGCATCTGGTACTTTAAAAAAATTTGTCACTAAATCTGCAACGTTTTCCTTTGTGCGCCATTGGTTTGGGCTTGTTTTGTCAATTATCTCTCCCACTCTATGCATGACGTATGACTGGAGTCTCCTTAGGTCCATGGTTAACCAGTTAAGGACCTTTTTAGATTTGGAACAATATGTGCAGTAATCGATTCTTAGGCCTAGGGTGCTCAGTATACGCATCGTTAGACCTACTCCCATGCCGGCTGCCAAAAGTGCCATGCGAGGAATAGATATAGGTTTGAGTGGAGCTACTTTACATTTGGCTACTACCAACACTGTACTAGTGTTTTAATGTGAAGATAGGTTAATGCGGCATAGGCTTGTTCGCTTGCATCTACGAAGGTGTGAAGGTCTACCTGGCTTTCGTTTAGCAGCAGAGCAGAGAAGTGACGTGGAAATTCTAAATTGCTGGCGTGTAGTAGGACACCTTTCCATTGTTTGAGTAGTTCTTGGGGTAAATCTTCGCGCCAGACCTTTTAAGGTATAGCACGAAAATAGACCGGGGGGATCAAATATAGACATCAGTACTTCTAAAACCTCACGTTTCGTTGGCGCCATTAAATAGGTTAGGACGTCTCGTTTTAATCTCGAAAATCTGAAGATAAACCTAAAAACGTCATTATTTGGGTCCCAATACATACCAGGGTTTCCTAATTCTTTGGGTGTTGATTTATTTACTGTTCTCCAAGATGTTGGAGAACAGATACAGAGTTTGAGCATCAATTTCTTATTTGGAATCCACCATCGGCATGTATGTCTCTAAATGATGATGAAACTGTTATGGCTTCGAGGTCATCTTTGAAACTGTCGATGAGGTCGTCCACGTAGTGGGCCTTTGTAATTGATTCGTAAGCTCGTGGATTTTTAATTTGGAAATTTTCCGCATTTTTCTTGCGTACATAGTGGGCAATACAAGGAGCTCAACTAATTCCGAATGTCATCGAGCGCATAACAAAGATCCTCGGTCGGGAACGATAAGAGACGCTGGCGGATCAACAGATAAAGAAACACCCCAAGGACTGGTTCTTTTACGTTTCGGAGGCACATTTATAAGCGATAATCTTCTGAACTGAGTCTCCACCGCAGTAAACTCCGTTTAAAGTTTGTTAAAACCTGCCCTTAAAGTGTCAAAACTATCTCTAGCCCGCCTCAAGAATGAGCGCATCTCATTCTCGATCTTCCGGAAAGCATCACATCCATATTTTAAGCCACCACCTTTAGCAATAGACTTCTTGATTCTGCATTGTGTATTAAGCATTATGAATTTAAAAAAAACGACTGTGTACAGGGCGTAATCTGATGAACGACGTGTTTTTATACCCTTGCAGAGGGTATTATAATATATCACGATGAAATTTTGTTGAGCCTTTTTAATATCCGGGTGAGATAAAGTATGAAAATTGTCAGGATCGGACCCCTATATCATATATGTAGCTCTAGAAGAAAAATTTTCATAAAAATTGGACTATCCCCATTAAATTTACGATGATTATAGTATTGGATATAAAAACTCAGATTCCAAAATTTGATTCTGATCGTATAAATAGAACACAAGTTACAGTCAATATAAATCGGTTGAACCGCTGCCTGCAGCGCTGCTTGATGCCTACTACGTCATTCGTCATCAACAGAGTACATGCATACACACACAGACGCAACGCTACATGTACTGTATGTGTATGCGTGCCGTGCATAAGAAGAAAAAATTTTAGTATGAAGATAAAAATTGTTTTCTTTGTATGTTTATGAATTGAGTTGCAAAAAACAAATTTTGAACATTTAATATTATTATTGTCAAGGACTGCAAGGGTCTATAAACTTCGGAATAGCCGAAGTTAGCTTCTTTCATATTTAGCAGTAACAGTGAACCAAAAAGGGTGACCAAAAAAAAATCGACGTGACTTCTGTAACACCGACATTTGATTTGGTAGAGTTCAGAGAGATTCGGTGACACCCCAGATAAATAAATCCCAAAGCGGCATTACTAATCTAATGAGGGAATCTGTTGCTAGTGTTGAGAGAGAGAATTTAAGATTTAGGATAAAGTTTCAATATATTGGACTTAAATTTATTTGAGATATCTGCTCAGCAAGCTACCTATTACTGTTTGTGGATATCGTCGTTCAATATAAACCACAGGGATAATTTTATAAATACTATTTTATTAGATCTTTGATTTAAAATGCTTACGAATCAACTGACATCTTTGTAAAAGGGCTACTTAACCATTATGTAGAAACGCCAAATATATTCGAGTATCTCTGTTTAGCCGATTTTGCAAACAATTACGAATTCAGCATCAGGTCTCGCCTAAATACTAGGAATGAGGAAGAAGATCAAGTTTTAGGAGGTATTTCTTTACTGGATAATAATGGCTATATCACGTCAAGGGGGGTAAAGTTTTAGCATTCGAAGAATGTGTGAAAATTTGAAGTAAATCGGAATAAAACTGACAAATGATTGGTTTGCAGTGAAGCTGTTTCAGTATGTAAAAAAAAACTTTAAGATAATTTTCCGAACAACAGAATTTTCAATTTTTTTTTTTAAATTAGTCTAATATTTGACCGAAAAACGAAATTTTTAATTAAAACACTATATTTGCACCAATATTTTTTAAACTCATAATCTATATTTACATAGTAAAATAAAATTACTACCATTTTAGACTGAACAAAAGGCCTCAGAAATCAGCAAAATAGTATAGAAAAGGGCATTTTGATCTGTTTATAAAAATAGCAGTGACAACTAAGAATTAAAATCTGTCGTTTTCAAATTATTTGAAACTTCAAATTCAGGTCACCTTTGGTTGTCAGGACTTAATTCTTAGTTGTGAACCACTTATTGGCAATATTCGCTTGGCACCTGCGCCGCACCTGATCCAGCAAAGCTGAACTGGGATCTGCTGCCATGTTTCTTGGATAACTTCCCATCCTTAAGCTGTATTGGACGGTTTTCGTTTTGTGACACTTCTCTGTATGTTACCCCATACATTTTAAATGCGTTACCAGCGACTGAGCTGGCCTATTAAAAACAGCTTTTTAGAAATTGCTCCTATGTTTTGGGCCGTGGGACCGGTGACTTGTCTACATTATGGACATATTCCATATGATATTGGTGTGGCGCACGGGGTTCCGTTTGCACTAAATCAAACTTAAGTTACAGTTTATTTAGCGATCAGTTTATTTAGCGTAATTTTACATTGTAATTATGGATTATCAAAACGTTCCTTTCCGACGCTCCGATGCTTCGACGTTTGTAGCTTTCTCTCCTGGTGCTATCACAAACTGAAGGCAAACTCTCGCTTGGTCTCCGCTCTTTTTTTTTTCAGGGCTACCAACCCCAGTATTTTCAGGGCTGCCGTCGCCAGCATTTTAGGGTCGTTGGTTAATATTTAAATTTGTAATGACGGAATAACATTCCCCCGCGGCAACAGCAAATTTGTAAACGGGGCTTAGCATGATTCCAGGCTCTGCGACTTGGCCCTCTTTGGCGGTTATGACATCGGTTATGCGGACCCTTAATACAACGAAGTGCATCTGGTACTTTAAAAAAATTTGTCACTAAATCTGCAACGTTTTCCTTTGTGCGCCATTGGTTTGGGCTTGTTTTGTCAATTATCTCTCCCACTCTATGCATGACGTATGACTGGAGTCTCCTTAGGTCCATGGTTAACCAGTTAAGGACCTTTTTAGATTTGGAACAATATGTGCAGTAATCGATTCTTAGGCCTAGGGTGCTCAGTATACGCATCGTTAGACCTACTCCCATGCCGGCTGCCAAAAGTGCCATGCGAGGAATAGATATAGGTTTGAGTGGAGCTACTTTACATTTGGCTACTACCAACACTGTACTAGTGTTTTAATGTGAAGATAGGTTAATGCGGCATAGGCTTGTTCGCTTGCATCTACGAAGGTGTGAAGGTCTACCTGGCTTTCGTTTAGCAGCAGAGCAGAGAAGTGACGTGGAAATTCTAAATTGCTGGCGTGTAGTAGGACACCTTTCCATTGTTTGAGTAGTTCTTGGGGTAAATCTTCGCGCCAGACCTTTTAAGGTATAGCACGAAAATAGACCGGGGGGATCAAATATAGACATCAGTACTTCTAAAACCTCACGTTTCGTTGGCGCCATTAAATAGGTTAGGACGTCTCGTTTTAATCTCGAAAATCTGAAGATAAACCTAAAAACGTCATTATTTGGGTCCCAATACATACCAGGGTTTCCTAATTCTTTGGGTGTTGATTTATTTACTGTTCTCCAAGATGTTGGAGAACAGATACAGAGTTTGAGCATCAATTTCTTATTTGGAATCCACCATCGGCATGTATGTCTCTAAATGATGATGAAACTGTTATGGCTTCGAGGTCATCTTTGAAACTGTCGATGAGGTCGTCCACGTAGTGGGCCTTTGTAATTGATTCGTAAGCTCGTGGATTTTTAATTTGGAAATTTTCCGCATTTTTCTTGCGTACATAGTGGGCAATACAAGGAGCTCAACTAATTCCGAATGTCATCGAGCGCATAACAAAGATCCTCGGTCGGGAACGATAAGAGACGCTGGCGGATCAACAGATAAAGAAACACCCCAAGGACTGGTTCTTTTACGTTTCGGAGGCACATTTATAAGCGATAATCTTCTGAACTGAGTCTCCACCGCAGTAAACTCCGTTTAAAGTTTGTTAAAACCTGCCCTTAAAGTGTCAAAACTATCTCTAGCCCGCCTCAAGAATGAGCGCATCTCATTCTCGATCTTCCGGAAAGCATCACATCCATATTTTAAGCCACCACCTTTAGCAATAGACTTCTTGATTCTGCATTGTGTATTAAGCATTATGAATTTAAAAAAAACGACTGTGTACAGGGCGTAATCTGATGAACGACGTGTTTTTATACCCTTGCAGAGGGTATTATAATATATCACGATGAAATTTTGTTGAGCCTTTTTAATATCCGGGTGAGATAAAGTATGAAAATTGTCAGGATCGGACCCCTATATCATATATGTAGCTCTAGAAGAAAAATTTTCATAAAAATTGGACTATCCCCATTAAATTTACGATGATTATAGTATTGGATATAAAAACTCAGATTCCAAAATTTGATTCTGATCGTATAAATAGAACACAAGTTACAGTCAATATAAATCGGTTGAACCGCTGCCTGCAGCGCTGCTTGATGCCTACTACGTCATTCGTCATCAACAGAGTACATGCATACACACACAGACGCAACGCTACATGTACTGTATGTGTATGCGTGCCGTGCATAAGAAGAAAAAAATTTTAGTATGAAGATAAAAATTGTTTTCTTTGTATGTTTATGAATTGAGTTGCAAAAAACAAATTTTGAACATTTAATATTATTATTGTCAAGGACTGCAAGGGTCTATAAACTTCGGAATAGCCGAAGTTAGCTTCTTTCATATTTAGCAGTAACAGTGAACCAAAAAGGGTGACCAAAAAAAAATCGACGTGACTTCTGTAACACCGACATTTGATTTGGTAGAGTTCAGAGAGATTCGGTGACACCCCAGATAAATAAATCCCAAAGCGGCATTACTAATCTAATGAGGGAATCTGTTGCTAGTGTTGAGAGAGAGAATTTAAGATTTAGGATAAAGTTTCAATATATTGGACTTAAATTTATTTGAGATATCTGCTCAGCAAGCTACCTATTACTGTTTGTGGATATCGTCGTTCAATATAAACCACAGGGATAATTTTATAAATACTATTTTATTAGATCTTTGATTTAAAATGCTTACGAATCAACTGACATCTTTGTAAAAGGGCTACTTAACCATTATGTAGAAACGCCAAATATATTCGAGTATCTCTGTTTAGCCGATTTTGCAAACAATTACGAATTCAGCATCAGGTCTCGCCTAAATACTAGGAATGAGGAAGAAGATCAAGTTTTAGGAGGTATTTCTTTACTGGATAATAATGGCTATATCACGTCAAGGGGGGTAAAGTTTTAGCATTCGAAGAATGTGTGAAAATTTGAAGTAAATCGGAATAAAACTGACAAATGATTGGTTTGCAGTGAAGCTGTTTCAGTATGTAAAAAAAAACTTTAAGATAATTTTCCGAACAACAGAATTTTCAATTTTTTTTTTTTAAATTAGTCTAATATTTGACCGAAAAACGAAATTTTTAATTAAAACACTATATTTGCACCAATATTTTTTAAACTCATAATCTATATTTACATAGTAAAATAAAATTACTACCATTTTAGACTGAACAAAAGGCCTCAGAAATCAGCAAAATAGTATAGAAAAGGGCATTTTGATCTGTTTATAAAAATAGCAGTGACAACTAAGAATTAAAATCTGTCGTTTTCAAATTATTTGAAACTTCAAATTCAGGTCACCTTTGGTTGTCAGGACTTAATTCTTAGTTGTGAACCACTTATTGGCAATATTCGCTTGGCACCTGCGCCGCACCTGATCCAGCAAAGCTGAACTGGGATCTGCTGCCATGTTTCTTGGATAACTTCCCATCCTTAAGCTGTATTGGACGGTTTTCGTTTTGTGACACTTCTCTGTATGTTACCCCATACATTTTAAATGCGTTACCAGCGACTGAGCTGGCCTATTAAAAACAGCTTTTTAGAAATTGCTCCTATGTTTTGGGCCGTGGGACCGGTGACTTGTCTACATTATGGACATATTCCATATGATATTGGTGTGGCGCACGGGGTTCCGTTTGCACTAAATCAAACTTAAGTTACAGTTTATTTAGCGATCAGTTTATTTAGCGTAATTTTACATTGTAATTATGGATTATCAAAACGTTCCTTTCCGACGCTCCGATGCTTCGACGTTTGTAGCTTTCTCTCCTGGTGCTATCACAAACTGAAGGCAAACTCTCGCTTGGTCTCCGCTCTTTTTTTTTTCAGGGCTACCAACCCCAGTATTTTCAGGGCTGCCGTCGCCAGCATTTTAGGGTCGTTGGTTAATATTTAAATTTGTAATGACGGAATAACATTCCCCCGCGGCAACAGCAAATTTGTAAACGGGGCTTAGCATGATTCCAGGCTCTGCGACTTGGCCCTCTTTGGCGGTTATGACATCGGTTATGCGGACCCTTAATACAACGAAGTGCATCTGGTACTTTAAAAAAATTTGTCACTAAATCTGCAACGTTTTCCTTTGTGCGCCATTGGTTTGGGCTTGTTTTGTCAATTATCTCTCCCACTCTATGCATGACGTATGACTGGAGTCTCCTTAGGTCCATGGTTAACCAGTTAAGGACCTTTTTAGATTTGGAACAATATGTGCAGTAATCGATTCTTAGGCCTAGGGTGCTCAGTATACGCATCGTTAGACCTACTCCCATGCCGGCTGCCAAAAGTGCCATGCGAGGAATAGATATAGGTTTGAGTGGAGCTACTTTACATTTGGCTACTACCAACACTGTACTAGTGTTTTAATGTGAAGATAGGTTAATGCGGCATAGGCTTGTTCGCTTGCATCTACGAAGGTGTGAAGGTCTACCTGGCTTTCGTTTAGCAGCAGAGCAGAGAAGTGACGTGGAAATTCTAAATTGCTGGCGTGTAGTAGGACACCTTTCCATTGTTTGAGTAGTTCTTGGGGTAAATCTTCGCGCCAGACCTTTTAAGGTATAGCACGAAAATAGACCGGGGGGATCAAATATAGACATCAGTACTTCTAAAACCTCACGTTTCGTTGGCGCCATTAAATAGGTTAGGACGTCTCGTTTTAATCTCGAAAATCTGAAGATAAACCTAAAAACGTCATTATTTGGGTCCCAATACATACCAGGGTTTCCTAATTCTTTGGGTGTTGATTTATTTACTGTTCTCCAAGATGTTGGAGAACAGATACAGAGTTTGAGCATCAATTTCTTATTTGGAATCCACCATCGGCATGTATGTCTCTAAATGATGATGAAACTGTTATGGCTTCGAGGTCATCTTTGAAACTGTCGATGAGGTCGTCCACGTAGTGGGCCTTTGTAATTGATTCGTAAGCTCGTGGATTTTTAATTTGGAAATTTTCCGCATTTTTCTTGCGTACATAGTGGGCAATACAAGGAGCTCAACTAATTCCGAATGTCATCGAGCGCATAACAAAGATCCTCGGTCGGGAACGATAAGAGACGCTGGCGGATCAACAGATAAAGAAACACCCCAAGGACTGGTTCTTTTACGTTTCGGAGGCACATTTATAAGCGATAATCTTCTGAACTGAGTCTCCACCGCAGTAAACTCCGTTTAAAGTTTGTTAAAACCTGCCCTTAAAGTGTCAAAACTATCTCTAGCCCGCCTCAAGAATGAGCGCATCTCATTCTCGATCTTCCGGAAAGCATCACATCCATATTTTAAGCCACCACCTTTAGCAATAGACTTCTTGATTCTGCATTGTGTATTAAGCATTATGAATTTAAAAAAAACGACTGTGTACAGGGCGTAATCTGATGAACGACGTGTTTTTATACCCTTGCAGAGGGTATTATAATATATCACGATGAAATTTTGTTGAGCCTTTTTAATATCCGGGTGAGATAAAGTATGAAAATTGTCAGGATCGGACCCCTATATCATATATGTAGCTCTAGAAGAAAAATTTTCATAAAAATTGGACTATCCCCATTAAATTTACGATGATTATAGTATTGGATATAAAAACTCAGATTCCAAAATTTGATTCTGATCGTATAAATAGAACACAAGTTACAGTCAATATAAATCGGTTGAACCGCTGCCTGCAGCGCTGCTTGATGCCTACTACGTCATTCGTCATCAACAGAGTACATGCATACACACACAGACGCAACGCTACATGTACTGTATGTGTATGCGTGCCGTGCATAAGAAGAAAAAATTTTAGTATGAAGATAAAAATTGTTTTCTTTGTATGTTTATGAATTGAGTTGCAAAAAACAAATTTTGAACATTTAATATTATTATTGTCAAGGACTGCAAGGGTCTATAAACTTCGGAATAGCCGAAGTTAGCTTCTTTCATATTTAGCAGTAACAGTGAACCAAAAAGGGTGACCAAAAAAAATCGACGTGACTTCTGTAACACCGACATTTGATTTGGTAGAGTTCAGAGAGATTCGGTGACACCCCAGATAAATAAATCCCAAAGCGGCATTACTAATCTAATGAGGGAATCTGTTGCTAGTGTTGAGAGAGAGAATTTAAGATTTAGGATAAAGTTTCAATATATTGGACTTAAATTTATTTGAGATATCTGCTCAGCAAGCTACCTATTACTGTTTGTGGATATCGTCGTTCAATATAAACCACAGGGATAATTTTATAAATACTATTTTATTAGATCTTTGATTTAAAATGCTTACGAATCAACTGACATCTTTGTAAAAGGGCTACTTAACCATTATGTAGAAACGCCAAATATATTCGAGTATCTCTGTTTAGCCCATTTTGCAAACAATTACGAATTCAGCATCAGGTCTCGCCTAAATACTAGGAATGAGGAAGAAGATCAAGTTTTAGGAGGTATTTCTTTACTGGATAATAATGGCTATATCACGTCAAGGGGGGGTAAAGTTTTAGCATTCGAAGAATGTGTGAAAATTTGAAGTAAATCGGAATAAAACTGACAAATGATTGGTTTGCAGTGAAGCTGTTTCAGTATGTAAAAAAAAACTTTAAGATAATTTTCCGAACAACAGAATTTTCAATTTTTTTTTTTAAATTAGTCTAATATTTGACCGAAAAACGAAATTTTTAATTAAAACACTATATTTGCACCAATATTTTTTAAACTCATAATCTATATTTACATAGTAAAATAAAATTACTACCATTTTAGACTGAACAAAAGGCCTCAGAAATCAGCAAAATAGTATAGAAAAGGGCATTTTGATCTGTTTATAAAAATAGCAGTGACAACTAAGAATTAAAATCTGTCGTTTTCAAATTATTTGAAACTTCAAATTCAGGTCACCTTTGGTTGTCAGGACTTAATTCTTAGTTGTGAACCACTTATTGGCAATATTCGCTTGGCACCTGCGCCGCACCTGATCCAGCAAAGCTGAACTGGGATCTGCTGCCATGTTTCTTGGATAACTTCCCATCCTTAAGCTGTATTGGACGGTTTTCGTTTTGTGACACTTCTCTGTATGTTACCCCATACATTTTAAATGCGTTACCAGCGACTGAGCTGGCCTATTAAAAACAGCTTTTTAGAAATTGCTCCTATGTTTTGGGCCGTGGGACCGGTGACTTGTCTACATTATGGACATATTCCATATGATATTGGTGTGGCGCACGGGGTTCCGTTTGCACTAAATCAAACTTAAGTTACAGTTTATTTAGCGATCAGTTTATTTAGCGTAATTTTACATTGTAATTATGGATTATCAAAACGTTCCTTTCCGACGCTCCGATGCTTCGACGTTTGTAGCTTTCTCTCCTGGTGCCATCACAAACTGAAGGCAAACTCTCGCTTGGTCTACGCTCGTTTTTTTCAGGGCTACCAACCCCAGTATTTTCAGGGCTGCCGTCGCCAGCATTTTAGAATCGTTGGTTAATATTTAAATTTGTAATGACGGAATAACATTCCCCCGCGGCAACAGCAAATTTGTAAACGGGGCTTAGCATGATTCCAGGCTCTGCGACTTGGCCCTCTTTGGCGGTTATGACATCGGTTATGCGGACCCTTAATGCAACGAAGTGCATCTGGTACTTTAAAAAAAATTTGTCACTAAATCTGCAACGTTTTCCTTTGTGCGCCATTGGTTTGGGCTTGTTTTGTCAATTATCTCTCCCACTCTATGCATGACGTATGACTGGAGTCTCCTTAGGTCCATGGTTAACCAGTTAAGGACCTTTTTAGATTTGGAACAATATGTGCAGTAATCGATTCTTAGGCCTAGGGTGCTCAGTATACGCATCGTTAGACCTACTCCCATGCCGGCTGCCAAAAGTGCCATGCGAGGAATAGATATAGGTTTGAGTGGAGCTACTTTACATTTGGCTACTACCAACACTGTACTGGTGTTTTAATGTGAAGATAGGTTAATGCGGCATAGGCTTGTTCGCTTGCATCTACGAAGGTGTGAAGGTCTATCTGGCTTTCGTTTAGCAGCAGAGCAGAGAAGTGACGTGGAAATTCTAAATTGCTGGCGTGTAGTAGGACACCTTTCCATTGTTTGAGTAGTTCTTGGGGTAAATCTTCGCGCCAGACCTTTTAAGGTATAGCACGAAAATAGACCGGGGGGATCAAATATAGACATCAGTACTTCTAAAACCTCACGTTTCGTTGGCGCCATTAAATAGGTTAGGACGTCTCGTTTTAATCTCGAAAATCTGAAGATAAACCTAAAAACGTCATTATTTGGGTCCCAATACATACCAGGGTTTCCTAATTCTTTGGGTGTTGATTTATTTACTGTTCTCCAAGATGTTGGAGAACAGATACAGAGTTTGAGCATCAATTTCTTATTTGGAATCCACCATCGGCATGTATGTCTCTAAATGATGATGAAACTGTTATGGCTTCGAGGTCATCTTTGAAACTGTCGATGAGGTCGTCCACGTAGTGGGCCTTTGTAATTGATTCGTAAGCTCGTGGATTTTTAATTTGGAAATTTTCCGCATTTTTCTTGCGTACATAGTGGGCAATACAAGGAGCTCAACTAATTCCGAATGTCATCGAGCGCATAACAAAGATCCTCGGTCGGGAACGATAAGAGACGCTGGCGGATCAACAGATAAAGAAACACCCCAAGGACTGGTTCTTTTACGTTTCGGAGACACATTTATAAGCGATAATCTTCTGAACTGAGTCTCCACCGCAGTAAACTCCGCTTAAAGTTTGTTAAAACCTGCCCTTAAAGTGTCAAAACTATCTCTAGCCCGCCTCAAGAATGAGCGCATCTCATTCTCGATCTTCCGGAAAGCATCACATCCATATTTTAAGCCACCACCTTTAGCAATAGACTTCTTGATTCTGCATTGTGTATTAAGCATTATGAATTTAAAAAAAACGACTGTGTACAGGGCGTAATCTGATGAACGACGTGTTTTTATACCCTTGCAGAGGGTATTATAATATATCACGATGAAATTTTTTTGAGCCTTTTTAATATCCGGGTGAGATAAAGTATGAAAATTGTCAGGATCGGACCACTATATCATATATGTAGCTCTAGAAGAAAAATTTTCATAAAAATTGGACTATCCCCATTAAATTTACGATGATGATAGTATTGGATATAAAAACTCAGATTCCAAAATTTGATTCTGATCGTATAAATAGAACACAAGTTACAGTCAATATAAATCGGTTGAACCGCTGCCTGCAGCGCTGCTTGCTGCCTACTACGTCATTCGTCATCAACAGAGTACATGCATACACACACAGACGCAACGCTACATGTACTGTATGTGTATGCGTGCCGTGCATAAGAAGAAAAAATTGTAGTATGAAGATAAAAATTGTTTTCTTTGTATGTTTATGAATTGAGTTGCAAAAAACAAATTTTGAACATTTAATATTATTATTGTCAAGGACTGCAAGGGTCTATAAACTTCGGAATAGCCGAAGTTAGCTTCTTTCATATTTAGCAGTAACAGTGAACCAAAAAGGGTGACCAAAAAAAAATCGACGTGACTTCTGTAACACCGACATTTGATTTGGTAGAGTTCAGAGAGATTCGGTGACACCCCAGATAAATAAATCCCAAAGCGGCATTAGTAATCTAATGAGGGAATCTGTTGCTAGTGTTGAGAGAGAGAATTTAAGATTTAGGAAAAAGTTTCAATATATTGGACTTAAATTTATTTGAGATATCTGCTCAGCAAGCTACCTATTACTGTTTGTGGATATCGTCGTTCAATATAAACCACAGGGATAATTTTATAAATACTATTTTATCAGATCTTTGATTTAAAATGCTTACGAATCAACTGACATCTTTGTAAAAGGGCTACTTAACCATTATGTAGAAACGCCAAATATATTCGAGTATCTCTGTTTAGCCGATTTTGCAAACAATTACGAATTCAGCATCAGGTCTCGCCTAAATACTAGGAATGAGGAAGAAGATCAAGTTTTAGGAGGTATTTCTTTACTGGATAATAATGGCTATATCACGTCAAGGGGGGTAAAGTTTTAGCATTCGAAGAATGTGTGAAAATTTGAAGTAAATCGGAATAAAACTGACAAATGATTGGTTTGCAGTGAAGCTGTTTCAGTATGTAAAAAAAAAACTTTAAGATAATTTTCCGAACAACAGAATTTTCAATTTTTTTTTAAAATTAGTCTAATATTTGACCGAAAAACGAAATTTTTAATTAAAACACTATATTTGCACCAATATTTTTTTAACTCATAATCTATATTTACATAGTAAAATAAAATTACTACCATTTTAGACTGAACAAAGGGCCTCAGAAATCAGCAAAATAGTAGAGAAAAGGGCATTTTGATCTGTTTATAAAAATAGCAGTGACAACTAAGAATTAAAATCTGTCGTTTTCAAATTATTTGAAACTTCAAATTCAGGTCACCTTTGGTTGTCAGGACTTAATTCTTAGTTGTGAACCACTTATTGGCAATATTCGCTTGGCACCTGCGCCGCACCTGATCCAGCAAAGCTGAACTGGGATCTGCTGCCATGTTTCTTGGATAACTTCCCATCCTTAAGCTGTATTGGACGGTTTTCGTTTTGTGACACTTCTCTGTATGTTACCCCATACATTTTAAATGCGTTACCAGCGACTGAGCTGGCCTATTAAAAACAGCTTTTTAGAAATTGCTCCTATGTTTTGGGCCGTGGGACCGGTGACTTGTCTACATTATGGACATATTCCATATGATATTGGTGTGGCGCACGGGGTTCCGTTTGCACTAAATCAAACTTAATTTACAGTTTATTTAGCGATCAGTTTATTTAGCGTAATTTTACATTGTAATTATGGATTATCAAAACGTTCCTTTCCGACGCTCCGATGCTTCGACGTTTGTAGCTTTCTCTCCTGGTGCTATCACAAACTGAAGGCAAACTCTCGCTTGGTCTCCGCACGTTTTTTTTCAGGGCTACCAACCCCAGTATTTTCAGGGCTGCCGTCGCCAGCATTTTAGGGTCGTTGGTTAATATTTAAATTTGCAATGACGGAATAACATTCCCCCGCGGCAACAGCAATTTTGTAAACGGGGCTTAGCATGATTCCAGGCTCTGCGAACTTGGCCCTCTTTGGCGGTTATGACATCGGTTATGCGGACATCGGTTATGCATCTGGTACTTTAAAAAATCTTGTGACTAAATCTGCAACGTTTTCTTTTGTGCGCCATTGGTTTGGGCTTGTTTTCTCAATTATCTCTCCCACTCTATGCATGACGTATGACTGGAGTCTCCTTAGGTCCATGGTTAACCAGTTAAGGACCTTTTTAGATTTGGAACAATATGTGCAGGAATCGATTCTTAGGCCTAGGGTGCTCAGTATACGCATCGTTAGACCTACTCCCATGCCGGCTGCCAAAAGTGCCATGCGAGGAATAGATATAGGTTTGAGTGGAGCTACTTTACATTTGGCTACTACCAACACTGTACTGGTGTTTTAATGTGAAGATAGGTTAATGCGGCATAGGCATGTTCGCTTGCATCTACGAAGGTGTGAAGGTCTACCTGGCTTCATCCTATTCCTGTGCGCCAGACCTTTTAATGTGTAGCACGATAATAGACCGAGGGGATCAAATATAGACATCAGTACTTCTAAAACCTCATGTTTCGTTGGCGCCATTAAATAGATTAGGACGTCTCGTTTTAATCTCGAAAATCTAAAGATAAACCTAAAAACGTCATTATTTGGGTCCCAATACATACGAGGGTTTCCTAATTCTTTGGGTGTTGATTTATTTACTGTTCTCCAAGATGTTGGAGAACAGATACAGAGTTTGAGCACCAATTTCTTATTTGGAATCCACCATCGGCACGTATGTCTCTAAATGATGATGAAACTGTTATGGCTTCGAGGTCATCTTTGAAACTGTCGATGAGGTCGTCCACGTAGTGGGCCTTTGTAATTGATTCGTAAGCTCGTGGATTTTTAATTTGGAAATTCTCCGCATTTTTCTTGCGTACATATTGGGCAATACAAGGAGCGCAACTAATTCCGAATGTCATCGAGCGCATAACAAAGATCCTTGGAGTGTTCTCGTTTTTATTGAGCCATAAGAACCACTGGACCTGCATGTCGCTTTCCTGAATGTTTATTTGATGAAACAACTCGGCTATATCTGCACACACGACAATCCGTCCTACTCTGAAGGCCATTAGAACAGAAGTCAATTAATTTAGATAGTCAGGCCCAGTAAGCATAAAATTGTTAAATGATTTTCCATGACTTTTAGCGGCTGCATCCCAAATTAGGCGTATTTTGTTTTGCGTATTCGGATTTAAAGCAATAAATATTGGAAGGTACCAGACGCGATCCTTTCGATCAGATACCTCTTCTGGTGTGAGCTCAAACACGTATCCCTTTTCTAATAGATTGTCAATTTGTGATTGAATTTTATCAAACAGTTCCATTCTATTCATTTTGGCCCACAGGCATTCGAGGCGTTTCAGCGCTGCGGTAAAAAAACTGTGTCGTCTTTCCCGAGTAGGCCGTCTTTGTATCGACCATTGATCTTTTTGCAGGTATCTTCGAGAATGCCTTTGGCCCTTTTGTCATTTTTGGATTGCAATTCTCTAGATACGATTGGTTCCATTGTGAAACTTTCCTTTATGGCTTTATCTATTTCACTCCAATTGCACTCGCAATGATGCATTCTTATGTGTTTGCTTGAGTTTGTTGATCCTTGAATGCACCATCCTAATGTGCACTTTGACGCAATGGGCTCTGGCGTTGAAGAGATCTTCAGCTTGTCCAAAATGCTTTCATTGATGGGAGTGACTGATGAGCCCTCATCCAAAACTGCGAACCTGGGGTTACGTTGTCTATTGTCAACTTGAAACATTGTCATAGAGCAACCTGGTCATCTGTGGAAGCACACATCACCCATTGTGACTTCGGCTTATAGTTTTGTTGTCAGCCATTCTCTTGATTATTTGGTCCTTCCTGTGGTTGTTGATGTTTTTTTTTTTTTATTCCTTTATTGATAGGTATAGATAGTATAGATAGATATATACAGAGGAAAAAGATGTCATAAAGGGAGCTTGATCCTAGGGGACGTCCTCGTGGGAATTGCTTCCTAGGGTCGGTGGCTCTCTCTACGACGCTCCAGCTCTCATGCGTTCGGATTGTCGCAGATCCCGCATTACATATGCTGCAAAGCTGTTGACCGCTTCCCATGTTTGTGGGCTGCCAACCATTGAATCCACGAGGTTGTTCACCGTTAATCCAGCCCCTGCAGTGAGTTCTAGGTGCCTTCTTTGGGACTCATAGCGCCGACACCTGAAAAGAATATGTTGTGCGTCTTCTACGCTGTTATCGCTGCAGACTGTGCACATAGGCGATTCTTCGTGTCCAAAGCGATGGAGATATTGCCTAAAGCATCCATGACCGCTTAGTATCTGGGTTAGGTAGAAATTTACTGACCCATGCTTTCTGCCTAACCACTTCTCTATATTTGGGTCCATCTGCCCTTCTGTGGTTGTTGATGTGCTTGCGAGTGTGTGTTGACATTATTGGCTTTAGTGCTTTGGCCAAGCAAGACAGTGGCTAAGGCCTCAGCTATTTTGTACAACCAATCGCTAAATGATTTTATAACCGGGATGGATTCGTTATGTGGATGCACAGCCCAGTTTAACTTTTGCTGGATGGGTAGTTTATCGCTACGTTATCGAAGAAGCATCGGGTTATTTAAATGTGAGTTGAAATTGCACGCTTCCATAGTTGCACATGCGTTTCTCACCGCCATTGCGAAATCAATGGTGGATTCTAATTTATCCTTGTGTACGTTTATTTTCCTTATTTTGTCGATCAATCGATCGAGTATCTGCCCCGGGCGTCCAAAGAATGTCTTGAGCATATTAATGACATCAGGAACCAGTATTGGCAGCAGTAGCTTATCACGAATTAGCTAGCAGGCTTTACCTTTGAGGCTCTTCTGAAGTCGTAGCATGTTTTCGGCGTTTGAAAACCCCGCTATAAGGCAGCTGTTCTCGTAAATGCTAAAGATTGGCCAATCTTCCGGATTTCCGTTAAAGATGGGTAGATCTGCGGGTAAAACTTGCCTGCAGCTACTTGCCTGAGATGAAGTAGGTCCGATTCAGTTTGCTCGACTATTGAGCTATTGACTCCAGCACATTGAAAGTGGTACCATTTCTGGCAATTGTCGCATTGAACCCAATGTTGGTTACTGCTGTTTAGGCGACTCTTGTTACAGGCACTACAAATGTCAATATTCATGACGCTTTGGATTTGTTTAAGTCTATTGATTTTCGGTTATATTGTGCTTTAAATTAATACCCTACAATTTGTGCATTTACTACTTAAAGTTCTCTTACACATTCATGGCTTTGAACACTTTATGTGTAGTTACGTTCTAATATACATGTGTATGTATGTGTGTCTTTATGTATTTGCACTTTATACACATCGTGAAATTCGTGCATTCGGAAATTTTTTACCCTAAATAAACTTTTTTAAAGAAGTGCGGAGCATCACTTTATTTAGCGTAATTTTACAGGTTGCGTAATGTAATTATGGATTATTAAAACGTTCTTTTCCGATGCTCCGACGCTTTAAAAAAAGTTGTAGCTTTTTCCCCTGGTGCCATCACACACTTAAGCCAAACTCTCAATTGGTCCCAGCTCGTTTTTTCAGGGCTAATAACACCAGTATTTTCAAAACTGCCGTTGCCAGCATTTTAGGATCGATGGTTAATTATCTAATAAATTAAGCTACTCCTATGCCTATATGTATACTACTTAACATAATCAAAGTCAGAAAACTGAATATTTAAAAATACAGCTGTATGTAAAGTAAATATTCCCGGAATATTCAAAAAATGATTAAATATGCCTTTTTTTTGGGCTTGTAAAACGTTCCTCGCTCTTGTTCTTCACAACGTAAAGAATAATTAAATTTTCCATCAGTTCGTAGGCAGCAGTGCAGGTGTTCATGCTCATTTCTGAAATTTCTCAGTTGTTTTCTGTAGAGTATATTCGTAGGATAGGAAACGACCCAAACACAGTCAAGACACTTTTGTGCGCCCCCTGAGTGTGTTCAGATCTAATGAAATGTCTTCTTATTTAAATTCTTGTCTTAAGCAAAAATAGGGATTTTTTTTTGGGCATATCTGTTATCGTGATCGGCAATCTTAGATCGTTGGATTTTTCAATGCACTTCTTCATCCCATCATTATGCGTTGGCGACACAACCAACTTTTTACTATAGCTTTAAATAACATGGCATCTGTCCAAAATATCTTCTATTTCCACTGAGGAATGTTTTTCTAACGCTATAAGCTGTATTAAAACTGCTCATTTAAATGAAACAGCTTGAAACAAGTATCTAGAAGACGTCAGGTGCTTTAAAACTTCTGATACTCAAGGTTTGTGTAGTCGTCTTATTTGAAAACCACTCCACATTGGTTGCGCCCATGTGCCAAAAATCAATTATAAAATATTTTGACAACATGTAACTATATCGTCTCATAAATGTCCAAATTTCTTTGTGCCAAACCATAACCATATCGTGTCATAAATGTCCAAATTTCTTTGTGCCAAACCGAATTTGCAACGGGACTTTCGAGAAATATAACTAAAATGACGAACATGTGTTTATTTTTGCGGCGCGTCTCTGCGTTTTTATTTTTTTTGTCAAAACAAAAGCGCACTTCAAAGTGATTAAACGTTTGACAAGGTGTTCGCAGATTAATAATTTGAAATGGATTTTGTAGTTGAAGGTATTTAGTTAAAGAAATTCTTATTGTAAGATTAATATAATTAATGAAATTTTTTGTGTAGTTTCAACCAACAACTTAGCTGTTTTTGTGTGTTTTGTAAAGGTCTATTTTATCTTTACTTAAAGTTTTAGTTATGTAACCCATAAAAGTTTAGCTGCTGATAGTTGATTTGCGTATATTTTTAAATAAACTAAAGCGGTCTATATGTGATGTTGCTGTCGTTTTCCTTAATTGTGTTTGGATATTATACTTTTCAAATATTATTTTTTATAATTTTGCCTTCTTTTGACATTTTACTATTCATTTTAAAGGTGATTGTCATAACTGTGTGTTTTCACGTACGCCCATCTTTGATATTTGGTGCAAAGAAAAGGGCACGAATGCCGTTGTTGTAGACGAAACATATGCGATAGTGGAACTGAAAAGTCTTTTAGATATATTAATTAATATACTAGATACGGCTAATAAATTAATTGAAATGTATCCATGGTACAATCTTCCAGCAACAGTGCATTAAATTTTAATTCATGCACCTAAGATAATAGAGCACGCTTTGGTTTCGATTGGAGGAGCTTTTAGAGAAAGCTGCAGAGTCAAACAATAAAGGAAAATAGTGCCGTCTGCAGTATACTCTGAAGATGTCTCGTATACTGACAAATACAGATTTGATTAAAACTCTTCTTCCAAAGAATGACAAATCCACTTTTATGTCATCTACATATGATTTATTAGATGATGTATGTTAAAGTTTTATGTTATTGATTTTTAATTTTCGTAATTTTTATTATCTTAATTTTATTCGCTATTTCATATGATTGAAAAAACTGGACTCACGAATTTATTAAAAATGATTTATGGCGGGAGCGTAGGGGGTAGGGGATTTTCTCTTACTAAAATATTGACTATGTTTATATTTAATATTTAATATATATATAATGACTGTCAATGTAGACATGGCAGATGATCTCGTAAATGGACCCAAAGGTACCCTAATGTATATAGATTTCAATACATCCAATTTTGCTTTAATTTTTTGGATACAATTTTTAAATAACAGTGTAGCGGTGAACGCTTGAGCTAATCTTCGCCATCGTGCACAAAATTTCTGGACCCCAATACAGTAAAAAATTTTTAATTAAGATGCAAAGAGCAAGTCAGTATAGATAGAAAAAATTTCCGGGTATAGCTGCAGAAGCTATAACTATTCATAATAGTCAAGGGGAACTAGTGCCGCTGGCCATTTTATTATAGGTGAATTCATCCCAAGATATGGCCAAAGTTAACTAACCTAACTGAGGCGGAACTACAAAAGTTACGTACTGAAAAGGCATTTTTATCCACTCGTTCCAATTTTAACTATAAGTTTGAATTTTTTTAGGTATGAAGCAATTATTCCATTTTTTGATGGTACACTTTATTAACAATGTTTGTGCAAAATTTCGTGGAAAAACATTGAATAGTTTTTAAGGCGTGGCTGTTTCCCTTAGAGGCCTATTTTTTGGAAGAGCCTTGCAGTGAATGTTGAACAGGTCAATTGAAACCATAAAAGTAAACCAATTTCATTAGTTCTGTGTATTTCCTTATGCTTGAACGTTTGTGCAACGTTTTATGCTAAAAATTAACTTTTTGGTCGCTAAAAATTTACTAAAAAATTCATTTCGGCGAAAAAAAAGTGAAAAGTCGGTCGTTCAAGCACAGAAAAATTTCATTTCGATTTTTTGAAAATAAATAGGTATATAACTTCTTATTACGGAAAATTTGCACTGTCATATTGGGGATGTATCTTCTAATCAACTAATGCTCAAGTTACCTATTCTGTGTTTTGTATAGACTTCTACGTTTGACAATGAAGCTTACGAAATTCCACGTTACTCTACAGCAGAGCGACTTGACTACACTTCATCAGCCAGCTGTGTTCTCATATTTATTAGGATTATTATTGCAAGTACCAGTCTGTGGCTCTAGGGGTCAAATCTATGCTAGATCATATAGCTTAACCGGCCCTGTTTTTAAATTTTCCCTTTTAAAATATAGCGATTTTTGTATTTGGTTGTTTTGTTTCCAACACGTCCTTTGTCAGGGAATACAAATGTATTAGAAAAAAAGAAAATCGGCAACCGATTCGCTTGCCAACAACAACAACTTATACTATTCCTGCCACATCAGCATCTGCTGGTGTGTCAAAAAACTAGCTTCGTCCCTTAACCTGGGTTACCAGAACGTTAGAGGACTGAAATCTAAACTTCCTAATCCCTATGTAGATAGTCTTTCTTTTGAGCATAACATTCTAGTTTTTACAGAAACGTGGCTAAAACCTGATATTGCTGATGCATCGGTGGTGGCGTTCTGATAGCTGTTGATGCTGCTTTATCATCTGAAATGATTCAATTTTTTAGTACCCAGGATATTGAATTTGACGGTGTTAAAGTAAACTTTAAATTTTTTAATGCTTTAATTACATACTTGTTCCTATACTCCACCATTGTCAGACATGGTGGTATATTTAAATCACTTAGAGGCAATTCAGTTTGTCTCCTCTTTAGTTTCCAGTCAAGACATTCTCATAGTTGTAGGTGATTTTAATTTACCCGCTTTAGCATGGTCACCAAAGCTTTTGAGAAAATTATAACTTAACAATCGCAACATTTTTGCAGCTTTATTATTTTGTCATCCCAACATGGGTTTGTGAAACGTAGGTCTACAACCACTAACCTTTTAGAATTTACCTCTATAATTATCAAGTGGTTGAAAAATGCAAAACAAACTGATGTCCTATACACTGACTTCAGCAAAGCCTTTGATTCCTTTAATCATACCCTATTACTTTCTAAGCTGAGCGACATTGGGTTTCCACCCCTTTTCCTTTCTTGGGTTAGAGAATATTTAACAAATAGAAAACATAGGGTACTTTTTAAGTCTTTTTTTCCGATTCCATTCCTGTGACTTCTGGTGTACCTCAAGGTAGTCATCTTGGCCCTCTGATTTTCACACTATTCATTAACGATCTTCCATCAGTCATTGTTCATTCGCGTGTGCTTATGTATGCTGACGATGTCAAGCTTTGTCTTACTTATAATGATACAGATTCATTTAGTCGGCTACTAGCTGATCTTAAAAACTTTCAATCCTGGTGCCAGTTTAAACTATTAAATCTTAACAGTACCAAATGTAAGGTAATAACTTTTTTTCGCAACTCTCCTCAACTGGTCACTTATTTTCTGAACAGTAGCCCTTTAGAACGTCTAAATAATATGAATGATTTGGGCGTACTTATGGAACATAAGTTAAATTTTAACACCCATATTTCCACCACGGTCGCAAAGGCCATGAGTGTCCTGGGTTTCATTTAAAGATTGTCAAAAGAATTTGACGACCCCTATACAACTAAAGTTCTTTTCACTTCGCTTGTCAGTCCTATTCTAGAGTATGGATCTTGCATTTGGTCACCTCAATAGACTTGAATCCGTTTAAAAGCAGTTCTTGCTATTTGCTCATCGTGGCTTAAGCTGGGATCACAATGTCAATTTGCCTTCATATTCTAGTAGACTTGATTAACCTTCCATCTCTAACTTACCGTAGAATTATGCTTGGTGTTATTTTTATGCACAAGTTCCAAATTGGTGATATCAGCTATTAGCTCAGATAAATCTGTCGGTACCATGTAGACGGAGTAGACATCCTTTATATATTATCCTTTGTATATTAATTTTGGTCAGAAGTGTGCAACGCAAAGAACGAAGCATCTCCGACCATACAAAGTATATATATGTATTCTTGATCAGCACTACGAGACGAGTTCAAATAGCCATGTCCGTCCGTCCGTCCGTCCGTCCGACTGCTACAGAGCTACAGAGCTGAAATTTTGCACGTAGGCTTGTATATACTGCAGGGGTTGTATATCTCGGATTCAGCCGGATCGGACCACTATATCATATAGCTCCCATACAAACCCCAAAGTCACGAACAGTGACTTTTCTCAGTAACTTCGTTATTTTCTGTGCTATTGTCGTGAAACTTAATATTATACAGTTTATTTCACCTATTTACGATTGTGCCAAACTTGATGAAGATCGGGTGACTATATCATATACATAGCTCCCATAGAAACGATCGGTCGAAAACAGTGACTTTTGTAAATAACTTCGTTACTTTTAACGCGATTGCTTTCAAGTTAAACATTTCTTAATTTATTATATCTGTTAATGACTGTGCCGAATTTGATAAAGATCGGGTGACTATATCAGATAGCTCCCATAGGAACGATCGGTGGAAAACAGTGACTATGATCAATATCTTATCGTTATTTCCAATGATTGTAGGCCATTATTTCGCAAACATAAGCCTTTTTAGATAAAAGTTCTTCCACTCTGTCTTGTGCTGTGCACTCTAGCTGTCTCTTTGTCTTATTTGTAATTATCGATAATTTATCGATAATTATCTTTGTGCTGTGTATTTAAATTTTTTCTATATATTCTTATATATACATATATGTTTTGGCTTTTCAATGTCTACCTACTTGCAAGCATTCTGATCGTTTTGATGATCAGTATAGAGCAATATCTTGTTGGCTCTGCGATAATCTTATTCACTTAAAATGTGCTGGCCTCAATTGCCGCGACTACGACAAATTTTCTGGTTTGTCTGTGTCTAAGCCTGAGCTTGGCTTAATGCGCTGGACTTGCCCATCTTGTGCCAGCCAGCAGCTTGTTTTTAGCCGTATGTATAGGGATCTTCCTTTAAAGTTTCTTTGTTTAAACCATTTGGACAAACAGCTGTCTAACGAGTGTGACTCTAGCGTACATTTATTGTCGCAATTCAAGTTTGTTCCACCTTCTGAGAAATTGAACAAGAAATGTACCCTTGAGTTGCCTCGTAAGCAGTCGCCAGCCCTCTCTATTACATCTTCTCCCATTTTACTTTCGCCTACACCATCTTCTTGTCCCTCTTTATGCTCTTCCTTTCACAAGGGGAAATTCAGGTATGCGAATCACCAATTTGGATGAATTTTGGATCTGCTGTAGAATACCCCGTCATTTGAAGCTGTGTGAAATATTTCGGCGCACTATTATATATTTTCCTGAAAAATCGCGTTTAAAGTTATAGCTTCGGTGAGTTATAAGTAAAACTCCGAGTGGTCTTCAAGCAGCACGGCGATGTAAGGGGTAGAGATCCTGCCTGAAAGTGGAAAAATCCTGGTTCAACCCCCGTTTTTTTTTTTTTTGCCTTTTTAATAATTATTTAGGTAGGTTAAAAATAATATAAAGCGGATAAAAACTCTTCAACGCGTATAAAAGAAAATCGTGGAATTTCATCAAGAGAATACTGCATTAAGGTCTAATTCGTTGCATATTTGCTTTTGTCATCCCTAATATTGAAGGAAGTTCTCAAGTATTCATGGTTCGCTTCGAAGTTGACCGATAAGAGAGTGTTTTTCCAAAATTGTTATTCGGTTTGTTTCTTTCAAATTAATTTAAAGTTGGTATATTTTTGCACAAAATCATTTTTTTAACATGTTCATGATGTACATATTTCATGTTTTTATGATTTATACCACAACAAAAATGTAAAGGCAGAAATTAATTTATCTATTTTACATATGTAATGGTCTATATTTCTAAATTTATGTTTTTGTAAAGGCATAATAAATGAATCCATTCAAAAATCATTATTATTATCCGATTCTGCTATTAGAAAAAATAATTATTAAAATGTAAAAAAAATAAAAAACCAAAACTAACTAGTTCCGGGCGGGGGTTGAACCAGCATTTCTTTACTTTTAGGCAGGAACTCTACCCCTTATACCACCGTGCTGCTTGAAGATCATTTGGCGTTTTACCTGTAAGTCACCAAAGCTATAACTTTAAACCCGATTTTTTAGGAAAATATAGAATAGTGCGCCGAAATATTTCACTCAGCTTCAAATTACGGGGTATTTCACATTTCCAAAATTCATCCAAATCGGTGATTCGCATACCTGAAGTTCCCCAGATTGAAGTACCCAGTACCCAGCCCTGGTGTACTTCAATCTATCCCATACGGGAACTCTGACTCTCAATCACTTGCGGATCCCAATGCTCCTCCGCCTCCACTAACTGTAGTGCCTCATCGCAAACAATTATTTATTTCTAGGCTTGCTCCAGATACTTCTGAGTCGTCTGTGGCAACTTACATTGGTAACATATGCCCTGCTAAGGTTTTATTTCAAAAGTTTAAGTTTTCTAGGCCTCGCGAAATCTCCTCTTTTAAAATTACAATACCAAATGAGTACTTCTCAGCTATGGTTGACCCTAATTTTTGGACAGAGGGCCTAGTTGTACACGAGTTTGCGCCCAATTAGCGCTCCCGTCCGTTGCCTGTCCACCTTCCTAATTTATCTTCTGCTTCAAAAAACTAATAACGTATAGTCTTTGCATTCAAAAGGTAAGAGGACTTCTTACCTAGCTCTCGAAACTGTTCTGTGATAGCCAAACCTTTTCGGCTGACATATTAGCTTTTTCTGAAACTTGGCTCAACTCCTCTGTTTTGGATAATGAAATTCTTTCTAATAACTTTATTTCTTATAGGCTTGAAGTTACATGTTCCAACTTTAGCTTATATATTTCTTATTCATATATTCCTCCAGCTTCTGATATCATGACCTACATGGCTCATTCACGCGTGCTCATGTTTACGGATGACGTCAAGATTTGTTATTCTATAATGATCCTTCTTTCCAACAGTGTAGTGCGGCTCAAATCAGCCCCTTTGATTTTTCTTGGCAATGCCCACCAGTGTTTTGTACACAAAACATACATAAATAGAATTATTTTAAGACCTAGTTAAACGTTACAGGAAGGAATGAATTTCCTACAACGTGGTTGACATGTACACTGGTCGGAATATATATATATATTATGTTTTGTCAGTTCTTACTGCTGAAAAAAAATTAACTAAGGCATCGTTATGTCAAAATACATATGCCGACCAGTGTAGCTGCCCCCGCCTACTGCGGTCGATGCACGGAAATAAATTCATTTTAAATGTATGTTTTGCCGGCTCGAGGTCAAATTTTTTCTTTTGTGAATAAAACAAAATAATAATATTTTGTGTTGTTCTTTTCCGATATATTTCGACCACTCATCGGTGGTCGTCTTCAGGGCAACTATAAAAACATTTAATTGTGATTAACTTTAACATAACATAATATAACAACAAGAAACACCTACTTATTTTTACACGTCCGCACACTGTGACGTGGAGCTACACACTGACTTGTCCCTAATAAATGCCTGTATAAATGCGCGCAGTTGTCTGTATCTACCTTATAATTAAGTCTTATTTTTGTCGGTGTATTTATTATGTGCAGCATCTCCAAAGTATAACGTTTGTTGTAATGTTGTTCTTGGTCTATTATGTTTACTTCGTCAAAATTTGGGGAATGTCCACTGGCAGCACAGTGGGCCATAAGCGCTGTTTTTTGTATATTGGAGTGTTGCCGAAGTTTATAGTCAGATCTATGTTGTGATAGTCTAGTTTTTAGCCTCGATTTGGTTGTCCCTATATATGTACATTTTATCACAGCTTTCTTCGTTTGTCCCGTTGCACGGTATTTTATATACTACGTTACTCTTGTCCATTGTATCAATCTTGCTTTTTGTCCTGTTGAAAATACTCCGTAGCGTGTTGTTGGGTTTATGTGCTATCTGTATTTGTTCTGTGTCATAGCAATCCGAGTTTGCCAATCTTTCCGACAGTTGTGGGACATACATATGTGACAGACATAAAGCGTTTTGTCGAAACCTCTTTATTGGTTTTCTTATTGTTGGAATTTAGTAAAGTCCTTATGGTGTAGTTTGGAAAGTCATTAGCCTTTAAAATTCGTCGTATTTCTTTCTTCGTTTCTTCGTGAAAAATTGGGTCCGATATGTTGAGCATCCGTTGTATACAACCTCTTGCTGTATTCATTATCATCGACTTCGGATGTTTGGAGTTGAAGTTGATGATTCGTCCTGATGATGTTGGCTTTTTGTACCATTTTAATTTTAGCTCGTTTCCTCGTCTGTGTATTGATGCGTCTAGATATGTCAATTTGTTGTCATTTTCTAACTCTATTGTAAACTTTATGTTTCTGTCAAATGAATTTAGGTAATACTTGACACAGTGGAGCAAACAAGGAAATTTCTTAGACAGAATGACGACATATTAATTTTAACTTCTGATAAAGGGAATAAGACAGTTGCAATGGATAAGACTGAGTATGACAATAAAATGGATAATATACTTAACGATTTAAATACATATAGAACTTTAAGGAAGGACCCGACCACAAGACTACAGACCAGAAACAACGAATTGGTGGAAAAATTATACAAACAAGAACTTATTTCACGGACCGAACGAAATAAGCTTATAATAAACACATCAATTCCACCAAGAATATATGGATTACCTAAAATTCATAAAGAAGGTACGCCATTGAGACCAATCTGCTCATCAATTGGTTCTCCATCATACGGACTATGTAAATACATAGTCAACATATTAAAAATATAACAGCAGACTCAACATACAACGTAAAGAACGCCTCAGAATTTAAGACAAGGATCAATGACACATATATTTGCGATGATGAACGATAGAATTGGCACTTGACAATATTAAGGAAAAGTGGATAAAAATAAAAGCGCACACTAACATTCCAAAATCAACATTCATGGAAATAGTACGTTTTTGTATACAAGAGAACAGATATTTTAAATACAAGGACAAGATATACACACAACTAAAAGGAATGCCTATGGGCTCACCAGCATCACCAATAATAGCCGATATAATTATGGAAGAACTCTTAGACAAAATGATGAGAACACTGCAGCGACCACCTAGAGTTATGACGAAATATGTAGATGACCTTTTTGCCATAATTAAAGAAGACGAGATCCAAAACACACTTGACAACCTAAATTCATTTGACAGAAACATAAAGTTTACAATAGAGTTAGAAAATGACAACAAATTGACATATCTAGACGCATCAATACACAGACGAGGAAACGAGCTAAAATTAAAATGGTACAAAAAGCCAACATCATCAGGACGAATCATCAACTTCAACTCCAAACATCCGAAGTCGATGATAATGAATACAGCAAGAGGTTGTATACAACGGATGCTCAACATATCGGACCCAATTTTTCACGAAGAAACGAAGAAAGAAATACGACGAATTTTAAAGGCTAATGACTTTCCAAACTACACCATAAGGACTTTACTAAAATCCAACAATAAGAAAACCAATAAAGAGGTTTCGACAAAACGCTTTATGTCTGTCACATATGTCCCACAACTGTCGGAAAGATTGGCAAACTCGGATTGCTATGACACAGAACAAATACAGATAGCACATAAACCCAACAACACGCTACGGAGTATTTTCAACAGGACAAAAAGCAAGATTGATACAATGGACAAGAGTAACGTAGTATATAAAATACCGTGCAACGGGACAAACGAAGAAAGCTGTGATAAAATGTATATAGGGACAACCAAATCGAGGCTAAAAACTAGACTATCACAACATAGATCTGACTATAAACTTCGGCAACACTCCAATATACAAAAAACAGCGCTTATGGCCCACTGTGCTGCCAGTGGACATTCCCCAAATTTTGACGAAGTAAACATAATAGACCAAGAACAACATTACAACAAACGTTATACTTTGGAGATGCTGCACATAATAAATACATCGACAAATATAAGACTTAATTATAAGGTAGATACAGACAACTGCGCGCATTTATACAGGCATTTATTAGGGACAAGTCAATGTGTAGCTCCACGTCACAGTATGCGGACGTGTAAAAATAAATAGGTGTTTCTTGTTGTTATATTATGTTATGTTAAAGTTAATCACAATTAAATGTTTTTATAGTTGCCCTGAAGACGACCACCGATGAGTGGTCGAAATATATCGGAAAAGAACAACACAAAATATTATTATTTTGTTTTATTCACAAAAGAAAAAATTTGACCTCGAGCCGGCAAAACATACATTTAACAATAAAAGATCGCAAAAAATCAACAATTAAATTCATTTTATGAATGTTATATAACCCTAAATTACTTTTTCAGCTACAGTTCTAGAAAAACTTACAATTAAGCCCTTTTTTAGAGTAGTTTTGGAAGTGTTTTTAATTTATAACAATTTTTTGATAGAACAATATCAAGATTAATTTAAAACAACAAATACATATATTTTGAAATATGGAAAATTAGAAACGAGTTCTTTTTGCTTGTGGTTCATTTCCTTTATCAAGATCAAGTGGTGCTACTTTTAAGTTCGCAGCTGTACATTCGTAAATACCTTTGGGCCCGGAAAACTCCTTCTGCTTAAAACATTTTAGTGATTTGAATTTACCGTCTGACCTTTTAGGTGCATGATACGAGCCCAAACCACTATTAATTCGAACAGCCTGTTTTTTTCAGTGCGCAATGTTTAACACATTATATTATCAATACTACTAAATATAGCTCATACCAATGCATTTTCCTTGAAGACAATTTTATTCTCTTAACGATTGAAAAAAAGAGATTTGTTCTATATCCAGCAACAACAACAATTTAAGTAATTTATTTAAACGGTAGACTTAAGAGAGATAAGAAAAACTGAATACTATTAATTCGAACGCTGCGTAAGCCCAACTTTATCTCAAAAGAAGAGCAAAACAAAAGCAACCAATGTAACGGAATGGCTATCTACAGTTATAATCTGCAAATAATATCACAATACAACATGCAAAAAAAATTTAAAAATTGCTTTTTAAAAAAATCTGGGAATATTGAAAATAACATTGAAAATAGAGGCCGAACATCAGCAATAACACCCCGCGACAAAAGACAACTGGCCAAAATTGTTAAGGCTGATCGTCGCCAATCTTTCACAAATTTGGCTTCTGAGTGGTCGCAGAAAATTGGCAAAACTGTAAAGCGAGAATGGACGCGACTACATTTAAAAAATATTGGATATGGTTTTTATAAAGTATTTTTTGTTATTACATCAAATTTACCTTCATCACTAAATATGATGGTATCCCATTGCCTTTGAGTCCAAGACATCTTTTCCCGAGCCCATTGCAAACGTTTCTTTTTTTGACGAAGCGTAAGCAAGGGTTTTGGCTAGGCCTACGAGTAAGATAATTTATAAAACAAATCTCTTTTTTCAATCGGTAAGAGAATAAAATTCTCTTTAAGTCGAAATACATTGGTATGCGCTATATTTAGTAGTATTGATAATATAATGTGTTCAACATTGCGAACTGAAAAAAAACATGCTGTTCGAATTAATAGTGGTTTGGACTCGTATAAGGATTAATATTTAAATACAATATTTTTTTAGTGCATGTAGTTTTTTAAGTTCAGCTGACTTTGCTAAAGAAAACCGAATTGTAATGGCCATACCATGGCTACATGAAGCGAAGTAAGAACGGCAAAGCTTCCAACAGCAGATTTAGATCTAGACCAGGGGTAGGCACAAAGAGAGCCAGCGCAAACTGTCAGTGTATGTGTGTATTTTACACTGCGAAAAATGAAAAGTGGATAAAATTTGGCTCAATCGCTCAAACCAGCACAATCGATGATCTGCTGCAAGAAAATAAATGAGAAAACAACCCCCAAATTAATTTTTTCATGTGCAGTTATTCAACAACGCGACATAGATGCGCTCGCGTCGAAATGCTGGAACAGACTAATTCTGTTTTTACGCTCTCAAGTGCACTTCGTGTTGACTTCGGCATGCACACAGATGGTAAAACGATCATATGCCGAAGAAAAGTGCCTGCACGGGCTATGGGTGCCTACCTCTGATCTAGACCGAAGCCGGGCACGAAAATTTTATTTGAGATCCAGAGCAACGGATGCCGAGTTTTATGATGGGTCATAATCGAAGTTTTTTGGTCGAGCGACCGTTTGTAGGCTTTGCCGCCTACACTAACTTTAAAGAGGTCAAAATGTAGACAAACAAATTTAAAAATAATATAAAATAACTGATGTACGTACATACATAGGTATGTATGTGAAAGCATAAAAGTATGTTAAGTAAGTGAAGAAAGTACCCCATTTAAACTTTTATTTCATTTATGTATGTATTCTTCGACTAAACTGTTATCTATCGATTTTAAAATCGTATTTTTTTAGCTTTATCGTGTTTTTGTGATTTTTTATGTAAATTAAGATTAAACTTGTAACTTTTTGTTGGAATAAAAATTAATAATTTGAATGTGTTGTTTCCCATTGCACACACAGTAAGCACATATGTATGTACATACATACATACATATTTACATACATACATATGTAAAATTAAACAAAATTAAATGGAATTTTTAAATATATTTATGTACACATCTATTTATATTCGTTCACTTGCACGTGTGAACATGTACACATATACATACATATATGTATTTACGAATCGGATAAGTAAAATATTTACTGTTGATTTTTAGTTAACTTTATAGTTTAAAATGACTTCATCTATTCACTGATGTACGAAATCGATTTTTCAAGCCTATCTACACTTCTAAGTCAATATTTTCAACTTCACAGAATTTTTAACAAGTAATTTATAACAAAGTAGGTGTACACAGTACAAAATATAGTGATATTTTTTACAAGTTTTTTGTCCAAATTTATGAATTCAATTAATTAAAAATAGTACACAAATACGCTCTAGCTGAGTCCACTAACTTGTTATTTTTAGTGATGTGAAACATTACACACATTACATACTGTGACGAATTCTTAAGAGCAGTAATGTGCATGATAATTGGGTTTTTTATCGATCGAACGGTCGTTATTGGGAACAATGGAAATCGAATTAAGTAATAAAAATTTGTCATTATACCCGATTCCCACTAACAACAATTCATCATTTCTATATGTAACCGTGTATTTGGCATTCGCTGTGCCGAATTTTACAATACGTTTCACAATCTAAATAAGGCTTTCTGTAATAAACGGGTTACACTTGGTTTGGAGTTTTAGAAATTAACACGTCAGTTCCGTCTGGTGGTAATATTCAGATTGATTTTTATTCCAAAAATATTCTTTTGCTTAAATTATTATTACATGTATATTCTTATGCTGCGACTTAGGCGACAGCTACAAAAGAGAGGGAGAGTGTCAGTACATACATATATATTATTTGGAAATTCGGGGATATGTGGTATTATAGTTGCTACCTAGCCCCTAGCCTGAGACTCACAGAATTCGAGAGAATAATTGACTCCATCGCCGCTGATGCTAGTTCAAAGAAAAATGTTATAATATATTACATGATTGAAACGCTTGGTCTGAAGAATGGGGCAGCAGTTCATCTTATGCTAGGGATAGAACGCTTCTCGAGTCCTGCGCGATCCTCGATATTGCTGTGCTAAACACTGGATACGTTTAGCAGGGCGGGATACGGCTCTGTAATCGATGTTTTATTCACAAGTGCCTGTCTTTTCCCCCACTCAATCTGCAAACTATGCGATTTTTACACTGGTAGGGATCACCTGGCCATTATATGCTCCATCAATAGAAGCGCACTCCAAAGGCCCAACCACCCGCGAACAGATCAAGGAGGCCAGTCATTCCGCGTGGACACTCTTAATCCATCGACTTTTGCGTCGGCACTCAGCATTCCGCGACTAGACGGCGATGCAACAAGTCAGGCGGACACCATTATGGACGCAGTGGGGGCGGCATGCAACGCTACCATGAAGGCCCGAAGAAGTCATAGCCGACATCGAGCCCCTGTCTACTGGTGGGATAAGAACATTGCGGAGGCAAGAAAAAAGTGTCTTCGTGCTAGAAGGCTCTACCAAAGATCGCGTGGCAGATCGGAGTTCTTGCTGCTGCAAGCAGAATTTGCAGCCAGAAGAAGGGACTTCAAAGAAATTATTAAGTCGCGAAAAAAACCTGTTTTCTCGAACTTTGCGACTCAATAGAAAATGACCCCTGGAGCTTGGCCTATAAAGTAGCCATGAAAAAGCTTAGTGCTGTTAAGCCGGCGGTTTCATATGAAGGGGGCATGGCTATGATTGTGGAAACTCTGTTTCCGGGCACCTCATCAATAGGCCCATAAAAGATGCAGCATACTGCTTCGCCAGTAGATTGGCCCATTACTGGAGAAGAGGTGTTAGTGGCGGGAGCGAGGCTGCAAAACGACAAGGCTCATGGCATCCCCAACAAGGCCCTAAAAGTAGCCATTGACCTACAATCCGAAAGATTTGCAGAAGTTTTTAACTCTTGCATGGATGAAGGTACATTTCCGGACAGATGGAAAAGGCAGAATCTGGTACTGATTCCAAAGCCAAACAAACCTGTAGAAGACCCCTCTGGATATAGGCCAATTTGTTTTCAGGATGCCGCAGGCAACATTTTTGAGAGGCTACTCAGCACCAGACTAGAGGCAGCAATTAAAGCGGCTGGCGACCTCTCGCTTATGCAATTTGGATTCCGCAGAGCTATGTCTACTGTTGATGCCATAAAATCTGTCGTCGACACTGCTGCCAAGGCTATGGAGGGGCAACGATGGAAGGGAGGGCAAAAGCAGTATTGCCTTGTCACCACGCTGGACGTTAAAAATGCTTTGCAGGGTCGGCGCCTGCTTCTGATGAATGTCATGAAGTCCACTATGCTCTATGGGGCACCAGCCGGGGCTAAGGCCATGACGGTCAAAACAGAGTCTGTTGCGACTTTCGCACAATATCAGACTATGCCGCTCTTGTTATAGCAGGTATGAAGACCATCGATCTGTTAGCACATGAAGCACAACGCATGTATGCCACTGAGATGGAGTCAGCGCCGAGTCCTGCTGAGCTAAAGGTGGTTAAGGCTGTGGCTCGTCAGGAAAGCTGGGCAACTTTGCTGGACCAACTCGATGAAGGGCAGGTGGACATTCAGGCTTATTCCCGATCTGAAAAAGTGGCTGCAACGGAAGCACGGCGAGGTAACTTTTGCGATGCTTTGGGGAATATCTCTACAAATTTGGTCACCAGGCAAATGCGGAATGCACTTGGTGCGGAAACGGTAAGTCGATAAACCAACCAAATTGGACAGCTTTTTGCACCTTTGCGGCACAGGTGATCTGCAAACTACGCACGCGCGAAAGGCAGCGCAACACAGGCGTGGTCTGAGAAATCCACAACCTTCTCCCCCACACATCCTGCGATGCAATGCCCCCAGGCGATCCTGCAGTCTACCATATCTACAATCTCTCATTTTCTTCTTCTTTGATCAAAACTACTTTTCTTTGTTGCCCACTGTTTTCTTTTTTTCTTAACCTATTTGTAATTCCTTTTTCCAAAATAAACGGATTAAAAAAAAAATACATATATGTATGAACATGCTTGGCTGTATATTTGTGTGAATATGATTATGTGAATATATCAATGTATACATATAAACATATTCAAGTGCACACTTATATATGATTGCGTACATATTTTATTGTTTATACTTGCAACAAAGTGTTACAAGTTGAGCTCTTTGTGTTGAATGATTTTTGGAATTAATATACTACAGTTCTTTTCTCAGGCGGATCGATAGACCTTTATTTTAATATTTTGCGAACGAAATACTAAATTTGTCATTCATTGGTGAAAATGTGCCAATCATAGCGAAAATTTAAACAAAAAACAACCAGAAAAACACAAAACGAAAAACAAATTTCTGCCCAAAATTTTCCTTGCAGAGTTTTAACTTGTCAAAGACGGACTTTGTAAGGCATCGAACTTTCAAAGGCATCGAACTTTCGACCATAAAACTACATATGTATGTATATGTCTATGTTTCACGGTCCCTTCAACAGCGTTCCAACTAAATTGAATCTACACATAATATTAAATGATTTTTGAATACATATATATAAGAACCCTTCTGCAGAATTATTTTCAATGAAGAAATAGTAAAACTGCATATGTGGTTTGCTTATTACCTTCTTAAAATTTAAGTCATTTTTTTCGTTTAGGAGTTTTCCCGTCGAGTCTAGGCAAATGCGTCTGTAGGCAGAGGGCTCTCCCATTTGTTTTCCTGGTTTAGGCAACAGCACTAGGTTCTGCTGCTTATATAGGTCGGAGAATATGCCGTCGTTGAAACATTTGGTGAAGCTTTTTTTTTTTTTTTTTTTTTAGGCTTAATATATATTTGTTGAAGCTACTCTTAAATTAGAGACTACCGACAAGTTTGAGATATTTTTCTTAATCTAGTACTTAAGATTGTTCACGCCACTGGGTGAACAGCAGTGAGCGGCGAAGAGCAGTGAGGAGTGAGGAGGGTTTTTTGATCCTCGGCATCTACGGTCACACCAGGAGGGGTGACTTGATTTTTCCAATAGGCATCGCCATTTAATCTAATACGAGATTTCAACCCGAACACACGTTCTTTTCTTGTGATTTGCTTTTACTTTTTTCGATCGTAATTTTCCCAACCCGCATCCATCTCGTGTGTGTCAGGACATATTGTAAAGTAATATCAATAAATATAGATTAGTTTAATACGAAGTCCTCGCGCGTTTTAATTACTTACTACAGCAGACCAAAAAACCCCCTTTTTTGCATATGGTACAATATACTAGTACAAAATATTTGGGCGCGACGATTAGTTGTTTACGGCGAAGCCCTTTACACTAATTCAGCTGGCGCCCATGGGTATGCACACAAAAAAAGGTGGAATCTGCAGTTGCAAGCTTTGCCGTTCTTTTTTCGCTTCATGTAGTTTGAATTCTCAACTACTTTTAGCGTTGAAGATATGGTATGGCCATTACAATTGTGGATTCTTTAGCGAAGTCTGCTGATGATAGAACTTGGTGGTTCTTGAAATAGCTATACAGACAACCTGCTCACCTTTTGTGCTGCCTAGAATTTAAAAACTTACAAATAAATCAGTAAGAGTGACCTGAAACCCCGCTCAAACAAAGTTTTTTGATTAACATCAATAAGGTCGAAATCTAGACAAATACTAAAAACGGAAGGCCCGCCGTTTTACACTTGCTGTAAAAAACCCTCTTTTTTGCATATAGTACAATATACTATTACAAAATATTTGGGCGCGACGATTAGTTGGTTAAGGCGAAGCCCTTTACACTAATTCAGCTGGCGCCCATGGGTATGCACACAAAAAAAGGTGGAATCTGCAGTTGCAAGCTTTGCCGTTCTTTTTTCGCTTCATGTAGTTTGAATTCTCAACTACTTTTAGCGTTGAAGATATGGTATGGCCATTACAATTGTGGATTCTTTAGCGAAGTCTGCTGATGATAGAACTTGGTGGTTCTTGAAATAGCTATACAGACAACCTGCTCACCTTTTGTGCTGCCTAGAATTTAAAAACTTACAAATAAATCAGTAAGAGTGACCTGAAGCCCCGCTCAAACAAAGTTTTTTGATTAACATCAATAAGGTGGAAATCTAGACAAATACCAAAAACGGAAGGCCCGCCGTTTTACACTTGCTGTAAAAAACCCTCTTTTTTGCATATAGTACAATATACTATTACAAAATATTTGGGCGCGACGATTAGTTGGTTAAGGCGAAGCCCTTTACACTAATTCAGCTGGCGCCCATGGGTATGCACACAAAAAAAAGGTGGAATCTGCAGTTGCAAGCTTTGCCGTTCTTTTTTCGCTTCATGTAGTTTGAATTCTCAACTACTTTTAGCGTTGAAGATATGGTATGGCCATTACAATTGTGGATTCTTTAGCGAAGTCTGCTGATGATAGAACTAGGTGGTTCTTGAAATAGCTATACAGACAACCTGCTCACCTTTTGTGCTGCCTAGAATTTAAAAACTTAAAAATAAATCAGTAAGAGTGACCTGAAGCCCCGCTCAAACAAAGTTTTTTGATTAACATCAATAAGGTCGAAATCTAGACAAATACTAAAAACAGAAGGCCCGCCGTTTTACACTTGCTGTAAAAAACCCTCTTTTTTGCATATAGTACTATATACTATTACAAAATATTTGGGCGCGACGATTAGTTGGTTAAGGCGAAGCCCCATGGGTATGCACACAAAAAAAGGTGGAATCTGCAGTTGCAAGCTTTGCCGTTCTTTTTTCGCTTCATGTAGTTTGAATTCTCAACTACTTTTAGCGTTGAAGATATGGTATGGCCATTACAATTGTGGATTCTTTAGCGAAGTCTGCTGATGATAGAACTAGGTGGTTCTTGAAATAGCTTTACAGACAACCTGCTCACCTTTTGTGCTGCCTAGAATTTAAAAACTTACAAATAAATCAGTAAGAGTGGCCTGAAGCCCCGCTCAAACAAAGTTTTTTGATTAACATCAATAAGGTCGAAATCTAGACAAATACCAAAAACGGAAGGCCCGCCGTTTTACACTTGCTGTAAAAAACCCTCTTTTTTGCATATAGTACAATATACTATTACAAAATATTTGGGCGCGACGATTAGTTGGTTAAGGCGAAGCCCTTTACACTAATTCAGCTGGCGCCCATGGGTATGCACACAAAAAAAGGTGGAATCTGCAGTTGCAAGCTTTGCCGTTCTTTTTTCGCTTCATGTAGTTTGAATTCTCAGCTACTTCTAGCGTTGAAGATATGGTATGGCCATTATAATTGTGGATTCTTTAGCGAAGTCTGCTGATGATAGAACTTGGTGGTTCTTGAAATAGCTATACAGACAACCTGCTCACCTTTTGTGCTGCCTACAATTTAAAAACTTACAAATAAATCAGTAAGAGTGACCTGAAGCCCCGCTCAAACAAAGTTTTTTGATTAACATCAATAAGGTCGAAATCTAGACAAATACCAAAAACGGAAGGCCCGCCGTTTAACACTTGCTGTAAAAAACCCTCTTTTTTGCATATAGTACAATATACTATTACAAAATATTTGGGCGCGACGATTAGTTGGTTAAGGCGAAGCCCTTTACACTAATTCAGCTGGCGCCCATGGGTATGCACACAAAAAAAGGTGGAATCTGCAGTTGCAAGCTTTGCCGTTCTTTTTTCGCTTCATGTAGTTTGAATTCTCAACTACTTTTAGCGTTGAAGATATGGTATGGCCATTACAATTGTGGATTCTTTAGCGAAGTCTGCTGATGATAGAACTTGGTGGTTCTTGAAATAGCTATACAGACAACCTGCTCACCTTTTGTGCTGCCAGAATTTAAAAACTTACAAATAAATCAGTAAGAGTGACCTGAAACCCCGCTCAAACAAAGTTTTTTGATTAACATCAATAAGGTCGAAATCTAGACAAATACTAAAAACGGAAGGCCCGTCGTTTTACACTTGCTGTAAAAAACCCTCTTTTTTGCATATAGTACAATATACTATTACAAAATATTTGGGCGCGACGATTAGTTGGTTAAGGCGAAGCCCTTTACACTAATTCAGCTGGCGCCCATGGGTATGCACACAAAAAAAGGTGGAATCTGCAGTTGCAAGCTTTGCCGTTCTTTTTTCGCTTCATGTAGTTTGAATTCTCAACTACTTTTAGCGTTGAAGATATGGTATGGCCATTACAATTGTGGATTCTTTAGCGAAGTCTGCTGATGATAGAACTAGGTGGTTCTTGAAATAGCTATACAGACAACCTGCTCACCTTTTGTGCTGCCTAGAATTTAAAAACTTAAAAATAAATCAGTAAGAGTGACCTGAAGCCCCGCTCAAACAAAGTTTTTTGATTAACATCAATAAGGTCGAAATCTAGACAAATACCAAAAACGGAAGGCCCGCCGTTTTACACTTGCTGTAAAAAACCCTCTTTTTTGCATATAGTACAATATACTATTACAAAATATTTGGGCGCGACGATTAGTTGGTTAAGGCGAAGCCCTTTACACTAATTCAGCTGGCGCCCATGGGTATGCACACAAAAAAAAGGTGGAATCTGCAGTTGCAAGCTTTGCCGTTCTTTTTTCGCTTCATGTAGTTTGAATTCTCAACTACTTTTAGCGTTGAAGATATGGTATGGCCATTACAATTGTGTATTCTTTAGCGAAGTCTGCTGATGATAGAACTTGGTGGTTCTTGAAATAGCTATACAGACAACCTGCTCACCTTTTGTGCTGCCTAGAATTTAAAAACTTACAAATAAATCAGTAAGAGTGACCTGAAGCCCCGCTCAAACAAAGTTTTTTGATTAACATCAATAAGGTCGAAATCTAGACAAATACCAAAAACGGAAGGCCCGCCGTTTTACACTTGCTGTAAAAAACCCTCTTTTTTGCATATAGTACAATATACTATTACAAAATATTTGGGCGCGACGATTAGTTGGTTAAGGCGAAGCCCTTTACACTAATTCAGCTGGCGCCCATGGGTATGCACACAAAAAAAGGTGGAATCTGCAGTTGCAAGCTTTGCCGTTCTTTTTTCGCTTCATGTAGTTTGAATTCTCAACTACTTTTAGCGTTGAAGATATGGTATGGCCATTACAATTGTGGATTCTTTAGCGAAGTCTGCTGATGATAGAACTTGGTGGTTCTTGAAATAGCTATACAGACAACCTGCTCACCTTTTGTGCTGCCTAAAATTTAAAAACTTACAAATAAATCAGTAAGAGTGACCTGAAGCCCCGCTCAAACAAAGTTTTTTGATTAACATCAATAAGGTGGAAATCTAGACAAATACCAAAAACGGAAGGCCCGCCGGTTAACACTTGCTGTAAAAAACCCTCTTTTTTGCATATAGTACAATATACTATTACAAAATATTTGGGCGCGACGATTAGTTGGTTAAGGCGAAGCCCTTTACACTAATTCAGCTGGCGCCCATGGGTATGTACACAAAAAAAGGTGGAATCTGCAGTTGCAAGCTTTGCCGTTCTTTTTTCGCTTCATGTAGTTTGAATTCTCAACTACTTTTAGCGTTGAAGATATGGTATGGCCATTACAATTGTGGATTCTTTAGCGAAGTCTGCTGATGATAGAACTTGGTGGTTCTTGAAATAGCTATACAGACAACCTGCTCACCTTTTGTGCTGCCTAGAATTTAAAAACTTACAAATAAATCAGTAAGAGTGACCTGAAACCCCGCTCAAACAAAGTTTTTTGATTAACATCAATAAGGTCGAAATCTAGACAAATACCAAAAACGGAAGGCCCGCCGTTTTACACTTGCTGTAAAAAACCCCTTTTTTGCATATAGTACAATATACTATTACAAAATATTTGGGCGCGACGATTAGTTGGTAAAGCCGAAGCCCTTTACACTAATTCAGTTGGCGCCCATGGGTATGCACACAAAAAAAGGTGGAATCTGCAGTTGCAAGCTTTGCCGTTCTTTTTTCGCTTCATGTAGTTTGAATTCTCAACTACTTTTAGCGTTGAAGATATGGTATGGCCATTACAATTGTGGATTCTTTAGCGAAGTCTGCTGATGATAGAACTTGGTGGTTCTTGAAATAGCTATACAGACAACCTGCACACCTTTTGTGCTGCCTAGAATTTAAAAACTTACAAATAAATCAGTAAGAGTGACCTGAAGCCCCGCCCAAACAAAGTTTTTTGATTAACATCAATAAGGTCGAAATCTAGACAAATACCAAAAACGGAAGGCCCGCCGGTTTACACTTGCTGTAAAAAACCCTCTTTTTTGCATATAGTACAATATACTATTACAAAATATTTGGGCGCGACGATTAGTTGGTTAAGGCGAAGCCCTTTACACTAATTCAGCTGGCGCCCATGGGTATGCACACAAAAAAAAGGTGGAATCTGCAGTTGCAAGCTTTGCCGTTCTTTTTTCGCTTCATGTAGTTTGAATTCTTAACTACTTCTAGCGTTGAAGATATGGTATGGCCATTACAATTGTGGATTCTTTAGCGAAGTCTGCTGATGATAGAACTTGGTGGTTCTTGAAATAGCTATACAGACAACCTGCTCACCTTTTGTGCTGCCTAGAATTTAGAAACTTACAAATAAATCAGTAAGAGTGACCTGAAGCCCCGCTCAAACAAAGTTTTTTTATTAGCATCAATAAGGTCGAAATCTAGACAAATATGTAATGTAAAAAACCCTCTTTTTTGCATATAGTACAATATACTATTACAAAATATTTGGGCGCGACGATTAGTTGGTTAAGGCGAAGCCCTTTACACTAATTCAGCTGGCGCCCATGGGTATGCACACAAAAAAAGGTGGAATCTGCAGTTGCAAGCTTTGCCGTTCTTTTTTCGCTTCATGTAGTTTGAATTCTCAACTTCTTTTAGCGTTGAAGATATGGTATGGCCATTACAATTGTGGATTCTTTAGCGAAGTCTGCTGATGATAGAACTTGGTGGTTCTTGAAATAGCTATACAGACTACCTGCTCACCTTTTGTGCTGCCTAGAATTTAAAAACTTACAAATAAATCAGTAAGAGTGACCTGAAGCCCCGCTCAAACAAAGTTTTTTGATTAACATCAATAAGGTCGAAATCTAGACTAATACCAAAAACGGAAGGCCCGCCGTTTTACACTTGCTGTAAAAAACCCTCTTTTTTGCATATAGTACAATATACTATTACAAAATATTTGGGCGCGACGATTAGTTGGTTAAGGCGAAGCCCTTTACACTAATTCAGCTGGCGCCCATGGGTATGCACACAAAAAAAAGGTGGAATCTGCAGTTGCAAGCTTTGCCGTTCTTTTTTCGCTTCATGTAGTTTGAATTCTCAACTACTTTTAGCGTTGAAGATATGGTATGGCCATTACAATTGTGGATTCTTTAGCGAAGTCTGCTGATGATAGAACTTGGTGGTTCTTGAAATAGCTATACAGACAACCTGCTCACCTTTTGTGCTGCCTAGAATTTAAAAACTTACAAATAAATCAGTAAGAGTGACCTGAAGCCCCGCTCAAACAAAGTTTTTTGATTAACATCAATAAGGTCGAAATCTAGACAAATACCAAAAACGGAAGGCCCGCCGTTTTACACTTGCTGTAAAAAACCCCTTTTTTGCATATAGTACAATATACTATTACAAAATATTTGGGCGCGACGATTAGTTGGTAAAGCCGAAGCCCTTTACACTAATTCAGCTGGCGCCCATGGGTATGCACACAAAAAAAGGTGGAATCTGCAGTTGCAAGCTTTGCCGTTCTTTTTTCGCTTCATGTAGTTTGAATTCTCAACTACTTTTAGCGTTGAAGATATGGTATGGCCATTACAATTGTGGATTCTTTAGCGAAGTCTGCTGATGATAGAACTTGGTGGTTCTTGAAATAGCTATACAGACAACCTGCACACCTTTTGTGCTGCCTAAAATTTAAAAACTTACAAATAAATCAGTAAGAGTGACCTGAAGCCCCGCTCAAACAAAGTTTTTTGATTAACATCAATAAGGTCGAAATCTAGACAAATACCAAAAACGGAAGGCCCGCCGTTTTACACTTGCTGTAAAAAACCCTCTTTTTTGCATATAGTACAATATACTATTACAAAATATTTGGGCGCGACGATTAGTTGGTTAAGGCGAAGCCCTTTACACTAATTCAGCTGGCGCCCATGGGTATGCACACAAAAAAAGGTGGAATCTGCAGTTGCAAGCTTTGCCGTTCTTTTTTCGCTTCATGTAGTTTGAATTCTCAACTACTTTTAGCGTTGAAGATATGGTATGGCCATTACAATTGTGGATTCTTTAGCGAAGTCTGCTGATGATAGAACTTGGTGGTTCTTGAAATAGCTATACAGACAACCTGCACACCTTTTGTGCTGCCTAGAATTTAAAAACTTACAAATAAATCAGTAAGAGTGACCTGAAGCCCCGCTCAAACAAAGTTTTTTGATTAACATCAATAAGGTGGAAATCTAGACAAGTACCAAAAACGGAAGGCCCGCCGGTTAACACTTGCTGTAAAAAACCCTCTTTTTTGCATATAGTACAATATACTATTACAAAATATTTGGGCGCGACGATTAGTTGGTTAAGGCGAAGCCCTTTACACTAATTCAGCTGGCGCCCATGGGTATGCACACAAAAAAAGGTGGAATCTGCAGTTGCAAGCTTTGCCGTTCTTTTTTCGCTTCATGTAGTTTGAATTCTCAACTACTTTTAGCGTTGAAGATATGGTATGGCCATTACAATTGTGGATTCTTTAGCGAAGTCTGCTGATGATAGAACTTGGTGGTTCTTGAAATAGCTATACAGACAACCTGCACACCTTTTGTGCTGCCTAGAATTTAAAAACTTACAAATAAATCAGTAAGAGTGACCTGAAGCCCCGCTCAAACAAAGTTTTTTGATTAACATCAATAAGGTCGAAATCTAGACAAATACCAAAAACGGAAGGCCCGCCGGTTTACACTTGCTGTAAAAAACCCTCTTTTTTGCATATAGTACAATATACTATTACAAAATATTTGGGCGCGACGATTAGTTGGTTAAGGCGAAGCCCTTTACACTAATTCAGCTGGCGCCCATGGGTATGCACACAAAAAAAAGGTGGAATCTGCAGTTGCAAGCTTTGCCGTTCTTTTTTCGCTTCATGTAGTTTGAATTCTTAACTACTTTTAGCGTTGAAGATATGGTATGGCCATTACAATTGTGGATTCTTTAGCGAAGTCTGCTGATGATAGAACTTGGTGGTTCTTGAAATAGCTATACAGACAACCTGCTCACCTTTTGTGCTGCCTAGAATTTAGAAACTTACAAATAAATCAGTAAGAGTGACCTGAAGCCCCGCTCAAACAAAGTTTTTTGATTAGCATCAATAAGGTCGAAATCTAGACAAATATGTAATGTAAAAAACCCTCTTTTTTGCATATAGTACAATATACTATTACAAAATATTTGGGCGCGACGATTAGTTGGTTAAGGCGAAGCCCTTTACACTAATTCAGCTGGCGCCCATGGGTATGCACACAAAAAAAGGTGGAATCTGCAGTTGCAAGCTTTGCCGTTCTTTTTTCGCTTCATGTAGTTTGAATTCTCAACTTCTTTTAGCGTTGAAGATATGGTATGGCCATTACAATTGTGGATTCTTTAGCGAAGTCTGCTGACGATAGAACTTGGTGGTTCTTGAAATAGCTATACAGACTACCTGCTCACCTTTTGTGCTGCCTAGAATTTAAAAACTTACAAATAAATCAGTAAGAGTGACCTGAAGCCCCGCTCAAACAAAGTTTTTTGATTAACATCAATAAGGTCGAAATCTAGACTAATACCAAAAACGGAAGGCCCGCCGTTTTACACTTGCTGTAAAAAACCCTCTTTTTTGCATATAGTACAATATACTATTACAAAATATTTGGGCGCGACGATTAGTTGGTTAAGGCGAAGCCCTTTACACTAATTCAGCTGGCGCCCATGGGTATGCACACAAAAAAAAGGTGGAATCTGCAGTTCCAAGCTTTGCCGTTCTTTTTTCGCTTCATGTAGTTTGAATTCTCAACTACTTTTAGCGTTGAAGATATGGTATGGCCATTACAATTGTGGATTCTTTAGCGAAGTCTGCTGATGATAGAACTTAGTGGTTCTTGAAATAGCTATACAGACAACCTGCTCACCTTTTGTGCTGCCTAGAATTTAAAAACTTACAAATAAATCAGTAAGAGTCACCTGAAGCCCCGCTCAAACAAAGTTTTTTGATTAACATCAATAAGGTCGAAATCTAGACAAATATCAAAAACGGAAGGCCCGCCGTTTTACACTTGCTGTAAAAAACCCCCTTTTTTGCATATAGTACAATATACTATTACAAAATATTTGGGCGCGACGATTAGTTGGTAAAGCCGAAGCCCTTTACACTAATTCAGCTGGCGCCCATGGGTATGCACACAAAAAAAGGTGGAATCTGCAGTTGCAAGCTTTGCCGTTCTTTTTTCGCTTCATGTAGTTTGAATTCTCAACTACTTTTAGCGTTGAAGATATGGTATGGCCATTACAATTGTGGATTCTTTAGCGAAGTCTGCTGATGATAGAACTTGGTGGTTCTTGAAATAGCTATACAGACAACCTGCACACCTTTTGTGCTGCCTAAAATTTAAAAACTTACAAATAAATCAGTAAGAGTGACCTGAAGCCCCGCTCAAACAAAGTTTTTTGATTAACATCAATAAGGTCGAAATCTAGACAAATACCAAAAACGGAAGGCCCGCCGTTTTACACTTGCTGTAAAAAACCCTCTTTTTTGCATATAGTACAATATACTATTACAAAATTTTTGGGCGCGACGATTAGTTGGTTAAGGCGAAGCCCTTTACACTAATTCAGCTGGCGCCTATGGGTATGCACACAAAAAAAGGTGGAATCTGCAGTTGCAAGCTTTGCCGTTCTTTTTTCGCTTCATGTAGTTTGAATTCTCAACTACTTTTAGCGTTGAAGATATGGTATGGCCATTACAATTGTGGATTCTTTAGCGAAGTCTGCTGATGATAGAACTTGGTGGTTCTTGAAATAGCTATACAGACAACCTGCTCACCTTTTGTGCTGCCAGAATTTAAAAACTTACAAATAAATCAGTAAGAGTGACCTGAAGCCCCGCTCAAACAAAGTTTTTTGATTAACATCAATAAGGTCGAAATCTAGACAAATACTAAAAACGGAAGGCCCGCCGTTTTACACTTGCTGTAAAAAACCCTCTTTTTTGCATATAGTACAATATACTATTACAAAATATTTGGGCGCGACGATTAGTTGGTTAAGGCGAAGCCCTTTACACTAATTCAGCTGGCGCCCATGGGTATGCACACAAAAAAAGGTGGAATCTGCAGTTGCAAGCTTTGCCGTTCTTTTTTCGCTTCATGTAGTTTGAATTCTCAACTTCTTTTAGCGTTGAAGATATGGTATGGCCATTACAATTGTGGATTCTTTAGCGAAGTCTGCTGATGATAGAACTTGGTGGTTCTTGAAATAGCTATACAGACTACCTGCTCACCTTTTGTGCTGCCTAGAATTTAAAAACTTACAAATAAATCAGTAAGAGTGACCTGAAGCCCCGCTCAAACAAAGTTTTTTGATTAACATCAATAAGGTCGAAATCTAGACTAATACCAAAAACGGAAGGCCCGCCGTTTTACACTTGCTGTAAAAAACCCCCCTTTTTGCATATAGTACAATATACTATTACAAAATATTTGGGCGCGACGATTAGTTGGTTAAGGCGAAGCCCTTTACACTAATTCAGCTGGCGCCCATGGGTATGCACACACAAAAAAAGGTGGAATCTGCAGTTCCAAGCTTTGCCGTTCTTTTTTCGCTTCATGTAGTTTGAATTCTCAACTACTTTTAGCGTTGAAGATATGGTATGGCCATTACAATTGTGGATTCTTTAGCGAAGTCTGCTGATGATAGAACTTGGTGGTTCTTGAAATAGCTATACAGACAACCTGCTCACCTTTTGTGCTGCCTAGAATTTAAAAACTTACAAATAAATCAGTAAGAGTCACCTGAAGCCCCGCTCAAACAAAGTTTTTTGATTAACATCAATAAGGTCGAAATCTAGACAAATACCAAAAACGGAAGGCCCGCCGTTTTACACTTGCTGTAAAAAACCCCCTTTTTTGCATATAGTACAATATACTATTACAAAATATTTGGGCGCGACGATTAGTTGGTAAAGCCGAAGCCCTTTACACTAATTCAGCTGGCGCCCATGGGTATGCACACAAAAAAAGGTGGAATCTGCAGTTGCAAGCTTTGCCGTTCTTTTTTCGCTTCATGTAGTTTGAATTCTCAACTACTTTTAGCGTTGAAGATATGGTATGGCCATTACAATTGTGGATTCTATAGCGAAGTCTGCTGATGATAGAACTTGGTGGTTCTTGAAATAGCTATACAGACAACCTGCACACCTTTTGTGCTGCCTAAAATTTAAAAACTTACAAATAAATCAGTAAGAGTGACCTGAAGCCCCGCTCAAACAAAGTTTTTTGATTAACATCAATAAGGTCGAAATCTAGACAAATACCAAAAACGGAAGGCCCGCCGTTTTACACTTGCTGTAAAAAACCCTCTTTTTTGCATATAGTACAATATACTATTACAAAATATTTGGGCGCGACGATTAGTTGGTTAAGGCGAAGCCCTTTACACTAATTCAGCTGGCGCCTATGGGTATGCACACAAAAAAAGGTGGAATCTGCAGTTGCAAGCTTTGCCGTTCTTTTTTCGCTTCATGTAGTTTGAATTCTCAACTACTTTTAGCGTTGAAGATATGGTATGGCCATTACAATTGTGGATTCTTTAGCGAAGTCTGCTGATGATAGAACTTGGTGGTTCTTGAAATAGCTATACAGACAACCTGCTCACCTTTTGTGCTGCCTAGAATTTAAAAACTTACAAATAAATCAGTAAGAGTGACCTGAAGCCCCGCTCAAACAAAGTTTTTTGATTAACATCAATAAGGTCGAAATCTAGACAAATACCAAAAACGGAAGGCCCGCCGTTTTACACTTGCTGTAAAAAACCCTCTTTTTTGCATATAGTACAATATACTATTACAAAATATTTGGGCGCGACGATTAGTTGGTTAAGGCGAAGCCCTTTACACTAATTCAGCTGGCGCCCATGGGTATGCACACAAAAAAAGGTGGAATCTGCAGTTGCAAGCTTTGCCGTTCTTTTTTCGCTTCATGTAGTTTGAATTCTCAACTACTTTTAGCGTTGAAGATATGGTATGGCCATTACAATTGTGGATTCTTTAGCGAAGTCTGCTGATGATAGAACTTGGTGGTTCTTGAAATAGCTATACAGACAACCTGCTCACCTTTTGTGCTGCCTAGAATTTAAAAACTTACAAATAAATCAGTAAGAGTGACCTGAAGCCCCGCTCAAACAAAGTTTTTTGATTAACATCAATAAGGTCGAAATCTAGACAAATACCAAAAACGGAAGGCCCGCCGTTTTACACTTGCTGTAAAAAACCCTCTTTTTTGCATATAGTACAATATACTATTACAAAATATTTGGGCGCGACGATTAGTTGGTTAAGGCGAAGCCCTTTACACTAATTCAGCTGGCGCCCATGGGTATGCACACAAAAAAAGGTGGAATCTGCAGTTGCAAGCTTTGCCGTTCTTTTTTCGCTTCATGTAGTTTGAATTCTCAACTACTTTTAGCGTTGAAGATATGGTATGGCCATTACAATTGTGGATTCTTTAGCGAAGTCTGCTGATGATAGAACTTGGTGGTTCTTGAAATAGCTATACAGACAACCTGCACACCTTTTGTGCTGCCTAGAATTTAAAAACTTACAAATAAATCAGTAAGAGTGACCTGAAGCCCCGCTCAAACAAAGTTTTTTGATTAACATCAATAAGGTCGAAATCTAGACAAATACCAAAAACGGAAGGCCCGCCGTTTTACACTTGCTGTAAAAAACCCTCTTTTTTGCATATAGTACAATATACTAATACATAATATTTGGGCACGACGATTAGTTGGTTAAGGCGAAGCCCTTTACACTAATTCAGCTGGCGCCCATGGGTATGCACACAAAAAAAAGGTGGAATCTGCAGTTGCAAGCTTTGCCGTTCTTTTTTCGCTTCATGTAGTTTGAATTCTCAACTACTTTTAGCGTTGAAGATATGGTATGGCCATTACAATTGTGGATTCTTTAGCGAAGTCTGCTGATGATAGAACTAGGTGGTTCTTGAAATAGCTATACAGACAACCTGCTCACCTTTTGTGCTGCCTAGAATTTAAAAACTTAAAAATAAATCAGTAAGAGTGACCTGAAGCCCCGCTCAAACAAAGTTTTTTGATTAACATCAATAAGGTCGAAATCTAGACAAATACAAAAAACAGAAGGCCCGCCGTTTTACACTTGCTGTAAAAAACCCTCTTTTTTGCATATAGTACTATATACTATTACAAAATATTTGGGCGCGACGATTAGTTGGTTAAGGCGAAGCCCTTTACACTAATTCAGCTGGCGCCCATGGGTATGCACACAAAAAAAGGTGGAATCTGCAGTTGCAAGCTTTGCCGTTCTTTTTTCGCTTCATGTAGTTTGAATTCTCAACTACTTTTAGCGTTGAAGATATGGTATGGCCATTACAATTGTGGATTCTTTAGCGAAGTCTGCTGATGATAGAACTAGGTGGTTCTTGAAATAGCTATACAGACAACCTGCTCACCTTTTGTGCTGCCTAGAATTTAAAAACTTAAAAATAAATCAGTAAGAGTGACCTGAAGCCCCGCTCAAACAAAGTTTTTTGATTAACATCAATAAGGTCGAAATCTAGACAAATACCAAAAACGGAAGGCCCGCCGTTTTACACTTGCTGTAAAAAACCCTCTTTTTTGCATATAGTACAATATACTATTACAAAATATTTGGGCGCGACGATTAGTTGGTTAAGGCGAAGCCCTTTACACTAATTCAGCTGGCGCCCATGGGTATGCACACAAAAAAAGGTGGAATCTGCAGTTGCAAGCTTTGCCGTTCTTTTTTCGCTTCATGTAGTTTGAATTCTCAACTACTTTTAGCGTTGAAGATATGGTATGGCCATTACAATTGTGGATTCTTTAGCGAAGTCTGCTGATGATAGAACTTGGTGGTTCTTGAAATAGCTATACAGACAACCTGCTCACCTTTTGTGCTGCCTAAAATTTAAAAACTTACAAATAAATCAGTAAGAGTGACCTGAAGCCCCGCTCAAACAAAGTTTTTTGATTAACATCAATAAGGTGGAAATCTAGACAAATACCAAAAACGGAAGGCCCGCCGGTTAACACTTGCTGTAAAAAACCCTCTTTTTTGCATATAGTACAATATACTATTACAAAATATTTGGGCGCGACGATTAGTTGGTTAAGGCGAAGCCCTTTACACTAATTCAGCTGGCGCCCATGGGTATGTACACAAAAAAAGGTGAAATCTGCAGTTGCAAGCTTTGCCGTTCTTTTTTCGCTTCATGTAGTTTGAATTCTCAACTACTTTTAGCGTTGAAGATATGGTATGGCCATTACAATTGTGGATTCTTTAGCGAAGTCTGCTGATGATAGAACTTGGTGGTTCTTGAAATAGCTATACAGACAACCTGCTCACCTTTTGTGCTGCCTAGAATTTAAAAACTTACAAATAAATCAGTAAGAGTGACCTGAAACCCCGCTCAAACAAAGTTTTTTGATTAACATCAATAAGGTCGAAATCTAGACAAATACCAAAAACGGAAGGCCCGCCGTTTTACACTTGCTGTAAAAAACCCCCTTTTTTGCATATAGTACAATATACTATTACAAAATATTTGGGCGCGACGATTAGTTGGTAAAGCCGAAGCCCTTTACACTAATTCAGTTGGCGCCCATGGGTATGCACACAAAAAAGGTGGAATCTGCAGTTGCAAGCTTTGCCGTTCTTTTTTCGCTTCATGTAGTTGGAATTCTCAACTACTTTTAGCGTTGAAGATATGGTATGGCCATTACAATTGTGGATTCTTTAGCGAAGTCTGCTGATGATAGAACTTGGTGGTTCTTGAAATAGCTATACAGACAACCTGCACACCTTTTGTGCTGCCTAGAATTTAAAAACTTACAAATAAATCAGTAAGAGTGACCTGAAGCCCCGCCCAAACAAAGTTTTTTGATTAACATCAATAAGGTCGAAATCTAGACAAATACCAAAAACGGAAGGCCCGCCTGTTTACACTTGCTGTAAAAAACCCTCTTTTTTGCATATAGTACAATATACTATTACAAAATATTTGGGCGCGACGATTAGTTGGTTAAGGCGAAGCCCTTTACACTAATTCAGCTGGCGCCCATGGGTATGCACACAAAAAAAAGGTGGAATCTGCAGTTGCAAACTTTGCCGTTCTTTTTTCGCTTCATGTAGTTTGAATTCTTAACTACTTTTAGCGTTGAAGATATGGTATGGCCATTACAATTGTGGATTCTTTAGCGAAGTCTGCTGATGATAGAACTTGGTGGTTCTTGAAATAGCTATACAGACAACCTGCTCACCTTTTGTGCTGCCTAGAATTTAGAAACTTACAAATAAATCAGTAAGAGTGACCTGAAGCCCCGCTCAAACAAAGTTTTTTTATTAGCATCAATAAGGTCGAAATCTAGACAAATATGTAATGTAAAAAACCCTCTTTTTTGCATATAGTACAATATACTATTACAAAATATTTGGGCGCGACGATTAGTTGGTTAAGGCGAAGCCCTTTACACTAATTCAGCTGGCGCCCATGGGTATGCACACAAAAAAAGGTGGAATCTGCAGTTGCAAGCTTTGCCGTTCTTTTTTCGCTTCATGTAGTTTGAATTCTCAACTTCTTTTAGCGTTGAAGATATGGTATGGCCATTACAATTGTGGATTCTTTAGCGAAGTCTGCTGATGATAGAACTTGGTGGTTCTTGAAATAGCTATACAGACTACCTGCTCACCTTTTGTGCTGCCTAGAATTTAAAAACTTACAAATAAATCAGTAAGAGTGACCTGAAGCCCCGCTCAAACAAAGTTTTTCGATTAACATCAATAAGGTCGAAATCTAGACTAATACCAAAAACGGAAGGCCCGCCGTTTTACACTTGCTGTAAAAAACCCTCTTTTTTGCATATAGTACAATATACTATTACAAAATATTTGGGCGCGACGATTAGTTGGTTAAGGCGAAGCCCTTTACACTAATTCAGCTGGCGCCCATGGGTATGCACACAAAAAAAAGGTGGAATCTGCAGTTGCAAGCTTTGCCGTTCTTTTTTCGCTTCATGTAGTTTGAATTCTCAACTACTTTTAGCGTTGAAGATATGGTATGGCCATTACAATTGTGGATTCTTTAGCGAAGTCTGCTGATGATAGAACTTGGTGGTTCTTGAAATAGCTATACAGACAACCTGCTCACCTTTTGTGCTGCCTAGAATTTAAAAACTTACAAATAAATCAGTAAGAGTGACCTGAAGCCCCGCTCAAACAAAGTTTTTTGATTAACATCAATAAGGTCGAAATCTAGACAAATACCAAAAACGGAAGGCCCGCCGTTTTACACTTGCTGTAAAAAACCCCCTTTTTTGCATATAGTACAATATACTATTACAAAATATTTGGGCGCGACGATTAGTTGGTAAAGCCGAAGCCCTTTACACTAATTCAGCTGGCGCCCATGGGTATGCACACAAAAAAAAGGTGGAATCTGCAGTTGCAAGCTTTGCCGTTCTTTTTTCGCTTCATGTAGTTTGAATTCTCAACTACTTTTAGCGTTGAAGATATGGTATGGCCATTACAATTGTGGATTCTTTAGCGAAGTCTGCTGATGATAGAACTTGGTGGTTCTTGAAATAGCTATACAGACAACCTGCACACCTTTTGTGCTGCCTAAAATTTAAAAACTTACAAATAAATCAGTAAGAGTGACCTGAAGCCCCGCTCAAACAAAGTTTTTTGATTAACATCAATAAGGTCGAAATCTAGACAAATACCAAAAACGGAAGGCCCGCCGTTTTACACTTGCTGTAAAAAACCCTCTTTTTGCATATAGTACAATATACTATTACAAAATATTTGGGCGCGACGATTAGTTGGTTAAGGCGAAGCCCTTTACACTAATTCAGCTGGCGCCCATGGGTATGCACACAAAAAAAGGTGGAATCTGCAGTTGCAAGCTTTGCCGTTCTTTTTTCGCTTCATGTAGTTTGAATTCTCAACTACTTTTAGCGTTGAAGATATGGTATGGCCATTACAATTGTGGATTCTTTAGCGAAGTCTGCTGATGATAGAACTTGGTGGTTCTTGAAATAGCTATACAGACAACCTGCACACCTTTTGTGCTGCCTAGAATTTAAAAACTTACAAATAAATCAGTAAGAGTGACCTGAAGCCCCGCTCAAACAAAGTTTTTTGATTAACATCAATAAGGTCGAAATCTAGACAAATACCAAAAACGGAAGGCCCGCCGGTTTACACTTGCTGTAAAAAACCCTCTTTTTTGCATATAGTACAATATACTATTACAAAATATTTGGGCGCGACGATTAGTTGGTTAAGGCGAAGCCCTTTACACTAATTCAGCTGGCGCCCATGGGTATGCACACAAAAAAAAGGTGGAATCTGCAGTTGCAAGCTTTGCCGTTCTTTTTTCGCTTCATGTAGTTTGAATTCTTAACTACTTTTAGCGTTGAAGATATGGTATGGCCATTACAATTGTGGATTCTTTAGCGAAGTCTGCTGATGATAGAACTTGGTGGTTCTTGAAATAGCTATACAGACAACCTGCTCACCTTTTGTGCTGCCTAGAATTTAGAAACTTACAAATAAATCAGTAAGAGTGACCTGAAGCCCCGCTCAAACAAAGTTTTTTGATTAGCATCAATAAGGTCGAAATCTAGACAAATATGTAATGTAAAAAACCCTCTTTTTTGCATATAGTACAATATACTATTACAAAATATTTGGGCGCGACGATTAGTTGGTTAAGGCGAAGCCCTTTACACTAATTCAGCTGGCGCCCATGGGTATGCACACAAAAAAAGGTGGAATCTGCAGTTGCAAGCTTTGCCGTTATTTTTTCGCTTCATGTAGTTTGAATTCTCAACTTCTTTTAGCGTTGAAGATATGGTATGGCCATTACAATTGTGGATTCTTTAGCGAAGTCTGCTGATGATAGAACTTGGTGGTTCTTGAAATAGCTATACAGACTACCTGCTCACCTTTTGTGCTGCCTAGAATTTAAAAACTTACAAATAAATCAGTAAGAGTGACCTGAAGCCCCGCTCAAACAAAGTTTTTTGATTAACATCAATAAGGTCGAAATCTAGACTAATACCAAAAACGGAAGGCCCGCCGTTTTACACTTGCTGTAAAAAACCCTCTTTTTTGCATATAGTACAATATACTATTACAAAATATTTGGGCGCGACGATTAGTTGGTTAAGGCGAAGCCCTTTACACTAATTCAGCTGGCGCCCATGGGTATGCACACAAAAAAAAGGTGGAATCTGCAGTTCCAAGCTTTGCCGTTCTTTTTTCGCTTCATGTAGTTTGAATTCTCAACTACTTTTAGCGTTGAAGATATGGTATGGCCATTACAATTGTGGATTCTTTAGCGAAGTCTGCTGATGATAGAACTTGGTGGTTCTTGAAATAGCTATACAGACAACCTGCTCACCTTTTGTGCTGCCTAGAATTTAAAAACTTACAAATAAATCAGTAAGAGTCACCTGAAGCCCCGCTCAAACAAAGTTTTTTGATTAACATCAATAAGGTCGAAATCTAGACAAATACCAAAAACGGAAGGCCCGCCGTTTTACACTTGCTGTAAAAAACCCCTTTTTTGCATATAGTACAATATACTATTACAAAATATTTGGGCGCGACGATTAGTTGGTAAAGCCGAAGCCCTTTACACTAATTCAGCTGGCGCCCATGGGTATGCACACAAAAAAAGGTGGAATCTGCAGTTGCAAGCTTTGCCGTTCTTTTTTCGCTTCATGTAGTTTGAATTCTCAACTACTTTTAGCGTTGAAGATATGGTATGGCCATTACAATTGTGGATTCTTTAGCGAAGTCTGCTGATGATAGAACTTGGTGGTTCTTGAAATAGCTATACAGACAACCTGCACACCTTTTGTGCTGCCTAAAATTTAAAAACTTACACATAAATCAGTAAGAGTGACCTGAAGCCCCGCTCAAACAAAGTTTTTTGATTAACATCAATAAGGTCGAAATCTAGACAAATACCAAAAACGGAAGGCCCGCCGTTTTACACTTGCTGTAAAAAACCCTCTTTTTTGCATATAGTACAATATACTATTACAAAATATTTGGGCGCGACGATTAGTTGGTTAAGGCGAAGCCCTTTACACTAATTCAGCTGGCGCCCATGGGTATGCACACAAAAAAAGGTGGAATCTGCAGTTGCAAGCTTTGCCGTTCTTTTTTCGCTTCATGTAGTTTGAATTCTCAACTACTTTTAGCTTTGAAGATATGGTATGGCCATTACAATTGTGGATTCTTTAGCGAAGTCTGCTGATGATAGAACTTGGTGGTTCTTGAAATAGCTATACAGACAACCTGCACACCTTTTGTGCTGCCTAGAATTTAAAAACTTACAAATAAATCAGTAAGAGTGACCTGAAGCCCCGCTCAAACAAAGTTTTTTGATTAACATCAATAAGGTCGAAATCTAGACAAATACCAAAAACGGAAGGCCCGCCGGTTTACACTTGCTGTAAAAAACCCTCTTTTTTGCATATAGTACAATATACTATTACAAAATATTTGGGCGCGACGATTAGTTGGTTAAGGCGAAGCCCTTTACACTAATTCAGCTGGCGCCCATGGGTATGCACACAAAAAAAGGTGGAATCTGCAGTTGCAAGCTTTGCCGTTCTTTTTTCGCTTCATGTAGTTTGAATTCTCAACTACTTTTAGCGTTGAAGATATGGTATGGCCATTACAATTGTGGATTCTTTAGCGAAGTCTGCTGATGATAGAACTTGGTGGTTCTTGAAATAGCTATACAGACAACCTGCTCACCTTTTGTGCTGCCTAGAATTTAAAAACTTACAAATAAATCAGTAAGAGTGACCTGAAGCCCCGCTCAAACAAAGTTTTTTGATTAACATCAATAAGGTCGAAATCTAGACAAATACCAAAAACGGAAGGCCCGCCGGTTTACACTTGCTGTAAAAAACCCTCTTTTTTGCATATAGTACAATATACTATTACAAAATATTTGGGCGCGACGATTAGTTGGTAAAGCCGAAGCCCTTTACACTAATTCAGCTAGCGCCCATGGGTATGCACACAAAAAAAGGTGGAATCTGCAGTTGCAAGCTTTGCCGTTCTTTTTTCGCTTCATGTAGTTTGAATTCTCAACTACTTTTAGCGTTGAAGATATGGTATGGCCATTACAATTGTGGATTCTTTAGCGAAGTCTGCTGATGATAGAACTTGGTGGTTCTTGAAATAGCTATACAGACAACCTGCTCACCTTTTGTGCTGCCTAGAATTTAAAAACTTACAAATAAATCAGTAAGAGTGACCTGAAGCCCCGCTCAAACAAAGTTTTTTGATTAACATCAATAAGGTCGAAATCTAGACAAATACAAAAAACGGAAGGCCCGCCGTTTTACACTTGCTGTAAAAAACCCTCTTTTTTGCATATAGTACAATATACTATTACAAAATATTTGGGCGCGACGATTAATTGGTTAAGGCGAAGCCCTTTACACTAATTCAGCTGGCGCCCATGGGTATGCACACAAAAAAAGGTGGAATCTGCAGTTGCAAGCTTTGCCGTTCTTTTTTCGCTTCATGTAGTTTGAATTCTCAACTACTTTTAGCGTTGAAGATATGGTATGGCCATTACAATTGTGGATTCTTTAGCGAAGTCTGCTGATGATAGAACTTGGTGGTTCTTGAAATAGCTATACAGACAACCTGCTCACCTTTTGTGCTGCCTAGAATTTAAAAACTTACAAATAAATCAGTAAGAGTGACCTGAAGCCCCGCTCAAACAAAGTTTTTTGATTAACATCAATAAGGTCGAAATCTAGACAAATACCAAAAACGGAAGGCCCGCCGTTTTACACTTGCTGTAAAAAACCCCCTTTTTTGCATATAGTACAATATACTATTACAAAATATTTGGGCGCGACGATTAGTTGGTAAAGCCGAAGCCCTTTACACTAATTCAGCTGGCGCCCATGGGTATGCACACAAAAAAAGGTGGAATCTGCAGTTGCAAGCTTTGCCGTTCTTTTTTCGCTTCATGTAGTTTGAATTCTCAACTACTTTTAGCGTTGAAGATATGGTATGGCCATTACAATTGTGGATTCTTTAGCGAAGTCTGCTGATGATAGAACTTGGTGGTTCTTGAAATAGCTATACAGACAACCTGCTCACCTTTTGTGCTGCCTAAAATTTAAAAACTTACAAATAAATCAGTAAGAGTGACCTGAAGCCCCGCTCAAACAAAGTTTTTTGATTAACATCAATAAGTTGGAAATCTAGACAAATACCAAAAACGGAAGGCCCGCCGGTTTACACTTGCTGTAAAAAACCCTCTTTTTTGCATATAGTACAATATACTATTACAAAATATTTGGGCGCGACGATTAGTTGGTTAAGGCGAAGCCCTTTACACTAATTCAGCTGGCGCCCATGGGTATGCACACAAAAAAAGGTGGAATCTGCAGTTGCAAGCTTTGCCGTTCTTTTTTCGCTTCATGTAGTTTGAATTCTCAACTACTTTTAGCGTTGAAGATATGGTATGGCCATTACAATTGTGGATTCTTTAGCGAAGTCTGCTGATGATAGAACTTGGTGGTTCTTGAAATAGCTATACAGACAACCTGCTCACCTTTTGTGCTGCCTAGAATTTAAAAACTTACAAATAAATCAGTAAGAGTGACCTGAAGCCCCGCTCAAACAAAGTTTTTTGATTAACATCAATAAGGTCGAAATCTAGACAAATACCAAAAACGGAAGGCCCGCCGGTTTACACTTGCTGTAAAAAACCCTCTTTTTTGCATATAGTACAATATACTATTACAAAATATTTGGGCGCGACGATTAGTTGGTAAAGCCGAAGCCCTTTACACTAATTCAGCTAGCGCCCATGGGTATGCACACAAAAAAAGGTGGAATCTGCAGTTGCAAGCTTTGCCGTTCTTTTTTCGCTTCATGTAGTTTGAATTCTCAACTACTTTTAGCGTTGAAGATATGGTATGGCCATTACAATTGTGGATTCTTTAGCGAAGTCTGCTGATGATAGAACTTGGTGGTTCTTGAAATAGCTATACAGACAACCTGCTCACCTTTTGTGCTGCCTAGAATTTAAAAACTTACAAATAAATCAGTAAGAGTGACCTGAAGCCCCGCTCAAACAAAGTTTTTTGATTAACATCAATAAGGTCGAAATCTAGACAAATACCAAAAACGGAAGGCCCGCCGGTTTACACTTGCTGTAAAAAACCCTCTTTTTTGCATATAGTACAATATACTATTACAAAATATTTGGGCGCGACGATTAGTTGGTTAAGGCGAAGCCCTTTACACTAATTCAGCTGGCGCCCATGGGTATGCACACAAAAAAAGGTGGAATCTGCAGTTGCAAGCTTTGCCGTTCTTTTTTCGCTTCATGTAGTTTGAATTCTCAACTACTTTTAGCGTTGAAGATATGGTATGGCCATTACAATTGTGGATTCTTTAGCGAAGTCTGCTGATGATAGAACTTGGTGGTTCTTGAAATAGCTATACAGACAACCTGCTCACCTTTTGTGCTGCCTAGAATTTAAAAACTTACAAATAAATCAGTAAGAGTGACCTGAAGCCCCGCTCAAACAAAGTTTTTTGATTAACATCAATAAGGTCGAAATCTAGACAAATACCAAAAACGGAAGGCCCGCCGGTTTACACTTGCTGTAAAAAACCCTCTTTTTTGCATATAGTACAATATACTATTACAAAATATTTGGGCGCGACGATTAGTTGGTTAAGGCGAAGCCCTTTACACTAATTCAGCTGGCGCCCATGGGTATGCACACAAAAAAAAGGTGGAATCTGCAGTTGCAAGCTTTGCCGTTCTTTTTTCGCTTCATGTAGTTTGAATTCTTAACTACTTTTAGCGTTGAAGATATGGTATGGCCATTACAATTGTGGATTCTTTAGCGAAGTCTGCTGATGATAGAACTTGGTGGTTCTTGAAATAGCTATACAGACAACCTGCTCACCTTTTGTGCTGCCTAGAATTTAGAAACTTACAAATAAATCAGTAAGAGTGACCTGAAGCCCCGCTCAAACAAAGTTTTTTGATTAGCATCAATAAGGTCGAAATCTAGACAAATATGTAATGTAAAAAACCCTCTTTTTTGCATATAGTACAATATACTATTACAAAATATTTGGGCGCGACGATTAGTTGGTTAAGGCGAAGCCCTTTACACTAATTCAGCTGGCGCCCATGGGTATGCACACACAAAAAAGGTGGAATCTGCAGTTGCAAGCTTTGCCGTTCTTTTTTCGCTTCATGTAGTTTGAATTCTCAACTTCTTTTAGCGTTGAAGATATGGTATGGCCATTACAATTGTGGATTCTTTAGCGAAGTCTGCTGATGATAGAACTTGGTGGTTCTTGAAATAGCTATACAGACTACCTGCTCACCTTTTGTGCTGCCTAGAATTTAAAAACTTACAAATAAATCAGTAAGAGTGACCTGAAGCCCCGCTCAAACAAAGTTTTTTGATTAACATCAATAAGGTCGAAATCTAGACTAATACCAAAAACGGAAGGCCCGCCGTTTTACACTTGCTGTAAAAAACCCTCTTTTTTGCATATAGTACAATATACTATTACAAAATATTTGGGCGCGACGATTAGTTGGTTAAGGCGAAGCCCTTTACACTAATTCAGCTGGCGCCCATGGGTATGCACACAAAAAAAAGGTGGAATCTGCAGTTCCAAGCTTTGCCGTTCTTTTTTCGCTTCATGTAGTTTGAATTCTCAACTACTTTTAGCGTTGAAGATATGGTATGGCCATTACAATTGTGGATTCTTTAGCGAAGTCTGCTGATGATAGAACTTGGTGGTTCTTGAAATAGCTATACAGACAACCTGCTCACCTTTTGTGCTGCCTAAAATTTAAAAACTTACAAATAAATCAGTAAGAGTCACCTGAAGCCCCGCTCAAACAAAGTTTTTTGATTAACATCAATAAGGTCGAAATCTAGACAAATACCAAAAACGGAAGGCCCGCCGTTTTACACTTGCTGTAAAAAACCCCCTTTTTTGCATATAGTACAATATACTATTACAAAATATTTGGGCGCGACGATTAGTTGGTAAAGCCGAAGCCCTTTACACTAATTCAGCTGGCGCCCATGGGTATGCACACAAAAAAAGGTGGAATCTGCAGTTGCAAGCTTTGCCGTTCTTTTTTCGCTTCATGTAGTTTGAATTCTCAACTACTTTTAGCGTTGAAGATATGGTATGGCCATTACAATTGTGGATTCTTTAGCGAAGTCTGCTGATGATAGAACTTGGTGGTTCTTGAAATAGCTATACAGACAACCTGCACACCTTTTGTGCTGCCTAGAATTTAAAAACTTACAAATAAATCAGTAAGAGTGACCTGAAGCCCCGCTCAAACAAAGTTTTTTGATTAACATCAATAAGGTCGAAATCTAGACAAATACCAAAAACGGAAGGCCCGCCGGTTTACACTTGCTGTAAAAAACCCTCTTTTTTGCATATAGTACAATATACTATTACAAAATATTTGGGCGCGACGATTAGTTGGTTAAGGCGAAGCCCTTTACACTAATTCAGCTGGCGCCCATGGGTATGCACACAAAAAAAGGTGGAATCTGCAGTTGCAAGCTTTGCCGTTCTTTTTTCGCTTCATGTAGTTTGAATTCTCAACTACTTTTAGCGTTGAAGATATGGTATGGCCATTACAATTGTGGATTCTTTAGCGAAGTCTGCTGATGATAGAACTTGGTGGTTCTTGAAATAGCTATACAGACAACCTGCTCACCTTTTGTGCTGCCTAGAATTTAAAAACTTACAAATAAATCAGTAAGAGTGACCTGAAGCCCCGCTCAAACAAAGTTTTTTGATTAACATCAATAAGGTCGAAATCTAGACAAATACCAAAAACGGAAGGCCCGCCGGTTTACACTTGCTGTAAAAAACCCTCTTTTTTGCATATAGTACAATATACTATTACAAAATATTTGGGCGCGACGATTAGTTGGTAAAGCCGAAGCCCTTTACACTAATTCAGCTAGCGCCCATGGGTATGCACACACAAAAAAGGTGGAATCTGCAGTTGCAAGCTTTGCCGTTCTTTTTTCGCTTCATGTAGTTTGAATTCTCAACTACTTTTAGCGTTGAAGATATGGTATGGCCATTACAATTGTGGATTCTTTAGCGAAGTCTGCTGATGATAGAACTTGGTGGTTCTTGAAATAGCTATACAGACAACCTGCTCACCTTTTGTGCTGCCTAGAATTTAAAAACTTACAAATAAATCAGTAAGAGTGACCTGAAGCCCCGCTCAAACAAAGTTTTTTGATTAACATCAATAAGGTCGAAATCTAGACAAATACAAAAAACGGAAGGCCCGCCGTTTTACACTTGCTGTAAAAAACCCTCTTTTTGCATATAGTACAATATACTATTACAAAATATTTGGGCGCGACGATTAATTGGTTAAGGCGAAGCCCTTTACACTAATTCAGCTGGCGCCCATGGGTATGCACACAAAAAAAGGTGGAATCTGCAGTTGCAAGCTTTGCCGTTCTTTTTTCGCTTCATGTAGTTTGAATTCTCAACTACTTTTAGCGTTGAAGATATGGTATGGCCATTACAATTGTGGATTCTTTAGCGAAGTCTGCTGATGATAGAACTTGGTGGTTCTTGAAATAGCTATACAGACAACCTGCTCACCTTTTGTGCTGCCTAGAATTTAAAAACTTACAAATAAATCAGTAAGAGTGACCTGAAGCCCCGCTCAAACAAAGTTTTTTGATTAACATCAATAAGGTCGAAATCTAGACAAATACCAAAAACGGAAGGCCCGCCGTTTTACACTTGCTGTAAAAAACCCCCTTTTTTGCATATAGTACAATATACTATTACAAAATATTTGGGCGCGACGATTAGTTGGTAAAGCCGAAGCCCTTTACACTAATTCAGCTGGCGCCCATGGGTATGCACACAAAAAAAGGTGGAATCTGCAGTTGCAAGCTTTGCCGTTCTTTTTTCGCTTCATGTAGTTTGAATTCTCAACTACTTTTAGCGTTGAAGATATGGTATGGCCATTACAATTGTGGATTCTTTAGCGAAGTCTGCTGATGATAGAACTTGGTGGTTCTTGAAATAGCTATACAGACAACCTGCTCACCTTTTGTGCTGCCTAAAATTTAAAAACTTACAAATAAATCAGTAAGAGTGACCTGAAGCCCCGCTCAAACAAAGTTTTTTGATTAACATCAATAAGTTGGAAATCTAGACAAATACCAAAAACGGAAGGCCCGCCGGTTTACACTTGCTGTAAAAAACCCTCTTTTTTGCATATAGTACAATATACTATTACAAAATATTTGGGCGCGACGATTAGTTGGTTAAGGCGAAGCCCTTTACACTAATTCAGCTGGCGCCCATGGGTATGTACACAAAAAAAGGTGGAATCTGCAGTTGCAAGCTTTGCCGTTCTTTTTTCGCTTCATGTAGTTTGAATTCTCAACTACTTTTAGCGTTGAAGATATGGTATGGCCATTACAATTGTGGATTCTTTAGCGAAGTCTGCTGATGATAGAACTTGTTGGTTTTTGAAATAGCTATACAGACAACCTGCTCACCTTTTGTGCTGCCTAGAATTTAAAAACTTACAAATAAATCAGTAAGAGCGACCTGAAGCCCCGCTCAAACAAAGTTTTTTGATTAACATCAATAAGGTCGAAATCTAGACAAATACCAAAAACGGAAGGCCCGCCGATTTACACTTGCTGTAAAAAACCCCCTTTTTTGCATATAGTACAATATACTATTACAAAATATTTGGGCGCGACGATTAGTTGGTAAAGCCGAAGCCCTTTACACTAATTCAGCTGGCGCCCATGGGTATGCACACAAAAAAAGGTGGAATCTGCAGTTGCAAGCTTTGCCGTTCTTTTTTCGCTTCATGTAGTTTGAATTCTCAACTACTTTTAGCGTTGAAGATATGGTATGGCCATTACAATTGTGGATTCTTTAGCGAAGTCTGCTGATGATAGAACTTGGTGGTTCTTGAAATAGCTATACAGACAACCTGCACACCTTTTGTGCTGCCTAGAATTTAAAAACTTACAAATAAATCAGTAAGAGTGACCTGAAGCCCCGCTCAAACAAAGTTTTTTGATTAACATCAATAAGGTCGAAATCTAGACAAATACCAAAAACGGAAGGCCCGCCGTTTTACACTTGCTGTAAAAAACCCCCTTTTTTGCATTATTACAAAATATTTGGGCGCGACGATTAGTTGGTAAAGCCGAAGCCCTTTACACTAATTCAGCTGGCGCCCATGGGTATGCACACAAAAAAAGGTGGAATCTGCAGTTGCAAGCTTTGCCGTTCTTTTTTCGCTTCATGTAGTTTGAATTCTCAACTACTTTTAGCGTTGAAGATATGGTATGGCCATTACAATTGTGGATTCTTTAGCGAAGTCTGCTGATGATAGAACTTGGTGGTTCTTGAAATAGCTATACAGACAACCTGCACACCTTTTGTGCTGCCTAGAATTTAAAAACTTACAAATAAATCAGTAAGAGTGACCTGAAGCCCCGCTCAAACAAAGTTTTTTGATTAACATCAATAAGGTCGAAATCTAGACAAATACCAAAAACGGAAGGCCCGCCGGTTTACACTTGCTGTAAAAAACCCTCTTTTTTGCATATAGTACAATATACTATTACAAAATATTTGGGCGCGACGATTAGTTGGTTAAGGCGAAGCCCTTTACACTAATTCAGCTGGCGCCCATGGGTATGCACACAAAAAAAAGGTGGAATCTGCAGTTGCAAGCTTTGCCGTTCTTTTTTCGCTTCATGTAGTTTGAATTCTCAACTACTTTTAGCGTTGAAGATATGGTATGGCCATTACAATTGTGGATTCTTTAGCGAAGTCTGCTGATGATAGAACTTGGTGGTTCTTGAAATAGCTATACAGACAACCTGCTCACCTTTTGTGCTGCCTAGAATTTAAAAACTTACAAATAAATCAGTAAGAGTGACCTGAAGCCCCGCTCAAACAAAGTTTTTTGATTAACATCAATAAGGTCGAAATCTAGACTAATACCAAAAACGGAAGGCCCGCCGTTTTACACTTGCTGTAAAAAACCCTCTTTTTTGCATATAGTACAATATACTATTACAAAATATTTGGGCGCGACGATTAGTTGGTTAAGGCGAAGCCCTTTACACTAATTCAGCTGGCGTCCATGGGTATGCACACAAAAAAAAGGTGGAATCTGCAGTTGCAAGCTTTGCCGTTCTTTTTTCGCTTCATGTAGTTTGAATTCTCAACTACTTTTAGCGTTGAAGATATGGTATGGCCATTACAATTGTGGATTCTTTAGCGAAGTCTGCTGATGATAGAACTTGGTGGTTCTTGAAATAGCTATACAGACAACCTGCTCACCTTTTGTGCTGCCTAGAATTTAAAAACTTACAAATAAATCAGTAAGAGTGACCTGAAGCCCCGCTCAAACAAAGTTTTTTGATTAACATCAATAAGGTCGAAATCTAGACAAATACCAAAAACGGAAGGCCCGCCGTTTTACACTTGCTGTAAAAAACCCCCTTTTTTGCATATAGTACAATATACTATTACAAAATATTTGGGCGCGACGATTAGTTGGTAAAGCCGAAGCCCTTTACACTAATTCAGCTGGCGCCCATGGGTATGCACACAAAAAAAGGTGGAATCTGCAGTTGCAAGCTTTGCCGTTCTTTTTTCGCTTCATGTAGATTGAATTCTCAACTACTTTTAGCGTTGAAGATATGGTATGGCCATTACAATTGTGGATTCTTTAGCGAAGTCTGCTGATGATAGAACTTGGTGGTTCTTGAAATAGCTATACAGACAACCTGCACACCTTTTGTGCTGCCTAAAATTTAAAAACTTACAAATAAATCAGTAAGAGTGACCTGAAGCCCCGCTCAAACAAAGTTTTTTGATTAACATCAATAAGGTCGAAATCTAGACTAATACCAAAAACGGAAGGCCCGCCGTTTTACACTTGCTGTAAAAAACCCTCTTTTTTGCATATAGTACAATATACTATTACAAAATATTTGGGCGCGACGATTAGTTGGTTAAGGCGAAGCCCTTTACACTAATTCAGCTGGCGCCCATGGGTATGCACAAAAAAAAGGTGGAATCTGCAGTTGCAAGCTCTGCCGTTCTTTTTTCGCTTCATGTAGTTTGAATTCTCAACTACTTTTAGCGTTGAAGATATGGTATGGCCATTACAATTGTGGATTCTTTAGCGAAGTCTGCTGATGATAGAACTTGGTGGTTCTTGAAATAGCTATACAGACAACCTGCTCACCTTTTGTGCTGCCTAGAATTTAAAAACTTACAAATAAATCAGTAAGAGTGACCTGAAGCCCCGCTCAAACAAAGTTTTTTGATAAACATCAATAAGGTCGAAATCTAGACAAATACCAAAAACGGAAGGCCCGCCGTTTTACACTTGCTGTAAAAAACCCCCTTTTTTGCATTATTACAAAATATTTGGGCGCGACGATTAGTTGGTAAAGCCGAAGCCCTTTACACTAATTCAGCTGGCGCCCATGGGTATGCACACAAAAAAAGGTGGAATCTGCAGTTGCAAGCTTTGCCGTTCTTTTTTCGCTTCATGTAGTTTGAATTCTCAACTACTTTTAGCGTTGAAGATATGGTATGGCCATTACAATTGTGGATTCTTTAGCGAAGTCTGCTGATGATAGAACTTGGTGGTTCTTGAAATAGCTATACAGACAACCTGCACACCTTTTGTGCTGCCTAAAATTTAAAAACTTACAAATAAATCAGTAAGAGTGACCTGAAGCCCCGCTCAAACAAAGTTTTTTGATTAACATCAATAAGGTCGAAATCTAGACAAATACCAAAAACGGAAGGCCCGCCGTTTTACACTTGCTGTAAAAAACCCTCTTTTTTGCATATAGTACAATATACTATTACAAAATATTTGGGCGCGACGATTAGTTGGTTAAGGCGAAGCCCTTTACACTAATTCAGCTGGCGCCCATGGGTATGCACACAAAAAAAGGTGGAATCTGCAGTTGCAAGCTTTGCCGTTCTTTTTTCGCTTCATGTTGTTTGAATTCTCAACTACTTTTAGCGTTGAAGATATGGTATGGCCATTACAATTGTGGATTCTTTAGCGAAGTCTGCTGATGATAGAACTTGGTGGTTCTTGAAATAGCTATACAGACAACCTGCACACCTTTTGTGCTGCCTAGAATTTAAAAACTTACAAATAAATCAGTAAGAGTGACCTGAAGCCCCGCTCAAACAAAGTTTTTTGATTAACATCAATAAGGTCGAAATCTAGACAAATACCAAAAACGGAAGGCCCGCCGGTTTACACTTGCTGTAAAAAACCCTCTTTTTTGCATATAGTACAATATACTATTACAAAATATTTGGGCGCGACGATTAGTTGGTTAAGGCGAAGCCCTTTACACTAATTCAGCTGGCGCCCATGGGTATGCACACAAAAAAAGGTGGAATCTGCAGTTGCAAGCTTTGCCGTTCTTTTTTCGCTTCATGTAGTTTGAATTCTCAACTACTTTTAGCGTTGAAGATATGGTATGGCCATTACAATTGTGGATTCTTTAGCGAAGTCTGCTGATGATAGAACTTGGTGGTTCTTGAAATAGCTATACAGACAACCTGCTTACCTTTTGTGCTGCCTAGAATTTAAAAACTTACAAATAAATCAGTAAGAGTGACCTGAAGCCCCGCTCAAACAAAGTTTTTTGATTAACATCAATAAGGTCGAAATCTAGACAAATACCAAAAACGGAAGGCCCGCCGGTTTACACTTGCTGTAAAAAACCCTCTTTTTGCATATAGTACAATATACTATTACAAAATATTTGGGCGCGACGATTAGTTGGTAAAGCCGAAGCCCTTTACACTAATTCAGCTAGCGCCCATGGGTATGCACACAAAAAAAGGTGGAATCTGCAGTTGCAAGCTTTGCCGTTCTTTTTTCGCTTCATGTAGTTTGAATTCTCAACTACTTTTAGCGTTGAAGATATGGTATGGCCATTACAATTGTGGATTCTTTAGCGAAGTCTGCTGATGATAGAACTTGGTGGTTCTTGCAATAGCTATACAGACAACCTGCTCACCTTTTGTGCTGCCTAGAATTTAAAAACTTACAAATAAATCAGTAAGAGTGACCTGAAGCCCCGCTCAAACAAAGTTTTTTGATTAACATCAATAAGGTCGAAATCTAGACAAATACAAAAAACGGAAGGCCCGCCGTTTTACACTTGCTGTAAAAAACCCTCTTTTTGCATATAGTACAATATACTATTACAAAATATTTGGGCGCGACGATTAATTGGTTAAGGCGAAGCCCTTTACACTAATTCAGCTGGCGCCCATGGGTATGCACACAAAAAAAGGTGGAATCTGCAGTTGCAAGCTTTGCCGTTCTTTTTTCGCTTCATGTAGTTTGAATTCTCAACTACTTTTAGCGTTGAAGATATGGTATGGCCATTACAATTGTGGATTCTTTAGCGAAGTCTGCTGATGATAGAACTTGGTGGTTCTTGAAATAGCTATACAGACAACCTGCTCACCTTTTGTGCTGCCTAGAATTTAAAAACTTACAAATAAATCAGTAAGAGTGACCTGAAGCCCCGCTCAAACAAAGTTTTTTGATTAACATCAATAAGGTCGAAATCTAGACAAATACCAAAAACGGAAGGCCCGCCGTTTTACACTTGCTGTAAAAAACCCCCTTTTTTGCATATAGTACAATATACTATTACAAAATATTTGGGCGCGACGATTAGTTGGTAAAGCCGAAGCCCTTTACACTAATTCAGCTGGCGCCCATGGGTATGCACACAAAAAAAGGTGGAATCTGCAGTTGCAAGCTTTGCCGTTCTTTTTTCGCTTCATGTAGTTTGAATTCTCAACTACTTTTAGCGTTGAAGATATGGTATGGCCATTACAATTGTGGATTCTTTAGCGAAGTCTGCTGATGATAGAACTTGGTGGTTCTTGAAATAGCTATACAGACAACCTGCTCACCTTTTGTGCTGCCTAAAATTTAAAAACTTACAAATAAATCAGTAAGAGTGACCTGAAGCCCCGCTCAAACAAAGTTTTTTGATTAACATCAATAAGTTGGAAATCTAGACAAATACCAAAAACGGAAGGCCCGCCGGTTTACACTTGCTGTAAAAAACCCTCTTTTTTTCATATAGTACAATATACTATTACAAAATATTTGGGCGCGACGATTAGTTGGTTAAGGCGAAGCCCTTTACACTAATTCAGCTGGCGCCCATGGGTATGCACACAAAAAAAGGTGGAATCTGCAGTTGCAAGCTTTGCCGTTCTTTTTTCGCTTCATGTAGTTTGAATTCTCAACTACTTTTAGCGTTGAAGATATGGTATGGCCATTACAATTGTGGATTCTTTAGCGAAGTCTGCTGATGATAGAACTTGGTGGTTCTTGAAATAGCTATACAGACAACCTGCACACCTTTTGTGCTGCCTAGAATTTAAAAACTTACAAATAAATCAGTAAGAGTGACCTGAAGCCCCGCTCAAACAAAGTTTTTTGATTAACATCAATAAGGTCGAAATCTAGACAAATACCAAAAACGGAAGGCCCGCCGGTTTACACTTGCTGTAAAAAACCCTCTTTTTGCATATAGTACAATATACTATTACAAAATATTTGGGCGCGACGATTAGTTGGTTAAGGCGAAGCCCTTTACACTAATTCAGCTGGCGCCCATGGGTATGCACACAAAAAAAAGGTGGAATCTGCAGTTGCAAGCTTTGCCGTTCTTTTTTCGCTTCATGTAGTTTGAATTCTCAACTACTTTTAGCGTTGAAGATATGGTATGGCCATTACAATTGTGGATTCTTTAGCGAAGTCTGCTGATGATAGAACTTGGTGGTTCTTGAAATAGCTATACAGACAACCTGCTCACCTTTTGTGCTGCCTAGAATTTAAAAACTTACAAATAAATCAGTAAGAGTGACCTGAAGCCCCGCTCAAACAAAGTTTTTTGATTAACATCAATAAGGTCGAAATCTAGACAAATACCAAAAACGGAAGGCCCGCCGGTTTACACTTGCTGTAAAAAACCCTCTTTTTGCATATAGTACAATATACTATTACAAAATATTTGGGCGCGACGATTAGTTGGTAAAGCCGAAGCCCTTTACACTAATTCAGCTAGCGCCCATGGGTATGCACACAAAAAAAGGTGGAATCTGCAGTTGCAAGCTTTGCCGTTCTTTTTTCGCTTCATGTAGTTTGAATTCTCAACTACTTTTAGCGTTGAAGATATGGTATGGCCATTACAATTGTGGATTCTTTAGCGAAGTCTGCTGATGATAGAACTTGGTGGTTCTTGAAATAGCTATACAGACAACCTGCTCACCTTTTGTGCTGCCTAGTGTTGAAATAATTCTCTCTCAACTCAATGCATGCATGATCACACACATGAATATATATATGTAACTTTGTATGCTCTCTCTCGAGATGCGTTAAAGAGAACAATGACTCGATGAGAGACAAATAGAAGTCAGTCGCGAATGAACTGCACAACCAACCACACGCATTCTGTTTTTCATTATAACAATAGGTTATGGGCCCAGGCAACGTGCCTATGTGGTTGCTGTGGTAATTTTTATAAGAAATTAGTTTTCGCGCTGTGTTCTAGACGGTTTTTTCACAAAGCATATATCAACAAGTATAATGTCGGCGTTATATCAGATTGATAAACTCGAGGACAGTAATTATGACTCGTGGTGCATCGAGATGAAAAGTGTGCTGGTGCATGCGGATTTGTGGAATGTGGCGTCAGGCGTATTGGCAAGGCCAACTACGGGGGAGAACACCGAATGGACGACGCTGGATCAGAAGGCATTGGCAATGATCACCTTAAGCGTCAAGACTTCACAGTTGGGACATGTGAAGCACTGTGCAAGTGCACATGAGGCTTGGAAGAAGCTTCAGGAAGCTCATCAACCCAGAGGACCCGTTAGAAAAGTAGCACTTTTCAAGAAATTGCTAAGTAAACGCATTCAGGAGGGTCAAAGCATATCGAGTTATTTGTCGGATTTCAAGGAAATCTTGGACAAACTTGCTGGCGTTGGAATCGAAATATTGGACGAGCTCACGACGATTATTTTGCTTTCCAGTCTTCCAGACGAATTCGACAATTTCGTTGTCGCCATAGAGACACGCGACAGTTTACCGTGTTTCGACATGTTATGCATAAAGCTGAGAGAAGAAGGAGAACGCAAAAGAGAGAGCGAAAAACCGATCGAGAGCGCAAAAGCATTTACAGTGGTGGAAAAGCAATCGATGCAGAGAGACAATTGGAAGAAAAAGCAAAAAGTTTGGAACTGTTTTGCGTGTGGCGGCAAAGGCCATTTTAAAGCAAATTGTCCCAGTGTAAACGGTCGGAAGGTTGCATCGAACCCGAATAAGGCAGTACAGTCATCGTTAGGTTTGCTGAACGCGTTGGACGCGAAATGTTTGGAACGATCGAACTGGTGTCTGGACAGTGGCGCCACCAGCCATATGTGTTGTAACAGAAATTTGTTTTCAAAATTTGAGAAACATTCGGAAAAAATTGTTTTGGTTGATAATAACTTTCTTCAGGCTGAAGGAAAGGGCGAGGTAAAGCTGAATATGGTTTCACGTATACTTACATTAAAGAATGTATTGTATGTACCCAAAATGAGAGGTAATTTCGTGTCGGTGAGCAAAGCAGTTGAACATGGAAGCATCGTTAAATTTGGACTAAAGTATGCACGAGTGATCCAAAAGGGCGAATGCATTTTGAAAGCGGACAAAGTTGGCCGTTTGTATATTTTTGGAACAGCACCGAGCGAATGCTATGCCATTGAACAGACTTACGAAGATTTGTGGCATAAAAGGTACGGACATCTCAACTATGGCAGTTTAGCTGAAATTGCACGAAAGGATTTGGCCTGTGGCATGGGAACGTTTGACTCAACGTCGTTGGAACCCTGCAAGATCTGCATGGTAAGCAAGATCACAGTACACCCATTTCCAGATTCGACCAAGAACAGAGCTAAGGAAATCTTGGAGCTGGTGCATTCAGATGTTTGCGGTCCGTTTGATACAAAAAGCCTTGGAGGCAGCAGATACTTTTTGACATTTATCGATGACAGGTCTCGTCGCATATTTGTATATTTCCTGAAGGGAAAGGATGAAGTGTTTGGAAAGTTTGTCGAGTTTAAAAACATGGCAGAGCGGCAAACTGGAAAGAAGCTAAAGTGCATTCGGAGCGACAATGGTCGCGAGTACGTCAATAAATCGTTTGACGAGTTTCTCAAGGGCAATGGAATATTGCGGCAGCTCACGGTACCATACACGCCGCAGCAGAACGGTGTAGCAGAGAGAGTTAACAGAACTCTTGTGGAGATGTCAAGATGCTTGCTCATCCAGTCTGGTCTACATCAATCTCTTTGGGCTGAGGCAGTTTATACAGCTGCTTATCTGCGGAATAGGTCACCAACTCGAGCCCTGGTTAACATGACTCCAATGGAAGCATGGAATGGTAAGAAACCATCAATAAGTCATTTAAAAGTTTTTGGGTCTATTGCAGTGGCACTGGACAAAGGACATCATAAGGGCAAGTTTGATCCAAAGGGCAAAGAATACCGAATGGTTGGTTATTCTCGAAATGCGAAAGGGTATCGGTTGTACGACGCCGAAACCAGGCAAGTTGTTGAGAAGCGAGACGTTTTGTTCGACGAGCGTTTCGGCAATGGCGATTCGAATGGTGATATCGTCAAGTTTGATTTTCCATATACGGATGATCAGGATGCAGTATTTGTTGATGCAGCAGATCACTTGAGTAGTACAGACGAGTCTGATGCAGAGGTCACCGAGAAGGGCAGCAGTAGCGAAGATTTCGACATGGCAGTTGAACAAGAAGTGGCAGAACCTGTGGTTGAACAACGGGTTGGACCCGGTAGGCCGAAGCTGATTCGAACTGGAAGGCCTGGTAGACCAAAGAAGCAGTTCAACATTTTAAGCGCATTGATTACAAGTGAGGTGATCATACCAGAGACCTATGATGAGGCGGTTAGTAGTCCGTTTGCTTCGTATTGGCGTGAGGCTATGCAAAAGGAGTATGACTCCTTGATGTCAAATCACACTTGGCAGCTTAGTACGCTACCGGAAGGGTATAAACCTGTTGGCTGCAAGTGGGTCTACAGTGTAAAGCGTGATGCAAAGGGAGAAGTCGAGCGTTTTAAGGCGAGACTAGTAGCAAAAAGGATGTTCACAGCGCTATGGAGTGAACTACAATGAAACATACTCGCCTGTATGTCGCTTGGAGAGTGTTCGATTCATCTTGGCCCTAGCAGCGCAGTTAAAATTGTATCTACACCAGATGGATGTATGCACGGCTTACTTAAACAGTGATTTGGGCGATACCGTATACATGAGGCAGCCCGAAGGATATGCAACTGAAGACAAAAGCAAGGTACTTCTGTTAAAAAAGGCGTTATATGGACTCAAACAGTCGGGACGGGAGTGGAACTCCAAACTCGATAGTGTTTTGCGAGCTAATGGTTTCATACCTTGCGACAATGAACCATGTCTATACAAACAGCAAGCAAAAGGTAACCTATCTCTAATCCTTGTCTATGTAGACGATCTTCTCATAGGATGCCAGGAGAAATCGGATCTTGACAGGATTAAGTCAGCTATTATGGCAGCGTTTGAATGTGTTGACAAGGGACCTGTGCGTTTGTTCCTTGGCATGGAGGTTGACCGTGATGGCGAGCTTGGCGAAATATCATTGGGTCATTCACAGTACATCAAGGATCTACTGGAACGATATGGCTATGCTCAGTGCAGAAGAGCCGCAACACCGTTAGAAGCAGGGTATCAGGTAGCCTGCGATAAAATGGAGTGTAAAAGGGTTGATGCAACTCTTTATCAGTCAATGATAGGCGAGCTAATGTGGCTTGCGTTGACTACTAGACCAGATATTCTTCACTCAGTATCGAAGTTGGCTCAACGTAACAAGGACCCCCATAATGAACACCTTGCAGCCATAAAGCATGTTTTAAGATATTTGGCTTCGACAGTTGGCTTCAAGATTCATTACAAGCAGTCGGATGCGGCGTTTACTGGTTTCGTGGACGCAGATTGGGCAGGCGATAGGATTGATCGCAAGTCTTATACAGGATATGTATATTTTCTGGCTGGCGGACCGATATCATGGAAATCGGAGAAGCAGCGGAGTGTTGCTCTTAGCAGCACCGAAGCAGAATACATGGCGTTATCAACAGCGTGCAAAGAAGCCATTGTATTGCGTCGATTAACCATCGAGATTGGTTGCGGAGAGGAAGATACATCTACCGTTTTGTATGGCGATAACCTCAGCGCGCAGCAATTGGCTAAGAACCCGGTACACCATTCAAGGACGAAGCACGTGGACATTAGATATCATTTTGTTAGACAAGTAGTTAATGATGGTCAGATTATTTTAAAGTATAAGTCTACTAATGAAATGATAGCTGATATCCTAACCAAGAATCTTGCAAAGAAAAAGCATGTAGAGTTTACGAATTTGTTAAGTATAAGATAAATTTGTGGACATACTTGCATTGAGGAAGGGTGTTGAAATAATTCTCTCTCAACTCAATGCATGCATGATCACACACATGAATATATATATGTAACTTTGTATGCTCTCTCTCGAGATGCGTTAAAGAGAACAATGACTCGATGAGAGACAAATAGAAGTCAGTCGCGAATGAACTGCACAACCAACCACACGCATTCTGTTTTTCATTATAACAATACCTAGAATTTAAAAACTTACAAATAAATCAGTAAGAGTGACCTGAAGCCCCGCTCAAACAAAGTTTTTTGATTAACATCAATAAGGTCGAAATCTAGACAAATACCAAAAACGGAAGGCCCGCCGTTTTACACTTGCTGTAAAAAACCCTCTTTTTGCATATAGTACAATATACTATTACAAAATATTTGGGCGCGACGATTAATTGGTTAAGGCGAAGCCCTTTACACTAATTCAGCTGGCGCCCATGGGTATGCACACAAAAAAAGGTGGAATCTGCAGTTGCAAGCTTTGCCGTTCTTTTTTCGCTTCATGTAGTTTGAATTCTCAACTACTTTTAGCGTTGAAGATATGGTATGGCCATTACAATTGTGGATTCTTTAGCGAAGTCTGCTGATGATAGAACTAGGTGGTTCTTGAAATAGCTATACAGACAACCTGCTCACCTTTTGTGCTGCCTAGAATTTAAAAAACTTACAAATAAATCAGTAAGAGTGACCTGAAGCCCCGCTCAAACAAAGTTTTTTGATTAACATCAATAAGGTCGAAATCTAGACAAATACCAAAAACGGAAGGCCCGCCGTTTTACACTTGCTGTAAAAAACCCCCTTTTTTGCATATAGTACAATATACTATTACAAAATATTTGGGCGCGACGATTAGTTGGTAAAGCCGAAGCCCTTTACACTAATTCAGCTGGCGCCCATGGGTATGCACACAAAAAAAGGTGGAATCTGCAGTTGCAAGCTTTGCCGTTCTTTTTTCGCTTCATGTAGTTTGAATTCTCAACTACTTTTAGCGTTGAAGATATGGTATGGCCATTACAATTGTGGATTCTTTAGCGAAGTCTGCTGATGATAGAACTTGGTGGTTCTTGAAATAGCTATACAGACAACCTGCTCACCTTTTGTGCTGCCTAAAATTTAAAAACTTACAAATAAATCAGTAAGAGTGACCTGAAGCCACGCTCAAACAAAGTTTTTTGATTAACATCAATAAGTTGGAAATCTAGACAAATACCAAAAACGGAAGGCCCGCCGGTTTACACTTGCTGTAAAAAACCCTCTTTTTTGCATATAGTACAATATACTATTACAAAATATTTGGGCGCGACGATTAGTTGGTTAAGGCGAAGCCCTTTACACTAATTCAGCTGGCGCCCATGGGTATGTACACAAAAAAAAGGTGGAATCTGCAGTTGCAAGCTTTGCCGTTCTTTTTTCGCTTCATGTAGTTTGAATTCTCAACTACTTTTAGCGTTGAAGATATGGTATGGCCATTACAATTGTGGATTCTTTAGCGAAGTCTGCTGATGATAGAACTTGTTGGTTTTTGAAATAGCTATACAGACAACCTGCTCACCTTTTGTGCTGCCTAGAATTTAAAAACTTACAAATAAATCAGTAAGAGTGACCTGAAGCCCCGCTCAAACAAAGTTTTTTGATTAACATCAATAAGGTCGAAATCTAGACAAATACCAAAAACGGAAGGCCCGCCGATTTACACTTGCTGTAAAAAACCCCCTTTTTTGCATATAGTACAATATACTATTACAAAATATTTGGGCGCGACGATTAGTTGGTAAAGCCGAAGCCCTTTACACTAATTCAGCTGGCGCCCATGGGTATGCACACAAAAAAAGGTGGAATCTGCAGTTGCAAGCTTTGCCGTTCTTTTTTCGCTTCATGTAGTTTGAATTCTCAACTACTTCTAGCGGTATGGCCATTACAATTGTGGATTCTTTAGCGAAGTCTGCTGATGATAGAACTTGGTGGTTCTTGAAATAGCTATACAGACAACCTGCACACCTTTTGTGCTGCCTAGAATTTAAAAACTTACAAATAAATCAGTAAGAGTGACCTGAAGCCCCGCTCAAACAAAGTTTTTTGATTAACATCAATAAGGTCGAAATCTAGACAAATACCAAAAACGGAAGGCCCGCCGTTTTACACTTGCTGTAAAAAACCTTCTTTTTTGCATATAGTACAATATACTATTACAAAATATTTGGGCGCGACGATTAGTTGGTTAAGGCGAAGCCCTTTACACTAATTCAGCTGGCGCCCATGGGTATGCACACAAAAAAAGGTGGAATCTGCAGTTGCAAGCTTTGCCGTTCTTTTTTCGCTTCATGTAGTTTGAATTCTCAACTACTTTTAGCGTTGAAGATATGGTATGGCCATTACAATTGTGGATTCTTTAGCGAAGTCTGCTGATGATAGAACTTGGTGGTTCTTGAAATAGCTATACAGACAACCTGCTCACCTTTTGTGCTGCCTAGAATTTAAAAACTTACAAATAAATCAGTAAGAGTGACCTGAAGCCCCGCTCAAACAAAGTTTTTTGATTAACATCAATAAGGTCGAAATCTAGACAAATACCAAAAACGGAAGGCCCGCTGGTTTACACTTGCTGTAAAAAACCCTCTTTTTTGCATATAGTACAATATACTATTACAAAATATTTGGGCGCGACGATTAGTTGGTAAAGCCGAAGCCCTTTACACTAATTCAGCTAGCGCCCATGGGTATGCACACAAAAAAAGGTGGAATCTGCAGTTGCAAGCTTTGCCGTTCTTTTTTCGCTTCATGTAGTTTGAATTCTCAACTACTTTTAGCGTTGAAGATATGGTATGGCCATTACAATTGTGGATTCTTTAGCGAAGTCTGCTGATGATAGAACTTGGTGGTTCTTGAAATAGCTATACAGACAACCTGCTCACCTTTTGTGCTGCCTAGAATTTAAAAACTTACAAATAAATCAGTAAGAGTGACCTGAAGCCCCGCTCAAACAAAGTTTTTTGATTAACATCAATAAGGTCGAAATCTAGACAAATACAAAAAACGGAAGGCCCGCCGTTTTACACTTGCTGTAAAAAACCCTCTTTTTTGCATATAGTACAATATACTATTACAAAATATTTGGGCGCGACGATTAATTGGTTAATGCGAAGCCCTTTACACTAATTCAGCTGGCGCCCATGGGTATGCACACAAAAAAAGGTGGAATCTGCAGTTGCAAGCTTTGCCGTTCTTTTTTTCGCTTCATGTAGTTTGAATTCTCAACTACATTTAGCGTTGAAGATATGGTATGGCCATTACAATTGTGGATTCTTTAGCGAAGTCTGCTGATGATAGAACTTGGTGGTTCTTGAAATAGCTATACAGACAACCTGCTCACCTTTTGTGCTGCCTAGAATTTAAAAACTTACAAATAAATCAGTAAGAGTGACCTGAAGCCCCGCTCAAACAAAGTTTTTTGATTAACATCAATAAGGTCGAAATCTAGACAAATACCAAAAACGGAAGGCCCGCCGGTTTACACTTGCTGTAAAAAACCCTCTTTTTTGCATATAGTACAATATACTATTACAAAATATTTGGGCGCGACGATTAGTTGGTTAAGGCGAAGCCCTTTACACTAATTCAGCTGGCGCCCATGGGTATGTACACAAAAAAAGGTGGAATCTGCAGTTGCAAGCTTTGCCGTTCTTTTTTCGCTTCATGTAGTTTGAATTCTCAACTACTTTTAGCGTTGAAGATATGGTATGGCCATTACAATTGTGGATTCTTTAGCGAAGTCTGCTGATGATAGAACTTGGTGGTTCTTGAAATAGCTATACAGACAACCTGCACACCTTTTGTGCTGCCTAGAATTTAAAAACTTACAAATAAATCAGTAAGAGTGACCTGAAGCCCCGCTCAAACAAAGTTTTTTGATTAACATCAATAAGGCCGAAATCTAGACAAATACCAAAAACGGAAGGCCCGCCGTTTTACACTTGCTGTAAAAAACCTTCTTTTTTGCATATAGTACAATATACTATTACAAAATATTTGGGCGCGACGATTAGTTGGTTAAGGCGAAGCCCTTTACACTAATTCAGCTGGCGCCCATGGGTATGCACACAAAAAAAGGTGGAATCTGCAGTTGCAAGCTTTGCCGTTCTTTTTTCGCTTCATGTAGTTTGAATTCTCAACTACTTTTAGCGTTGAAGATATGGTATGGCCATTACAATTGTGGATTCTTTAGCGAAGTCTGCTGATGATAGAACTTGGTGGTTCTTGAAATAGCTATACAGACAACCTGCACACCTTTTGTGCTGCCTAGAATTTAAAAACTTACAAATAAATCAGTAAGTGTGACCTGAAGCCCCGCTCAAACAAAGTTTTTTGATTAACATCAATAAGGTCGAAATCTAGACAAATACCAAAAACGGAAGGCCCGCTGGTTTACACTTGCTGTAAAAAACCGTCTTTTTTGCATATAGTACAATATACTATTACAAAATATTTGGGCGCGACGATTAGTTGGTTAAGGCGAAGACCTTTACACTAATTCAGCTGGCGCCCATGGGTATGCACACAAAAAAAAGGTGGAATCTGCAGTTGCAAGCTTTGCCGTTCTTTTTTCGCTTCATGTAGTTTGAATTCTCAACTACTTTTAGCATTGAAGATATGGTATGGCCATTACAATTGTGGATTCTTTAGCGAAGTCTGCTGATGATAGAACTTGGTGGTTCTTGAAATAGCTATACAGACAACCTGCTCACCTTTTGTGCTGCCTATAATTTAAAAACTTACAAATAAATCAGTAAGAGTGACCTGAAGCCCCGCTCAAACAAAGTTTTTTGATTAACATCAATAAGGTCGAAATCTAGACAAATACAAAAAACGGAAGGCCCGCCGTTTTACACTTGCTGTAAAAAACCCTCTTTTTTGCATATAGTACAATATACTATTACAAAATATTTGGGCGCGACGATTAATTGGTTAAGGCGAAGCCCTTTACACTAATTCAGCTGGCGCCCATGGGTATGCACACAAAAAAGGTGGAATCTGCAGTTGCAAGCTTTGCCGTTCTTTTTTCGCTTCATGTAGTTTGAATTCTCAACTACTTTTAGCGTTGAAGATATGGTATGGCCATTACAATTGTGGATTCTTTAGCGAAGTCTGCTGATGATAGAACTTGGTGGTTCTTGAAATAGCTATACAGACAACCTGCTCACCTTTTGTGCTGCCTAGAATTTAGAAACTTACAAATAAATCAGTAAGAGTGACCTGAAGCCCCGCTCAAACAAAGTTTTTTGATTAACATCAATAAGGTCGAAATCTAGACAAATATGTAATGTAAAAAACCCTCTTTTTTGCATATAGTACAATATACTATTGCAAAATATTTGGGCGCGACGATTAGTTGGTTAAGGCGAAGCCCTTTACACTAATTCAGCTGGCGCCCATGGGTATGCACACAAAAAAAGGAGGAATATGCAGTTGCAAGCTTTGCCGTTCTTTTTTCGCTTCATGTAGTTTGAATTCTCAACTACTTTTAGCGTTGAAGATATGGTATGGCCATTACAATTGTGGATTCTTTAGCGAAGTCTGCTGATGATAGAACTTGGTGGTTCTTGAAATAGCTATACAGACAACCTGCTCACCTTTTGTGCTGCCTAGAATTTAAAAACTTACAAATAAATCAGTAAGAGTGACCTGAAGCCCCGCTCAAACAAAGTTTTTTGATTAACATCAATAAGGTCGAAATCTAGACAAATACCAAAAACGGAAGGCCCGCCGGTTTACACTTGCTGTAAAAAACCCTCTTTTTTGCATATAGTACAATATACTATTACAAAATATTTGGGCGCGACGATTAGTTGGTTAAGGCGAAGCCCTTTACACTAATTCAGCTGGCGCCCATGGGTATGCACACAAAATAGGTGGAATCTGCAGTTGCAAGCTTTGCCGTTCTTTTTTCGCTTCATGTAGATTGAATTCTCAACTACTTTTAGCGTTGAAGATATGGTATGGTCATTACAATTGTGGATTCTTTAGCGAAGTCTGCTGATGATAGAACTTGGTGGTTCTTGAAATAGCTATACAGACAACCTGCTCACCTTTTGTGCTGCCTAGAATTTAAAAACTTACAAATAAATCAGTAAGAGTGACCTGAAGCCCCGCTCAAACAAAGTTTTTTGATTAACATCAATAAGGTCGAAATCTAGACAAATATGTAATGTAAAAAACCCTCTTTTTTGCATATAGTACAATATACTATTACAAAATATTTGGGCGCGACGATTAGTTGGTTAAGGCGAAGCCCTTTACACTAATTCAGCTGGCGCCCATGGGTATGCACACAAAAAAAAGGTGGAATCTGCAGTTGCAAGCCTTGCCGTTCTTTTTTCGCTTCATGTAGTTTGAATTCTCAACTACTTTTAGCGTTGAAGATATGGTATGGCCATTACAATTGTGGATTCTTTAGCGAAGTCTGCTGATGATAGAACTTGGTGGTTCTTGAAATAGCTATAAAGACAACCTGCTCACCTTTTGTGCTGCCTAGAATTTAAAAACTTACAAATAAATCAGTAAGAGTGACCTGAAGCCCCGCTCAAACAAAGTTTTTTGATTAACATCAATAAGGCCAAATCTAGACAAATACCAAAAACGGAAGGCCCGCCGGTTTACACTTGCTGTAAAAAACCCTCTTTTTGCATATAGTACAATATACTATTGCAAAATATTTGGGCGCGACGATTAGTTGGTTAAGGCGAAGCCCTTTACACTAATTCAGCTGGCGCCCATGGGTATGCACACAAAAAAAAGGAGGAATCTGCAGTTGCAAGCTTTGCCGTTCTTTTTTCGCTTCATGTAGTTTGAATTCTCAACTACTTTTAGCGTTGAAGATATGGTATGGCCATTACAATTGTGGATTCTTTAGCGAAGTCTGCTGATGATAGAACTTGGTGGTTCTTGAAATAGCTATACAGACAACCTGCTCACCTTTTGTGCTGCCTAGAATTTAAAAACTTACAAATAAATCAGTAAGAGTGACCTGAAGCCCCGCTCAAACAAAGTTTTTTGATTAACATCAATAAGGTCGAAATCTAGACAAATACCAAAAACGGAAGGCCCGCCGGTTTACACTTGCTTTCAAAAACCCTCTTTTTTGCATATAGTACAATATACTATTACAAAATATTTGGGCGCGACGATTAGTTGGTTAAGGCGAAGCCCTTTACACTAATTCAGCTGGCGCCCATGGGTATGCACACAAAATAGGTGGAATCTGCAGTTGCAAGCTTTGCCGTTCTTTTTTTCGCTTCATGTAGATTGAATTCTCAACTACTTTTAGCGTTGAAGATATGGTATGGCCATTACAATTGTGGATTCTTTAGCGAAGTCTGCTGATGATAGAACTTGGTGGTTCTTGAAATAGCTATACAGACAACCTGCTCACCTTTTGTGCTGCCTAGAATTTAAAAACTTACAAATAAATCAGTAAGAGTGACCTGAAGCCCCGCTCAAACAAAGTTTTTTGATTAACATCAATAAGGTCGAAATCTAGACAAATATGTAATGTAAAAAACCCTCTTTTTTGCATATAGTACAATATACTATTACAAAATATTTGGGCGCGACGATTATTTGGTTAAGGCGAAGCCCTTTACACTAATTCAGCTGGCGCCCATGGGTATGCCACAACAAAAAAAGGTGGAATCTGCAGTTGCAAGCCTTGCCGTTCTTTTTTCGCTTCATGTAGTTTGAATTCTCAACTACTTTTAGCGTTGAAGATATGGTATGGCCATTACAATTGTGGATTCTTTAGCGAAGTCTGCTGATGATAGAACTTGGTGGTTCTTGAAATAGCTATAAAGACAACCTGCTCACCTTTTGTGCTGCCTAGAATTTAAAAACTTACAAATAAATCAGTAAGAGTGACCTGAAGCCCCGCTCAAACAAAGTTTTTTGATTAACATCAATAAGGTCAAAATCTAGACAAATACCAAAAACGGAAGGCCCGCCGGTTTACACTTGCTGTAAAAAACCCTCTTTTTTGCATATAGTACAATGTACTATTACAAAATATTTGGGCGCGACGATTAGTTGGTTAAGGCGAAGCCCTTTACACTAATTCAGCTGGCGCCCATGGGTATGCACACAAAAAAAAGGTGGAATCTGCAGTTGCAAGCTTTGCCGTTCTTTTTTCGCTTCATGTAGTTTGAATTCTCAACTACTTTTAGCGTTGAAGATATGGTATGGCCATTACAATTGTGGATTCTTTAGCGAAGTCTGCTGATGATAGAACTTGGTGGTTCTTGAAATAGCTATACAGACAACCTGCTCACCTTTTGTGCTGCCTAGAATTTAAAAACTTACAAATAAATCAGTAAGAGTGACCTGAAGCCCCGCTCAAACAAAGTTTTTTGATTAACATCAATAAGGTCGAAATCTAGACAAATACCAAAAACGGAAGGCCCGCCGGTTTACACTTGCTGTAAAAAACCCTCTTTTTTGCATATAGTACAATATACTATTACAAAATATTTGGGCGCGACGATTAGTTGGTTAAGGCGAAGCCCTTTACACTAATTCAGCTGGCGCCCATGGGTATGCACACAAAAAAAGGTGGAATCTGCAGTTGCAAGCTTTGCCGTTCTTTTTTCGAATCATGTAGTTTGAATTCTCAACTACTTTTAGCGTTGAAGATATGGTATGGCCATTACAATTGTGGATTCTTTAGCGAAGTCTGCTGATGATAGAACTTGGTGGTTCTTGAAATAGCTATACAGACAACCTGCACACCTTTTGTGCTGCCTAGAATTTAAAAACTTACAAATAAATCAGTAAGAGTGACCTGAAGCCCCGCTCAAACAAAGTTTTTTGATTAACATCAATAAGGTCGAAATCTAGACAAATACCAAAAACGGAAGGCCCGCCGGTTTACACTTGCTTTCAAAAACCCTCTTTTTTGCATATAGTACAATATACTATTACAAAATATTTGGGCGCGACGATTAGTTGGTTAAGGCGAAGCCCTTTACACTAATTCAGCTGGCGCCCATGGGTATGCACACAAAAAAAAGGTGGAATCTGCAGTTGCAAGCTTTGCCGTTCTTTTTTCGCTTCATGTAGTTTGAATTCTCAACTACTTTTAGCGTTAGAGATATGGTATGGCCATTACAATTGTGGATTCTCTAGCGAAGTCTGCTGATGATAGAACTTGGTGGTTCTTGAAATAGCTATACAGATAACCTGCTCACCTTTTGTGCTGCCTAGAATTTAAAAACTTACAAATAAATCAGTAAGAGTGACCTGAAGCCCCGCTCAAACAAAGTTTTTTGATTAACATCAATAAGGTCGAAATCTAGACAAATACCAAAAACGGAAGGCCCGCCGGTTTACACTTGCTGTAAAAAACCCTCTTTTTTGCATATAGTACAATATACTATTACAAAATATTTGGGCGCGACGATTAGTTGGTTAAGGCGAAGCCCTTTACACTAATTCAGCTGGCGCCCATGGGTATGCACACAAAAAAGGTGGAATCTGCAGTTGCAAGCTTTGCCGTTCTTTTTTCGCTTCATGTAGTTTGAATTCTCAACTACTTTTAGCGTTGAAGATATGGTATGGCCATTACAATTGTGGATTCTTTAGCGAAGTCTGCTGATGATAGAACTTGGTGGTTCTTGAAATAGCTATACAGATAACCTGCTCACCTTTTGTGCTGTCTAGAATTTAAAAACTTACAAATAAATCAGTAAGAGTGACCTGAAGCCCCGCTCAAACAAAGTTTTTTGATTAACATCAATAAGGTCGAAATCTAGACAAATACCAAAAACGGAAGGCCCGCCGGTTTACACTTGCTGTAAAAAACCCTCTTTTTTGCATATAGTACAATATACTATTACAAAATATTTGGGCGCGACGATTATTTGGTTAAGGCGAAGCCCTTTACACTAATTCAGCTGGCGCCCATGGGTATGCACACAAAAAAAGGTGGAATCTGCAGTTGCAAGCTTTGCCGTTCTTTTTTCGCTTCATGTAGTTTGAATTCTCAACTACTTTTAGCGTTGAAGATATGGTATGGCCATTACAATTGTGGATTCTTTAGCGAAGTCTGCTGATGATAGAACTTGGTGGTTCTTGAAATAGCTATAAAGACAACCTGCTCACCTTTTGTGCTGCCTAGAATTTAAAAACTTACAAATAAATCAGTAAGAGTGACCTGAAGCCCCGCTCAAACAAAGTTTTTTGATTAACATCAATAAGGTTGAAATCTAGACAAATACCAAAAACGGAAGGCCCGCCGGTTTACACTTGCTGTAAAAAACCCTCTTTTTTGCATATAGTACAATATACTATTACAAAATATTTGGGCGCGACGATTAGTTGGTTAAGGCGAAGCCCTTTACACTAATTCAGCTGGCGCCCATAGGTATGCACACAAAAAAAGGTGGAATCTGCAGTTGCAAGCTTTGCCGTTCTTTTTTCGATTCATGTAGTTTGAATTCTCAACTACTTTTAGCGTTGAAGATATGGTATGGCCATTACAATTGTGGATTCTTTAGCGAAGTCTGCTGATGAGCAAACTTCTTGGCTTCATTAAACGTTGGGCCAAAGAATTTGATGATCCCTATGTAACAAAGGTTTTATACACTTCGTTAGTTCGCCCTACTCTAGAATATTGCTCGCCAGTGTGGAACCCGCAATATGATGTTCACCAGCGTAGTATTGAATCGGTACAGAAGCAATTCCTTAAGTTTGCGCTACGCGGTCTAAATTGGGACCCGGGTCTTCGCCTACCTTCTTATTCTGACAGACTTCTTCTTATTAATCTTCCTTCACTTTATAACCGTAGGCTTGGTTTTTGCATTCTCTTTCTCCATAAACTAGTCAACGGCGAAGTCATTTTTACCAATTTACTAAATACGCTGTATTTTTGTGTTCACTCACGTCGGACCAGAAACTTTTATCCTATTCACCTTAGTAAATGTCTGACTAACTACTCTCTTCACGAACCTTTTCGCGTTCTTTGCCAATCTTTTAACAACCTTTCTCACCTTATCTCTCCTCATCTTTCTGTCACTTCTCTTCGCGCTATACTTTTTAATCATCTACAGCGAAACCAATGAAAATATTCTGGACTTGGATTGGCTGCAACTCATCCCTGGCCACATTGGCTGTGAATCGGGGCATAGCTGGCACCTTGTGCAAATAAAACACCTCCACCGGGTCGGGGAAGTTTAGTTGTGTATAAAGCTAAGCTACCTTATTCATTTAATTACTATCTGTCTTTAGCTTAAGCTTTTTCGTCGATTGCTGTGTTAGTTGACGTAAATAAAATAAAATAAAAATGATAGAACTTGGTGGTTCTTGAAATAGCTATACAGACAACCTGCTCACCTTTTGTGCTGCCTAGAATTTAAAAACTTACAAATAAATCAGTAAGAGTGACCTGAAGCCCCGCTCAAACAAAGTTTTTTGATTAACATCAATAAGGTCGAAATCTAGACAAATACCAAAAACGGAAGGCCCGCCGGTTTACACTTGCTGTAAAAAACCCTCTTTTTTGCATATAGTACAATATACTATTACAAAATATTTGGGCGCGACGATTAGTTGGTTAAGGCGAAGCCCTTTACACTAATTCAGCTGGCGCCCATGGGTATGCACACAAAAAAAGGTGGAATCTGCAGTTGCAAGCTTTGCCGTTCTTTTTTCGCTTCATGTAGTTTGAATTCTCAACTACTTTTAGCGTTGAAGATATGGTATGGCCATTACAATTGTGGATTCTTTAGCGAAGTCTGCTGATGATAGAACTTGGTGGTTCTTGAAATAGCTATACAGACAACCTGCACACCTTTTGTGCTGCCTAGAATTTAAAAACTTACAAATAAATCAGTAAGAGTGACCTGAAGCCCCGCTCAAACAAAGTTTTTTGATTAACATCAATAAGGTCGAAATCTAGACAAATACCAAAAACGGAAGGCCCGCCGGTTTACACTTGCTTTCAAAAACCCTCTTTTTTGCATATAGTACAATATACTATTACAAAATATTTGGGCGCGACGATTAGTTGGTTAAGGCGAAGCCCTTTACACTAATTCAGCTGGCGCCCATGGGTATGCACACAAAAAAAAGGTGGAATCTGCAGTTGCAAGCTTTGCCGTTCTTTTTTCGCTTTATGTAGTTTGAATTCTCAACTACTTTTAGCGTTAGAGATATGGTATGGCCATTACAATTGTGGATTCTTTAGCGAAGTCTGCTGATGATAGAACTTGGTGGTTCTTGAAATAGCTATACAGATAACCTGCTCACCTTTTGTGCTGCCTAGAATTTAAAAACTTACAAATAAATCAGTAAGAGTGACCTGAAGCCCCGCTCAAACAAAGTTTTTTGATTAACATCAATAAGGTCGAAATCTAGACAAATACCAAAAACGGAAGGCCCGCCGGTTTACACTTGCTGTAAAAAACCCTCTTTTTTGCATATAGTACAATATACTATTACAAAATATTTGGGCGCGACGATTAGTTGGTTAAGGCGAAGCCCTTTACACTAATTCAGCTGGCGCCCATGGGTATGCACACAAAAAAGGTGGAATCTGCAGTTGCAAGCTTTGCCGTTCTTTTTTCGCTTCATGTAGTTTGAATTCTCAACTACTTTTAGCGTTGAAGATATGGTATGGCCATTACAATTGTGGATTCTTTAGCGAAGTCTGCTGATGATAGAACTTGGTGGTTCTTGAAATAGCTATACAGATAACCTGCTCACCTTTTGTGCTGTCTAGAATTTAAAAACTTACAAATAAATCAGTAAGAGTGACCTGAAGCCCCGCTCAAACAAAGTTTTTTGATTAACATCAATAAGGTCGAAATCTAGACAAATACCAAAAACGGAAGGCCCGCCGGTTTACACTTGCTGTAAAAAACCCTCTTTTTTGCATATAGTACAATATACTATTACAAAATATTTGGGCGCGACGATTATTTGGTTAAGGCGAAGCCCTTTACACTAATTCAGCTGGCGCCCATGGGTATGCACACAAAAAAAGGTGGAATCTGCAGTTGCAAGCTTTGCCGTTCTTTTTTCGCTTCATGTAGTTTGAATTCTCAACTATATATATGGTATGGCCATTACAATTGTGGATTCTTTAGCGAAGTCTGCTGATGATAGAACTTGGTGGTTCTTGAAATAGCTATAAAGACAACCTGCTCACCTTTTGTGCTGCCTAGAATTTAAAAACTTACAAATAAATCAGTAAGAGTGACCTGAAGCCCCGCTCAAACAAAGTTTTTTGATTAACATCAATAAGGTTGAAATCTAGACAAATACCAAAAACGGAAGGCCCGCCGGTTTACACTTGCTGTTTTTTTTGCATATAGTACAATATACTATTACAAAATATTTGGGCGCGACGATTAGTTGGTTAAGGCGAAGCCCTTTACACTAATTCAGCTGGCGCCCATAGGTATGCACACAAAAAAAGGTGGAATCTGCAGTTGCAAGCTTTGCCGTTCTTTTTTCGATTCATGTAGTTTGAATTCTCAACTACTTTTAGCGTTGAAGATATGGTATGGCCATTACAATTGTGGATTCTTTAGCGAAGTCTGCTGATGAGCAAACTTCTTGGCTTCATTAAACGTTGGGCCAAAGAATTTGATGATCCCTATGTAACAAAGGTTTTATACACTTCGTTAGTTCGCCCTACTCTAGAATATTGCTCGCCAGTGTGGAACCCGCAATATGATGTTCACCAGCGTAGTATTGAATCGGTACAGAAGCAATTCCTTAAGTTTGCGCTACGCGGTCTAAATTGGGACCCGGGTCTTCGCCTACCTTCTTATTCTGACAGACTTCTTCTTATTAATCTTCCTTCACATTATAACCGTAGGCTTGTTTTTTGCATTCTCTTTCTCCATAAACTAGTCAACGGCGAAGTCATTTTTACCAATTTACTAAATACGCTGTATTTTTGTGTTCACTCACGTCGGACCAGAAACTTTTATCCTATTCACCTTAGTAAATGTCTGACTAACTACTCTCTTCACGAACCTTTTCGCGTTCTTTGCCAATCTTTTAACAACCTTTCTCACCTTATCTCTCCTCATCTTTCTGTCACTTCTCTTCGCGCTATACTTTTTAATCATCTACAGCGAAACCAATGAAAATATTCTGGACTTGGATTGGCTGCAACTCATCCCTGGCCACATTGGCTGTGAATCGGGGCATAGCTGGCACCTTGTGCAAATAAAACACCTCCACCGGGTCGGGGAAGTTTAGTTGTGTATAAAGCTAAGCTACCTTATTCATTTAATTACTATCTGTCTTTAGCTTAAGCTTTTTCGTCGATTGCTGTGTTAGTTGACGTAAATAAAATAAAATAAAAATGATAGAACTTGGTGGTTCTTGAAATAGCTATACAGACAACCTGCACACCTTTTGTGCTGCCTAGAATTTAAAAACTTACAAATAAATCAGTAAGAGTGACCTGAAGCCCCGCTCAAACAAAGTTTTTTGATTAACATCAATAAGGTCGAAATCTAGACAAATACCAAAAACGGAAGGCCCGCCGTTTTACACTTGCTGTAAAAAACCCCCTTTTTGCATATAGTACAATATACTATTACAAAATATTTGGGCGCGACGATTAGTTGGTTAAGGCGAAGCCCTTTACACTAATTCAGCTGGCGCCCATGGGTATGCACACAAAAAAAGGTGGAATCTGCAGTTGCAAGCTTTGCCGTTCTTTTTTCGCTTCATGTAGTTTGAATTCTCAACTACTTTTAACGTTGAAGATATGGTATGGCCATTACAATTGTGGATTCTTTAGCGAAGTCTGCTGATGATAGAACTTGGTGGTTCTTGAAATAGCTATACAGACAACCTGCTCACCTTTTGTGATGCCTAGTATTTAAAAACTTACAAATAAATCAGTAAGAGTGACCTGAAGCCCCGCTCAAACAAAGTTTTTTGATTAAAGTGTTATTAAAAAAAAAATATTTGCAATCAATGTGTTCAATGTATGTGTTCGAACTATTTCCATGCCAAACTAGTTTCCTCACGCGCGTATCTACTCACATACATACATCTTCATCTGTTGATGTACGCGCATATGTATATATCCATACACATACATATAATTCCTTCGCACATTTACCGCACACAAACAATAATTTAAATTGCAATTCACGTATGCATCGCGAATTCTTGTGTGTCCGAATTGGTTCAATTGCAAAAATTAATCTCCTCATGCGCGTATCCACTTGCATACATACATCGCCATCTGTTGATGTACGCGCATATGTACATATCCATATACACATAATTCATTCGCACATTTACCACAACACAAAAAACAAAAAAAGTTGTTAATAGCAATTAACGTCTTACCGCACTTGAGCGTTCGGGTGTTAGTACTGAGAATTGGGATGTCTTACTTATCGCCATCTGCACTAGTAAATTGCCGAAGGCCACAATCCTCCTGTGGGAGCAATCAGTGCCAAATAAGACTGTCGTCTCCACTTGGTACGATTTGAACCGATTCCTCACCGATCGGTATCGTGTCCTGAAAGCTACAAAAGAACATAAGTCGGCCCCAAGTGTCCAAGCCATCAGAATTAGACCCCGCAAATCCTCTGCGACGATGGAGGTTCGCTTTTCCCGCGAAAGCTCAGCTGAAACCTGCGTCTTGCAAGCTGTGCCATCGGGAGAATCACCCAATATGGCTTTGCCCTAGTTTCCTTGACATGCCTGTTCAGGGGCGTTTGGAAACCATTAGACAGCAGGGACTCTGTTTTAACTGTTTTGCTCGCGGTCATCAAGTGAAGGGCTGCTCCAGTGCGCATAATTGCCATACCTGCAAGGAACGTCATCATACTCTGTTGTATCCTATTGATGTGTCCGTGTCCTCGCCGTCCCCTGCGCAAGTCCCACCATGCAGCGCCACAGAGCGTCCGTCCACGAGCAACCAGCTCCAAATTGTCGGCGGCCATTCCAACTGTTTTCCCACATCCTCGGAAAGCGGATCAAAAAGGATATTGGTGATTTCGTCGGGCTAGAAACCATCTTTGTTCTGTGTGGAGTTATCATGCCTGACCCTCCGGTGTCTCAATTAGTTTCGTCGGGCTAGAAACCATCTTTGTTCTGTGTGGAGTTATCATGCCTGACCCTCCGGTGTCTCAATTAGTTTTCGCTGCACAGTCGCGAGTTAGCCCGGAAGCAAAAACTCAAGTAAAAACTCATCACCAAGTTTTGGGATGTGGAAGACTTTCCCGAAAAGGAGGATGACGTATTCTGCGAGCGGAATTTCCAGAGGACCACCCGAAGAGGGAAGGACGGCCGATATGTTGTGTCCCTACCGTTCAAAGGTCCGAATAGCGTCGACTTGTGTCATTGAAGACCGATCACGCTGGCTCAATTCCTGCGGAATGAAGCACGCCTTCTCAAGAATACCGTCCTTGAAACGCAGTACGATGCCATAATTCAGGTGGGCCATATGATTCGGGTGACGCCGCCTCAGGATGAAAAAAACTTCTATCTCCCCCATCATGCGGTTTTTAAGATCGACAGCACCACCACCAAGGTACGCGTGGTATTTAAGGCGTCGAGCTCCTCCACACGAGGCGTCAGCCTTAACGATGTCTTGCACACCGGGCACTCTTCAGGCCGATCTCATGCTTCAGGTACTGAAATGGCGGTTCTTTCAGTTCGTTTTCAACGCTGACATAACGCAGATGTATCGACAAATCGGGAGGATTTTCTCGAGCTGGAAGACGCGAGCATTGCGAAACCCTTGGGAATCCGCTGGCAAGCCGCGGAGGACGTCTTCTTCTGGCACGAATCTCTGCAGGATTACCCAGGCCTCAGTCAACTCCGCATCCCCCGTTGGCTAAACACCAGCGATAAGCTCTCGTGGGAGCTTCATGGCTTCTGTGACGCAACACAGAAAGCGTATGGAGCAGCCCTATATGTGCTGATTCGGTACGACGATCAAGTAAAAGTCCATTTATTAACGGCTAAGACCCGTGTAGCTCCAGTCAAAACCGTCTCGCTGCCTCGGTTGGAGTTGTGCGGAGCGGTTTTGCTAGCCGATCTCTGGGCGTCGATCGTTCCTGAACTCCCAATCCCACCTGCAACCTCCCAGTTTTGGACCGACTCCACCATCGTGTTGGCTTGGCTCAATAAACCCCCGTGCAGTTGGTCCACCTTCGTGGCCAATCGGGTATCCAGCATTTCCAAAAGCACCAGTGGCCAAAGCTGGTCACATGTGGGAGTCTCCGCGGCCGAGCTATCGACCAGTAGCCTCTGGTGGCATGGGCCGGACTGGCTCCGGCGGGATCCCGAGTACTGGCCAATTTTCAATAATGAACTTCCAGCGCGCTTCTCAATCTGAACCCATTTCTCGACCAGCATGGGTTACTCCGCTCCTGCGGACGACTCCGGGCCGCTGAGTCCCTCCGATAATTTCACACGCCTGCTTGTCGAATTCGCCCACCGCATCACGTTGCATGGCGGCAACCAACTGATGGTGCGGTATCTGCGCACCAAATTCTGGATCCCACGGATTAAGAACCTGGTGAAGTCCCACATCAAGGGGTGTAAAGTCTGCATCGTTCATCGTCGACGACTACAGACTCAGATGATGGGTGATCTCCCTCGAGAGCGCATTACGTACTCCAGGCCCTTCACTCACACGGGCATTGACTTCGCAGGGCCGTTCTAGATCAAGAACTACGCCGGGCGTGAGTGTCTCATAACTAAGGGTTATGTCTGCGTCTTTGTGTGTTTCAGCACGAAGGCGATCCATCTTGAGGCTACCTCCGACCTCACCACTGAACGATTTCTTGCAGCCTTCTCTCGGTTTGTCGCACGGAGACAATGCCCACAGCGCATTTACTCCGACAATGGCAAAACCTTCGTAGGGGCCTCAAAGGCGCTCGAAAAAGATTTCCTGAACGCCCACAGCGCATTTACTCCGACAATGGCAAAACCTTCGTAGGGGCCTCAAAGGCGCTCGAAAAAGATTTCCTGAACGCCACCAAGCATGATATAATGAAGGCATTTCCCCAGCACATTTTATCCTGGCAGTTCATTTCGCCAAGCGCGCCCCATATGGGAGGACTGTGGGAAGCAGGGGTCAAAAGTTTTAAGACCCTGTTTTACAAGTCATCTTCCACTGTCAAGTACACGTTCCTGTGTAGGATAGAAGCGTGCCTAAACTCCAGGCCAATTTCTCCCATGAGCGAGGATCCAGAGGATCTGCTGGCCCTAAGCCCGGGACATTTCCTGATTGGAGGACCGCTCTTATCCATTGCGGAACCGGAAATTCTGGTTGAGCCTATGTCGCTGATCAACCGATGGCAGCGACTGAAGGCAATCCAGCAGGCTTTCTGCCGCCGCTGGAAGAGTGAGTACCTCAAGGAGCTTCACGGCAGTGTCGGCGCTTCCTGAACCTCCGAGGGGAAAAGCGGCTCAGCGTGGTGCTTATAAATAAGTACTGTCCCAATTGCTTGGCACACGAGCACTCATCCGACGCGTGCCGGACTCGCCATGGTTGCCGAAGATGCGGGCAAAGGCACCATACCCTGCTCCATATGGCCGACCAACCGCCGAGACCACGAGCCTCAGCCCGTCGTCGCAGCCCATCACCCTCCCCCGGGCGTGCTGCACCACCGCCACAACCCCGTTCCAGATCTTCGTCCGACCGCTCCGCTTCCCCAGAGGGCGCACCAGAGATCTCGCTCTCCTCCCCGCTCCACGCCAGGACGACGACTGTCATGCCAACAGCAGTCCTCCGGTTGGGCAATGGCTCGAAATCTTCGAGACCCGCGTCCTCCTCGATGCGTGTGCGGCTGAGAGCCGCATCAATCTTTCTTTTGCCCGGTCCCTGGGGTTGGCTGTGACCAAAGTCGAGGTCGACCAAGCCTGCACGGCCGTCCTCGAGTCGAGGTCTGACAAGACTTTCCGACGGAATGTTATATTCCGGGTCGAAGAGGACCTGCTCATCCGCACTCCCATCCGGGAAGTGTCGGCGCCGGTCCGGGAGAAATTCGCCACCCTGATCCTAGGCGACCCCTATTTCTATCGGCCGGCGTCGGTGTCCGAGGTGCTCGGGGCAGACCTCTATCCTGAGGTCATCCAACCAGGCTGTGTGCCCGGTCATAGCGGTACGCCCGCAGCCCAGAGCACCGTGTTTGGATGGGTCGTCTCCGGCTCTTGTGGGATCTAGGCGCTCCAGGACGCTGCCGTCCCCCATCCATTAAATGTCCAGGGTGGCAATTGCAACATGTTGCAAGGGGGGGCGATATGTTCACGCCACCGGGTGAACAGCAGTGAGCGGCGAAGAGCAGTGAGGGAGTGAGGAGGGTTTTTTGATCCTCGGCATCTACGGTCACACCAGGAGGGGTGACTTGATTTTTCCAATGGGCATCGCCATTTAATCTAATACGAGATTTCAACCCGAACACCCGTTCTTTTCTTGTGATTTGCTTTTACTTTTTTTCGATCTTAATTTTTCCAACCCGCATCCATCTCGTGTGTGTCAGGACATATTGTAAAGTAATATCAATAAATATAGATTAGTTTAAAACGAAGTCCTCGCGCGTTTTAATTACTTACTACACCAGACCCTTGAAGACATTGGCACCTGCCAACCACTTGCGGCTTATTTGGATTCTTCCGCCCCTCCACGAACAAGATAAATCCTGGGGATATTGCAGGCGGCCCTAATCATTTATTATTGGGTTGATCTGTCATTTCATTTAAGACGAGTTCTATTATTAGTTCGGGTAAGGAAATTGGCAAGAACATTAGGTTGATGATGCAATGTAAGCCACTCGCTTTCACTTTAAGCTGTGACTTTTTTGCTTCGATGTGCTTGCGCTAAGTTAGTCCTTTGTCTAGGTGGATGCCAAGGTAAGTGACAGGAATTGAGGAATTGGTACGTTGTTTAGCATTAGAGCTGGACAGTTTCTTCAGTTAAGCGTAAACGTAACATGTTTGCATTTCTGCTCGTTGACCCGGATACGCCAGGTTGCTAGCCATTCCTCTACCACCTTGAGGTGTTCCTCTAATTTTGCAGAGGCTTGTATTGGGCATTTGGATCTGCTGAGGATTGCCGTGTCAAAGGCAAAAGTGGACGTTGTAAGTCCTAAACTCGTTGGTAAGTCTGCAGTGTACAGCAGGTAGAGCAATGGACCGAGTACCCTGCCTTGCGGTACACCAGCTTTGATTTCAAAGTCAGCCGAGACGGAGCCATTACATCTTACAGCGAATTTCCTAATGTAAAGGAAAGAATCCATGAGTTGTGTAGGAGTTTCTGCCGGATTTTGAACATCAGACCCTCCAGCCAAACTCTATCGAAAGCCTGGGCAACGTCGAGAAATACAGCCGCACAGTATTCTTTTAGTTCGAATGCTGTTGGTATTTCGGATGTTATGCGATTGACTTGTTCAATTGTCCCATGTTTTTCGCGGAAGCCGAACTGGTGTCAAGGGATTGTGTTCTCCGATGCCAGAAATGAGTTAGTCGGATCTGCAGGACCTTTTAAAAAAGCTTCGAAAGACATGGTAGCAAACTAATTGGCCTATAGGCTGATGGCTGGGTTTTGTTCTTTTCCACTTTAGGAATCATGATGATAGTGGACCTTTTCCATGCTCTTGGGAAGTAGCCAATACTTATTATAGCGTTGAACAGTTTGCAGATGTATTGTATGACGATGATAGGGAGTTCTAGAATAATTTTCGGTGTGATTAGTTCATGAACAGGGGCTTTGTTCGGCTTCATGTGGTTTTTAATAACTGCAGTGATCTCTTTCGATTGGAGTTCCGAGTACTCACTATCCGTTAATATGCTCGAAGGGGGAAGTTCAAATGAGTTTGATAATGGATTTGACCATTTTAAGATGTTTGGCATATACGGATGCCCTCTCTTCGTCACTGCGGGCCCAGTGTTGGGTGGGCTTTCCACAGAGGATGTTTAGTGCTGGTTGGACTGAGCTTTTCTATGTATTTTCTTTTGAGAACTGCTTTCCTCTTAACTCCTTGGAGAGGTTGCGATTGGCATGCCTTAGGCGAAGTTTTGCTGCTGGTGATCGAGTAATCTGCCATTCTCTTCTTAGACGTCGTTTTTGCGTTACAAATTGTTCTATCCGCCGGTTCGTAGACCTGTCAACAGGTTTAGTGTAGGTACAGGCATGTGGAGTATACACTCTTGCTGCAGCTCCCATCATCGACTAAAGTGCAGAGACGCGAACATGTCAATGTCATCTGCAGCATCCAGTTTCGGCGAACAGTCAATGTGGGCACTCATGTACATTTTAAATTTAAGCCAATTTGTTTTGTTGCTTGTAAGCCTATATGGGCGATCAAGTACTTGAGGTCTTGTTAATAGTGAGAATAGCACTGGAGAGTGATCGGAGGTTAAATCTAGCAGTGTACCCGCAGTGATCCGATTAAGCGGAATCCTCTTGGTTATTGCGAAATCAATCAAGTCAGGCACTTTCTGTGGATCTGTGGACCAATAAGTAGGCCTACCCGCTGAGACGCAATCCATCTTTTTGAGTGTGTTGACTATTGTGTTGTACAACTGCTTGCCTTTAGGATTCACCAACCGAGACGCCCAGTGCGTATGTTTGCCCTTATAGTCCCCTGCTGCAATGAAGCGATCTCCGAGTGTGTTAAACAAATTGGTAAATTCCTTTTCAGAGATTGAGAAGCGTGGTGGGCAGTACAGGGCAACCAAAGTAGTGTTGCCGCAGCTGGTTTGGACGGTTATAGCAGTTGCATGTAGGTGCTGTGTTTCAAATCTGTTAAGGAACGAGTGTTTTATACGGTTTTTGATTAGGATACCAGTCCCGCAATGAGCTTTTCCGTCTGGATGGTTTGTTGCATAGAAGGTATATTTTGGTATTTGAAAATTATTTTTTGATGTTAAATGTGTTTTCGAAATCAGCAAAACGTCGATTTTACTTGAGTCTAGGAATAGTTGTAGTTCATTTTTGGGCTTGGAGATGACGTTAGCAAAGACATAGACGTAGGGAAGCCATTATTTACTCTCGATAAGCTTCTGGATAAGCAGCATCAGTTCCTGCATACAGTTTTGCATGAGCGTCATAAAAGCGGTCATGTTTTGATTCAGTGAGATCAATAGGGTCTCTAAGCCACTTGGAATTTGCTGGCCAAGTTCTGGTGCGCTAGGTTGCGGATTCGGTAGATGGTAGAGTGACGAGGTCTCTTTCGGGGGCTCCGTCTGTCCAGTTCGTAGCACAGTAGCGAAGGATACACTAGGACTGTTTGTTGCAGGCATGTTAGATGATCTAACAGCCTTGGCGAAGAATACCTCCGGTGTTTTAGAGGCGTTGAAGGTGATTTTTGGTCCAGCTGGGGGTTGCGCCCGTTTAGGTGTGATTTAAGATCCTTGAAGACAATACATCCTCTGTAGTTGGCTGTGTGGTTCAATCCACAGTTACTGCATACGCGACGTTGATTCTATCCTTGGTGCAAATGCCATCTTTATGATGTTTGCAGCAGCCAACACACACTGACATAAGATTGCAATTGTTAGAGGTTGGGTTGTATTCTTGTCAGTTTCTACACAACGGTAGTTGGTATCTCTTATGGGGCTCTTCTACGGTAATTTTTCTGTGCAATAGGAGCTGAAGGTTGTTGATTGGGTGCACTTCACTTGTCTTCGACCGCTTTGCATCTGGTTGGAGCTCTATTTTAAAGAGCGGCTGTGCGACTTTGTTCCTGTTGATGATGTTACCAACAGTCTTAACCGCAAAGTTTTTTTCCGGCTAATGCGTCTGCTATTTCTTGAGTTGGGAGCGATGGCTCAATCCCCTTCAACACAACCTGGAGCCCTTTACTGCTTTTTAGTTGGTAGGTATAGAAGTAGATGTTAGCATTACGGAGGTACTTTTCGATGATGCGGAAATTGTCCTCAGTTTGGGTTTGACATTTAATTTCTTTTTATGTTACCCCTATTGAGAGGGGTTTCAACAAAGTTATTTGTCCCTACAGCGCCAGCTTAATCGTCTTGCTGATCGGCAAGAATTTTGAAACGATTCCCGCTTAGGAGTGCTACTCGTTCATTTGGTTTGGTTATTTTCGGCGTATTGTTATGACCGGGTTCCACTTTTATTAATATTGAATAAGTGAACACGTCAGTTCTGTTTAGTGGTCTTGTTCAGATTGATTTTTATTTCAAAAATATCCTTTGGCTTAACCTATTGTTACATATATATTCTTATGCTGCGACTTAGGCGACAGCTACAAAAGAGAGGGAGAGTGTCAGTACATACATACATATTGTTGGAGCGCTTGCATCAAAGTGCATGGTCAGCGTTCACACGCTGGCCTGGCCCTAGCTCATGTTTCGCCTGTGCATTGCTGCTCATGTGTATATAAGTTAGGAGTTTCCATTTCCCTTATAGGTCAATTCTTACCATTTCCTTCCTTAGGAACAAGGATTGGACTTGGGAAACTCTGAGTTTTTATAGTGAAACACCACACAAGGAAATGAAAGATGTGGGTTGCTTAGTTGACTAAAGTGAGAAGTGATATAGGTCGCGATTCACTTAGGTATACGCGTGTGTGTGGTCTGTTAGTGTACCTAGAATGTTTTTTTTTTTTTTTTTTAATTCATTTATTTAAGAAAGGATAGAAAGAAGAATTTACAAAAGATTTAGGAATATATGAAGTTGCGGAGAGGGAAAAGCGTGTGGGACTGCCAGCGGGGGTATTGCTTCACACGATCTTGCCTCCACCGCACATCCTCTTATCAGGTTCTGTTTGCCAGTTGTTCTTCGCTGCGCAGTTCGGCCATGGTGACCGCTGCGAATTTGTTGAAGGCATCCCAATTGGCCTTCCGCAGTATGATTAGCGGTACCAGATTTATTGCTGACGCCTGCACCCCGAGTACCACTTGCAGATTTCTTCTGTGAGTGTCGAAGCGGCCACAACTGAACAGAATGTGTTCAGCAGTCTCTTCCTCACCGTTGTTGCACCATGGGCACGCTGGGCTTGCAGCATGCCGAAATCTGTAAAGGTAACTCCGAAAGCAACCGTGTCCGCTCAGTAGCTGTGTCAGGTTGAAGTTGACTTCGCCGTGTCTCCTATTAAGCCATGTTTCGAGATTTGGGATAAGTCGGTGAGTCCATCTGCCTTTTTCAGACTCGTCCCACAGCGCCTGCCATCTAGAAATACTTATGCTCCGCTCCCTCTTGCGGATTGTAGCCCTTTCGATTTGGGTAATTCTCGGGTCTTTTAGTTTGCTGAAAAGTTGTTTGGTCTCGTCTGCTAGGAGTCGGATAGGAATTGTGCCTGCTGGCACCATAGCAGCAATTCCAGAGATCGTGCGGAAACCGGAGCAGACTCTGAGCGCGCTGAGTCTATAGACGGATTCCATGTCCCGTGCATATGATTTTGTGGCCATGGCCTCGGCCCAGACCGGAGCGCCGTAAAGCATTATGGCGTTTGTGACTCCGTGGAGCAGCAATCTGCGGCTCTGTGTGGGACCCTTCGTGTTGCACATTAGGCGCGATAAGGCAGCGCCGGTAGCCCTCGCTTTCGTTGCTGATTCTTTGAGGTGGTCTTTGAACGTTAACCTGGAATCGATAAGTATGCCAAGGTACTTTATTGAGTTTTTGCTGGTTATTTGCGCGGAGCCAGCCTGAATTGTTTCAATCTCTACTTTCTTCCGACTGCTTACGAGCACTGCCTCAGTTTTATGTTCGGCCAAGTGAAGGCCCATTGAGGCCAACCACTGTTGAACTCGGAGTTCAACTTCGTTTAAATGTTTCGCCACACAAACTAAGGCGATGTCATCGGCAAAGCCAATGGTCTCAACTCCTTTAGGCATATTCAGGTTTAGCACTCCGTTGTACATTGCATTCCAGAGTAGCGGCCCCCTGACAGAGCCCTGTGGAACTCCACCGGTAATGCTATAATCTTTTCCTCCATCATAGGTGTCCACATGCAACCATCTGTTGTTGAGGTAGCTGCTAACTACCTTCAACAGGTACGCCGGAACTCTATAGTTATGCAGAGCCTCCAATATGCAGGACCATCTTGCCGAGTTGAAAGCATTATTAACATCTAGTGTGGCTATTAGGCAGTATTCTTTTGATCCGCCTTTCCATCTATCGCCGGCGGTAGCGTTTCGAGCTATTTTAACCACTTTCTGAATAGCATCTAGTGTAGATCTTCCCTTGCGAAAACCAAACTGGTTTTCGGAAATTGCTTGGTTGGCCTGCAAGGCTTGGTCTAGCCTGTCCACTACTATTCTTTCTAGGAGTTTTCCCGTCGAGTCTAGTAGGCAGATGGGTCTGTAGGCAGAGGGCTCTCCCATTTGTTTTCCTGGTTTAGGTAAGAGCACTAGGTTCTGTTGTTTATATAGGTCGGGGAATATGCCATCGTTGAGGCATTTGGTGAAGGCGAATGCAAACTTTTCAGGGTGCTGGAAGGCAGCAATCTTTAATGCTTCGTTCGGGATACAGTCGGGGCCAGGGGAGGAATTGATTTTAATGCGTCCTACAGCTGTTAGTATTTCTTGTGATGTGACCGGCGGTATGCCTGCTACATCATAGTTAACTGTGACAAAATTGCTTGGTGCCTGGGTGGGGAACAGTTCCCTTACTATTGCATCCATTTCGATGCTAGAAGGTGGTTCTATGCGCTGGAAAGATTTAAGCCTCTTCATAACAATTTTATATGGCCTGCCCCATACATAATTTGCTGCTTCTGTGAGTAGATCGTCGAAACAGGCCTTTTTGCTACGGCGAATAGCCATCTTGAGCTCTCTGCGCTTTGCCTCAAATTCTAGACGGTATGACTCAGAGTCTTCACTACCCCCTTCTGGCTCGATGACACAGCTTACGGAGTTTGGCAATCTCTTCGTTCCACCAATATGCTGGTCTGTGGTTCATGGGACAGGCATTTTTCCGGGGCATGCAGGCGTTGCACGCGTCAGTTAGCCAGGCGTTAAGCTCGTCTGCTGTATATGCCTCGATATTGTGCTGCTCAAGAGTTCTAGTGAAGACTTGGACATCTAACATTTTCGAATTGAATATTTGGGGTTTCGTTATCCGCCGTTCCGACCGCCGCTGATTATCAATTGTGCAGATAATTGCATTGTGGTCGCTAGCTGTGTAATGGGGACTCAATACCCACCGTGCATGTGTGCAGAGTGCACTGGTGACGAATGTTAGATCAATTATAGATCCTATTTTGCCACGTTGGAATGTGAAGCCGTTGCCTGTGTTAAGGAGCGCCAAGTCGATTGACGCGAATGCTTCAAGAAGTGCTTGGCCTCTTGCATTGGTGGAGGAGCTGCCCCATTCCGCTGCCCATGCATTGAAGTCCCCAGCAACAATTGCCGGCTTGTGGCATCGGATCTGATCCGACAGCTCTTCTATTACACCGCAGAATTCTCCGAGGCTATATGAGGGGGGTAGATAGCAGCTAAAAATCCAGTACTCTCTTATTTTGGCTCTAACAAAACCGTTGAAGGATGCAGGGAATTTTATCTGGCACGGTGTGGTCCCACATGCCCAGATCGCTGCTTTTCCCGAATTGTTTTGTGCCCATGTCGTGGTAGTAAAATTTTTATAAGGCTCACTGATAATAGCAACGTCTGTGCCGAGCTCTCTGACAGTCTGTGACAGCAAGTCTTGTGCTGCCTCGCAGTGGTTGAGATTTATTTGAATAAATCTCATTATTGTTTTATTGTAGACATCCCTTTCGGCCCGTGAGGGCACCTATGGCTGCCTGCCGTGTGTGCATAATCAGCGTTTCCACTGGCAACACAGAGGCAACATGAAGGGCTATTATTGCACTCTTTTTATCTTGTGACCCGATTTGCCACATCTTAGGCAGAGGCCAGTTCGATCGGTTTCGCTGGTGCATTTAGACGCGATATGGCCGTATTTTAGGCATTTTAGGCACCTTCTCGGAGTATTGTCTAGGCGTATGGGGCAGACATTCCAGCGAACGTTTAATGTTCCAGCTTGAAGGATGTCGTTAGCTGCCGTAGTTGGGACGCTTACTGTAGCTCTCTGGCAACCTGAATAAGATTTGCGCAGACTCTTAATGGCGGTCACGTCAATCTTCACCTTGAGCCTGTTCCCGAACGCTGCTACTATCTCTTCTTTGGTGGTTTCACCATCAAGCTCTCTGATATCCAGCCTGGTTTCGCTTATCAAAGCAGAGGCTGCAAACTGGCTGCCCAATGCAGAACCAATATCATCGCTTATTTGGCTTAGACTTTCCGGCATTGGTTTTCCCATTTCAAGCAAAAGGTCTCCCTTGGCTGTCCTTCTTGCTTTCTTGACATTTTCCCCAAGCGATTTTAGGGCTTCGTTTTCACTGCATGTGACTAATTTGAGCATCTCGCTGTATGATAGGTTGCCTTTGTTTGCTATCAAAATAGCGTCTCGCCTCTGTTTTGGCAGCCTTTGCTTTTGAGCCGCCGCCCTGTTGCTCCTTTTATTTGTGACTTTCTGCCACTCATCTTGGTTGTGATGCCTGTCTATAGGATCAGTGCGCAGTGGGCTTGTCGCTGTAGATGGCTTTATGACTGGCGCATTATTTTTCCTTTTTTTAGGCGGTGTTTTGCGCTGGGCCGGCGAATGCTCTCTAGGACGTTTGGGAGAGTCACTAGCGTTTGTCGCTGCGAGGACTATGTTGCGGCCATTTGCTATTGGAGTCATCTGTGTGGCACCGTCTTGCCTTTGCGGGACTTTATGGAATTCTCCAGCTAGAACTCTGTGGCAGAGAAACTCGTACAGTTCCTTCATTTTCACTATAGACTGTTTCGTGCTCAGATTTACATGCCTCACTGGCTTTTTATTATCATCTCTGTTGTTAAACGTGTGGTCTAACTGCCATACTAGAGAGCCTAGTTCATCTAGTTCAGCGATGTGCGACTTCACTGGAGGGCTTGACGCTGTTGCCGACACATCTGGGCTGTTTAGAATAGGCCGCGTTGCAACTGACATTGGGTTTGCTCCAACTGCTGCAGGGGGGGAATTTCGGATTAACGGTCGCCTTGCAAAAATTAAATCTTCTCTCGCGCAGTCGCTAAGGGGAAATCTTCCTTGTCGATCATGCTGGTCCATCGACGCAGTAGGACTGACCATTTATGGCTCGGGAGCGGGGAAAAAATTATAGTTTTTAATTTGAATTCTGGTTGGTGCCAATTTGAATTTAAATTTGAATCCCGCTCAAAACGGTTTTATTCGCGGGTTTCCCAGAGGCGCCACCTGCCCGATATTGGCTAGGGGCTCCCCTTATTACTGTCGTTTCCCAACACTGGCTCGATCAGCTGATTCGTAGCGGTGTGAAAACGAGGAAGACTTGCTGGTAGCAAAAAGTGAAAAATTTTGAGGGAAAGTGGATAAAATTTCTCACCCACACCAACGCAGGAGCCGAAGAAGAGAGGCGGGAAAAAATAAGGAGAGAGGCAACTCCCCTCCCTCGACACAGCTTTCACCAGTAGACCAGCCGGCCTTGGCCAAAAAATTACGACCGGTCCAGCGACGATGGCAACCACAGCTGTTCCGCGGATGTGGTATGTAGGCAGTGTCCCATAGACCCCTTCTGATTTGTTTATTTCAAATTATAGGCCTGAAGAACGCCCGATTCGAGGGTAACGCGGAGGAGGATACTTCAATTCACCTTATACTGTACCTTATATTGTACCTAGAATGTGTAGGGGTGTGTGTGGTCAAGGGTTAGTTTATTAGTTATTTAGATCGAGGGAGGGTATTTTACCCGATACTCGTTCAGGCGTTTCTGGTAGAGTGTGCCGATCGAGTCCCTTTGTAATGTGAGAGGCCGGGGTGCGGGGCATGGTCTGGCTTGTAAAGGGAAAGGCGTCCCAGGGGTGCTTGTTGTGTGAGAGGAGGAGAAAGAGGCCTCGTGTGAGGATGGGTGTGCTAACTCCTCCCCCTCAAAAATCGACGTCCCGGAGATCCTTTGTACTTATGGGCGGTGATCCTGGGGGAGGGTGGTGTTTCTGGTTTTTGGAGCACCTTCTTCAGAATCCAACCTATGGAGATGGCGAGGAGTACAAAGATTAACGTCGCGCAACTGGCCGTGATGGTGGTCCCTTTTGTTAGAGTGTCCAGGCGGCGTAAATTGTTTATATGCAAATTGTGAACGTATTCTACGTTTAACCTGTGCCCTTCGTTTATGACTTCTGACAAAGTGGAAGGTATTGCCACCATTCTTGTGATCGTCTGGCTTTTGAAGGTTTTATTACCGATTGTCACTGATTCGTTTGAGAATTGAATGACAAAGGTACCGTTTAGGTCCGATTCTACAACGCCGTTTGTCATCTTTCCTTTAAAGTTGGTCGTGAATATAGTGCCATCTTCCAGCAATTCGATGGGGCTCGCCGTGTTGGTTATTGAATGGCATTTTGCGGTGCCTCCCTATATCAGTCTTGGCAGGCAAGAATCCTCATCCAGGTGGGTGAGGTCCGATTCCTTACATATGGTGATATTGCCCATGGTTTGGCAGTTCCTCGATATAATGAAGGTATCTCGTGGTCCTACCAGAATTTTTCCCGAGGGAATGTCAAGTTGTTGGTTGTTTGTTATAGTTGGCCTGATGATCTGCACCGAATATTCCTGTTGTAGTACTCGTGGCATTGCTATGTTGTATAGGAGCAAGGTACCGTTCACGAAGATGGTTGGTTGAGCGAATTCAATGGCCTCTATGATGTTATTGTAAGGCAGGCTTGGAGTCGTTTTGATGATATCCTGTAGTTCGTCTATGTCCAGCAGGTTTGAGTTTATCACGCCGACTTTAGCGAGTTGGCAGCTCCACAATTTCGTCCAGCTTTCGTTCAAGCAATAGGATCTTATTTAGTAGAATGGACAATTCGGAGTCGTTGTCCTTGTTGATCGTGTTCAAGGCTCCTGCTAATTCGTTTATTTTGTCGAATGCTTCTTGGATACCGGACAAGAATTGTTTATTTATGGTAAACTGCTGGTTATTCTCCCTAATCAGGGAATCATGGGATTGTAAAATCTGATCCCAGTCAGCTGCATCTGGTGATCTTGCTACCCATTTAGAAGCCGAACCTAACCATTTGAGTGATCGTCTAGCCCTCCTGTTGGAGACCGTGAGTTCCTCAATTTTTGTGTTTAAATCTTTAATTTTGAGAGAGGCCAGTGTTTTCAGGTCGCATGATGGGTATTGGTCCAGGGCTAGTGATAGGTTCTCCGCAAGGCCCGCAAAAGAGTCAAGAGGAATTACGTGTACCAAGTTTGTGTGTCCTTCTATTCTCCATCCTTTTCCTTGCTGTAACGTCACGATTGGGGACTCGTATTTAAAAACTTGGTAGCTCTCCACCGATGAGAGACACAAAATGAGGGGGCTTGTAGTGGAAGTAGAAGTATTAACTTAGCTTCTAGTTGTTTAAGTGCTATGTGTATAGGTGTGTTTCTACTTAATGTGTGACTTGTGTAGCTTCTTCCCTGTTTGTGTGATTATTGTAACCCTTTTGTCTTGAGCAACTTTTTCCTGAAAAAATCTCTTTGCGTGTTTTCCTTTAATTTGTTTGTTGGCCACGAGAATTTCTTGGTCAACCTCATATGACAAAGGGTTGTCCCTTTTCAGATTCTTGGCCCTATTTGTAATTGCTTGTTGATGTTCGAGCAACCCTCTAACGTTCTCCAGGAGTGTTTCTTTGGGATTGGCGGTTTCGCCCACGCCTTGTGCCGATGTTCGATTAAAAAAAAGATCGACGGGTTTCCTTTTAGTTACGGAGTGTATGGATTGATTGTATCTTGTGACCGTCAACTTTGCCAACTGCGCAGCGCTCAACTTCGGGTGCTCCATGCGTAAACATCGGTATATTTCTAGGAACGTTGAGTGGAACCGCTCTACTTGTCCATTTACCTCACTTTTTTGCGAAGGGGTCCGGTAAATCTCGATTTGTAGTTCGTGCAGATGGTTGACGATGATGGGACATAACAATCCTCGCTCGTTGTCCATTACCATTAATTTATGCTCTGAGAAATATGCTAGAACGTCCATAAGTTTTTCATTGAGGTGTATAGACGATCTGTTCTCGATAGGAAACAACATTGCGTATTTCGAGAATTTGTCAATGCAGGACAAAAACCATAATTTTTCAATTACGAAGAGGTCGATGTGTAGAATTTCGCATGGCATGCAAGGTATTGGTGTCGGCTGCAGGTGAGGTTTCTTTGGTCGTAGGTTGTATTTTTGTGTTCCACATATAGTGCATTTCGACACATAACTCCTGGTTTTGGCCGCCATTTTTGGGAAATAATACCTCAAGAGAATTTGCTGTTTGTTCACCAGGTAATTCCTATGGGCTCTACGATGTTTCTTTTTGGATTATGTCCTGGATTTGGTCCTCTGAAGTTATATCCTCTACGATTTTATAGCCGTTAAAATTTTCCCGTTAAAATATTCCCAAATATTCGGAAATGGCGATTTCCGGGACCTTGATTCCATTTAGATGAGTTTTGGAAAGTGCTCCTTCAAGAGCAGTTCTAGGTCAGATTTATATGTCGCTGGAATCCAGGGTATGGTTCGGTGGAGGTGTCAATGCCCGTCACTATGACGATTATCTGATTCCGAAATGAGTTGAGTGGGGTGTCAACCCGGTGCAGTGGGAGGCGAAGTGTTTGTCCAGCCGATTGTGTTAGCCTGAGAGGGTTTAGATGCGAGGTAATGCGTGACAAGGCATCGGCCACTGCATTTGCTTTTCCCGGCTTATAGAACAACTTGCAATTATATTCCTCGATCCGGGCCTTTCATCTTTTTAGTTTGGCGTTTGAGTTGCGGTTTCCCAGGGCAAAGGTCAATGGCTGGTGATCGGTGTATATCCTGATTTCCTCGGTTCCATATTAATATGAGCGCAATGTCTCCAGTCCCCATAGGATGGCTAGCATTTCTTTTTCGTTGGTTGCGTAATTCTCTTCCGTTCGTGATAGTCCCCGAGAAATAAAGGAGATTGGCCGATCCTTCTCATCCTGTAATTGGGACAGGACACCACCAAGTGCCTCGTTGGATGCGTCGGTCGTGAGGTTAAACGGCTTGCTGAAATCCGGAAAGGCTAGGACTTCGGATGAAACTAGCAGTGCTTTAAGATCCTCAAAGGCCTTCAATTCGTTTTCCCCCAAGGTGATTTGCACCTTCCTTGATTGGCTCGCTCTAACTTGACCCAGATCTAACCTCGTGAGGTTAGTGAGAGGTTTGGCTACCTTGGCGTAGTCTCTGATAAATTTCCTGTAATACGACGTCATTCCCAAGAAGCTCTTGAGCTCTTTTAGGTTGGTTGGAGGCTTCATTGCGGTGACGTCTGCTACTTTCTTCTCGTCGGTACGTATCCCTTCACTTGACACCGTGTATCCCAGGAAATTTACCTCGGTTTTCATGAAGGTTGTTTTCTCCAAGTTAACCCGAAGGTTGGCCTCTGAAATTTTTTTGAAGACTTTCTGAATGTCGATCATATGTTCCGCCTCGCTCCTGCTGAATATTATGATGTCGTCAATGTACACGTAACAAAATACTCCGATGAGGTCCCCAAGGACATCGTCTATCATACGTTGAAATATGGCAGGGGCGTTTTTCAATCCAAACGGATGTCTTAGGAATTCGTGTTTCCCGTTCAAGACGGAGAAGGCTGTTTTCGGTATGTTCTTCTCTCGCATCCGAACTTGATGAAATCCCGAAGTCAAGTCCAGAGTGGTGAAGAATTTAGCCTTACCCAGGCTGGCCAACGTTGAGTTAATGTCGGGAATGGGGTACCGGTTCATATTTTCGCAGCTCCTTATGAAAGAAGGGCTTGGGTTTTCAACCAAATAAACTTTTTCCGCAGCTCCTTGAAGGAGGGCTTGGCTTTTCAACTAGTCATACGCTTTTACTTTCAGCAGCTCCTTGCTCAGAAGAAGGGCTTGGATTTTCAACCAAATGTAAACGCATGAATTTTTTCAGCAGCTCCTTATAGAAGAAGGGCTTGGCTTTTCAACCAAATAAACTTTTTCCGCAGCTCCTTGAAGGAGGGCTTGGCTTTTCAACCAGTCATACGCTTTTACTTTCTCTCAGCAGCTCCTTGCTCAGAAGAAGGGCTTGGGTTTTCAACCAAATGTAAACGCATGAATTTTTTCAGCAGCTCCTTATGGAAGAAGGGCTTGGGTTTTCAACCAAATAAATTTTTTTCCGCAGCTTCTTGAAGGAGGGCTCGGCTTTTCAACCAGTCATACGCTTTTACTTTCAGCAGCTCCTTGCTCAGAAGAAGGGCTTGGGTTTTCAACCAAATAAATTTTTTCCGCAGCTCCTTGAAGGAGGGCTTGGCTTTTCAACCAGTCATTTACTGTAGCAAGACACCGGAAGAGGGGGTTTGAAAGACATATCACTAGATTTTCTTTCTTTTTACTTTATTTAGGGCCCTTGTCAAACACGGAAGCGCGACGCACCCCTTCCGGTTTCTTCAATTTTTATATGTTATACGCCCAATAATGCAAGAGGCGCAAAATTTCCCTTCGTTTTGCTAATTCCACCTTGCCTGATTCTGCTGGCTCGACAATGCAGTGGTTAGCAAAACTTCGCGTATCGGCATTATTACTTAAAGAGTCAGCAGTTTTATGCAAGCCAGAACATGGGTCGTCTTGGGTCACATATCTGCTTGGGTCGCATAAACACTAGGAAATATAAGTTGCTTACTTGGCTAAGTGTGTTAAGTGTTTACAGGAATTTAAAGATGTGGGTTTCTTCTTCTTGACTAAAAGTGACAAGTGATATATGTCGCGATGCACTTAGGTCGTACGCGTGTGTGTGTGGTCTGTTAGTGTCCCTAGAATGCATGGGGGTGTGTGTGTGGTCAGGGGTTAGTATTACTTAGATCGAGGGAGGGTATTTTACCCGATACTCGTTCAGGCGTTTCTGGTAGAGTGTGCCGATCCAGTCGCTTTGTAATGTGAGAGGCCGGGGTGCGGGGCATGGTCTGGCTTGTAAAGGGAAAGGCGTCCCAGGGGTGCTTGTTGTGTGAGAGGAGGAGAAAGAGGCCTCGTGTGAGGATGGGTGTGCTAACTCCTCCCCCCTCAAAAATCGACGTCCCGGAGATCCTTTGTACTTATGGGCGGGGATCCTGGGGGAGGGTGGTGTTTCTGGTTTTTGGAGCACCTTCTTCAGAATCCAACCTATGGAGATGGCGAGGAGTACAAAGATTAACGTCGCGCAACTGGCCGTGATGGTGGCCCTTTTGTTAGAGTGTCCAGGCGGCGTAAATTGTTTATATGCAAATTGTGAACGCATTCTACGTTTATCCTGTGCCCTTCGTTTATGACTTCTGACAAAGTGGAAGGTATTGCCACCATTCTTGTGATCGTCTGGCTTTTGAAGGTTTTATTACCGATTGTCACTGATTCGTTTGAGAATTGAATGACAAAGGTACCGTTTAGGTCCGATTCTACAACGCCGTTTGTCATCTTTCCTTTAAAGTTGGTCGTGAATATAGTGCCATCTTCCAGCAATTCGATGGGGCTCGCTGTGTTGGTTATTGAATGGCATTTTGCGGTGCCTCCCTATATCAGTCTTGGCAGGCAAGAATCCTCATCCAGGTGGGTGAGGTCCGATTCCGATGGTTTGGCAGTTCCTCGATATAATGAAGGTATCTCGTGGTCCTACCAGAATTTTTCCCGAGGGAATGTCAAGTTGTTGGTTGTTTTTTATAGTTGGCCTGATGATCTGCACCGAATATTCCTGTTGTAGTACTCGTGGCATTGCTATGTTGTATAGGAGCAAGGTACCGTTCACGAAGATGGTTGGTTGAGCGAATTCAATGGCCTCTATGATGTTATTGTAAGGCAGGCTTGGAGTCGTTTTGATGATATCCTGTAGTTCGTCTATGTCCAGCAGGTTTGAGTTTACCACGCCGACTTTGGAGCGAGTTCAAGCAATAGGATCTTATTTAGTAGAATGGACAATTCGGAGTCGTTGTCCTTGTTGATCGTTTTCAAGGCTCCTGCTAATTCGTTTATTTTGTCGAATGCTTCTTGGATACCGGACAAGAATTGTTTATTTATGGTAAACTGCTGGTTATTCTCCCTAATCAGGGAATCATGGGATTGTAAAATCTGATCCCAGTCAGCTGCATCTGGTGATCTTGCTACCCATTTAGAAGCCGAACCTAACCATTTGAGTGATCGTCTAGCCCTCCTGTTGGAGACCGTGAGTTCCTCAATTTTTGTGTTTAAATCTTTAATTTTGAGAGAGGCCAGTGTTTTCAGGTCGCATGATGGGTATTGGTCCAGGGCTAGTGATAGGTTCTCCGCAAGGCCCGCAAAAGAGTCAAGAGGAATTACGTGTACCAAGTTTGTGTGTCCTTCTATTCTCCATCCTTTTCCTTGCTGTAACGTCACGATTGGGGACTCGTATTTAAAAACTTGGTAGCTCTCCACCGATGAGAGACACAAAATGAGGGGGCTTGTAGTGGAAGTAGAAGTATTAACTTAGCTTCTAGTTGTTTAAGTGCTATGTGTATAGGTGTGTTTCTACTTAATGTGTGACTTGTGTAGCTTCTTCCCTGTTTGTGTGATTATTGTAGCCCTTTTGTCTTGAGCAACTTTTTCCTGAAAAAATCTCTTTGCGTGTTTTCCTTTAATTTGTTTGTTGGCCACGAGAATTTCTTGGTCAACCTCATATGACAAAGGGTTGTCCCTTTTCAGATTCTTGGCCCTATTTGTAATTGCTTGTTGATGTTCGAGCAACCCTCTAACGTTCTCCAGGAGTGTTTCTTTGGGATTGGCGGTTTCGCCCACGCCTTGTGCCGATGTTCGATTAAAAAAAAGATCGACGGGTTTCCTTTTAGTTACGGAGTGTATGGATTGATTGTATCTTGTGACCGTCAACTTTGCCAACTGCGCAGCGCTCAACTTCGGGTGCTCCATGCGTAAACATCGGTATATTTCTAGGAACGTTGAGTGGAACCGCTCTACTTGTCCATTTACCTCACTTTTTTGCGAAGGGGTCCGGTAAATCTCGATTTGTAGTTCGTGCAGATGGTTGACGATGATGGGACATAACAATCCTCGCTCGTTGTCCATTACCATTAATTTATGCTCTGAGAAATATGCTAGAACGTCCATAAGTTTTTCATTGAGGTGTATAGACGATCTGTTCTCGATAGGAAACAACATTGCGTATTTCGAGAATTTGTCAATGCAGGACAAAAACCATAATTTTTCAATTACGAAGAGGTCGATGTGTAGAATTTCGCATGGCATGCAAGGTATTGGTGTCGGCTGCAGGTGAGGTTTCTTTGGTCGTAGGTTGTATTTTTGTGTTCCACATATAGTGCATTTCGACACATAACTCCTGGTTTTGGCCGCCATTTTTGGGAAATAATACCTCAAGAGAATTTGCTGTTTGTTCACCAGGTAATTCCTATGGGCTCTACGATGTTCTTTTTGGATTATGTCCTGGATTTGGTCCTCTGAAGTTATATCCTCTACGATTTTTGTGATAGCCGTTAAATTTTATCCCGTTAAAATATTCCCAAATATTCGGAAATGGCGATTTCCAGGACCTTGATTCCATTTAGATGAGTTTTGGAAAGTGCTCCTTCAAGAGCAGTTCTAGATAGGGTGTCTTAGGTCAGATTTATAGTACATATGTCGCTGGAATCCAGGGTATGGTTCGGTGGAGGTGTCAATGCCCGTCACTATGATGACGATTATCTGATTCCGAAATGAGTTGAGTGGGGTGTCAACCCGGTGCAGTGGGAGGCGAAGTGTTTGTCCAGCCGATTGTGTTAGCCTGAGAGGGTTTAGATGCGAGGTAATGCGTGACAAGGCATCGGCCACTGCATTTGCTTTTCCCGGCTTATAGAACAACTTGCAATTATATTCCTCGATCCGGGCCTTCCATCTTTTTAGTTTGGCGTTTGAGTTGCGGTTTCCCAGGGCAAAGGTCAATGGCTGGTGATCGGTGTATATCCTGATTTCCTCGGCTCCATATTAATTTGAGCGCAATGTCTCCAGTCCCCATAGGATGGCTAGCATTTCTTTTTCGTTGGTTGCGTAATTCTCTTCCGTTCGTGATAGTCCCCGAGAAATAAAGGAGATTGGCCGATCCTTCTCATCCTGTAATTGGGACAGGACACCACCAAGTGCCTCGTTGGATGCGTCGGTCGTGAGGTTAAACGGCTTGCTGAAATCCGGAAAGGCTAGGACTTCGGATGAAACTAGCAGTGCTTTAAGATCCTCAAAGGCCTTCAATTCGTTTTCCCCCAAGGTGATTTGCACCTTCCTTGATTGGCTCGCTCTAACTTGACCCAGATCTAACCTCGTGAGGTTAGTGAGAGGTTTGGCTACCTTGGCGTAGTCTCTGATAAATTTCCTGTAATACGACGTCATTCCCAAGAAGCTCTTGAGCTCTTTTAGGTTGGTTGGAGGCTTCATTGCGGTGACGTCTGCTACTTTCTTCTCGTCGGTACGTATCCCTTCACTTGACACCGTGTATCCCAGGAAATTTACCTCGGTTTTCATGAAGGTTGTTTTCTCCAAGTTAACCCGAAGGTTGGCCTCTGAAATTTTTTTGAATACTTTCTGAATGTCGATCAAATGTTCCGCCTCGCTCCTGCTGAATATTATGATGTCGTCAATGTACACGTAACAAAATACTCCGATGAGGTCCCGAAGGACATCGTCTATCATACGTTGAAATATGGCAGGGGCGTTTTTCAATCCAAATGGAAGTCTTAGGAATTCGTATTTCCCGTTCAAGACGGAGAAGGCTGTTTTCGGTATGTCCTTCTCTCGCATCCGAACTTGATGAAACCCCGAAGTCAAGTCCAGAGTGGTGAAGAATTTAGCCTTACCCAGGCTGGCCAACGTTGAGTTAATGTCGGGAATGGGGTACCGGTTCATATTTTCGCAGCTCCTTATGAAAGAAGGGCTTGGGTTTTCAACCAAATAAACTTTTTCCGCAGCTCCTTGAAGGAGGGCTTGGCTTTTCAACCAGTCATCGCTTTTACTGTCAGCAAGACTCCTGCTCAGAAGAAGGGCTTGAGACTTTTCAACTCAGAATGTAAACGCATGTGGTAATTTTTTCAGCAGCTCCTTATGGAAGAAGGGCTTGGCTTTAATACCGGTAGCGCGACGCTCCCCTTCCGGTTTCTTCAATTAAACTTTTTACGCTCCAAATTGAAGGAGGGCTTGGCAAATTTTCAACCTTCGTTTTACGCTAATTCTACTTTGCCAGCAGCTCCTGGCTCGAGAATGAAGGGTTGGTTTTCAAGCATGTAAACGCGTTCGGGATTGTTACTTGAAGAGTCAGCAGTCTTTATGCAGAAGGCCTTGGCTTTTCAACCGAGTATTGTTTTTAAGTATCACCATAATCAGGTGAAGCATTTCCCGTTGGCCTAGTGGCCTACATTATTTTTTTTTTTATTGGGATAGGTAGGGTTTTTGCCTGAACCATTAATTATTTTATTTTACCACTCCTTCTGCTGACATGGCTTGCATTTAACTGCGGAGCTCTTCCTACTATTGTCTAGACCCGTAATATTTTTAGATTCCATTTGACAGGTGAGTAGCGCTTATTATGGCTTCAAAAAAAATTTATGCTCGGGCACCAGTTAGGAGTTCTCATTTCCTTTATCAGTGGATTCTTACCATTTCCTTCCTTGGGAATAAGGATTTGGACTTGGGAACTCTGGTTTTCAATAATGACACACAACACAACACTTGTTTTAGAACGTTATAAGATTTTTATTCAGTTGTATTTGGTGTAAACTAGTTCTATGTCTAAACTTAGACTGCCCGCTCTGTGGAGCGTGGTCCTTTAATTATACCCCCGAGATGCCCATGGGCCTAGGTCGGCTCATTTCCTTTCGTTTGGGATCGTGTCCAAAGTGTCGCCTCTTCCGGCGAATTCTGCTTATCGGCAATATTCAAAGAATGGCTAGGCTAATGATACAAAAGTGCTTATGCTAGAAAAGGGAAGTGAAGTGTCTAGTGTGACCCAACATGGGTCGTCTTGGGTCACATATCTGCTTGGGTCGCATAAACACTAGGAAATATAAGTTGCTTACTTGGCTAAGTGTGTTAAGTGTTTACAGGAAATGAAAGATGTGGGTTTCTTCTTCTTGACTAAAAGTGACAAGTGATATAGGTCGCGATGCACTTAGGTCATACGCGTGTGTGTGTGGTCTGTTAGTGTCCCTAGAATGCATGGGGGGTGTGTGTGTGGTCAGGGGTTAGTATTACTTAGATCGAGGGAGGGTATTTTACCCGATACTCGTTCAGGCGTTTCTGGTAGAGTGTGCCGATCGAGTCCCTTTGTAATGTGAGAGGCCGGGGTGCGGGGCATGGTCTGGCTTGTAAAGGGAAAGGCGTCCCCAGGGGTGCTTGTTGTGTGAGAGGAGGAGAAAGAGGCCTCGTGTGAGGATGGGTGTGCTAACTCCTCCCCCCTCAAAAATCGACGTCCCGGAGATCCTTTGTACTTATGGGCGGTGATCCTGGGGGAGGGTGGTGTTTCTGGTTTTTGGAGCACCTTCTTCAGAATCCAACCTATGGACATGGCGAGGAGTACAAAGTTACGTCGCGCACTGGCTTGTGTTTTGTTAGGTGTCAGGCGGCGTAAATTGTTTATATGCAAATTGTGAACGTATTCTACGTTTAACCTGTGCCCTTCGTTTATGACTTCTGACAAAGTGGAAGGTATTGCCACCATTCTTGTGATCGTCTGGCTTTTGAAGGTTTTATTACCGATTGTCACTGATTCGTTTGAGAATTGAATGACAAAGGTACCGTTTAGGTCCGATTCTACAACGCCGTTTGTCATCTTTCCTTTAAAGTTGGTCGTGAATATAGTGTGCCATCTTCCAGCAATTCGATGGGGCTCGCTGTGTTGGTTATTGAATGGCATTTTGCGGTGCCTCCCTATATCAGTCTTGGCAGGCAAGAATCCTCATCCAGGTGGGTGAGGTCCGATTCCTTGATGGTTTGGCAGTTCCTCGATATAATGAAGGTATCTCGTGGTCCTACCAGAATTTTTCCCGAGGGAATGTCAAGTTGTTGGTTGTTTGTTATAGTTGGCCTGATGATCTGCACCGAATATTCCTGTTGTAGTACTCGTGGCATTGCTATGTTGTATAGGAGCAAGGTACCGTTCACGAAGATGGTTGGTTGAGCGAATTCAATGGCCTCTATGATGTTATTGTAAGGCAGGCTTGGAGTCGTTTTGATGATATCCTGTAGTTCGTCTATGTCCAGCAGGTTTGAGTTTATTACGCCGACTTTAGGAGTTGGCACGCTCGCACAATTTCGTCCAGCTTGAGTTCAAGCAATAGGATCTTATTTAGTAGAATGGACAATTCGGAGTCGTTGTCCTTGTTGATCGTTTTCAAGGCTCCTGCTAATTCGTTTATTTTGTCGAATGCTTCTTGGATACCGGACAAGAATTGTTTATTTATGGTAAACTGCTGGTTATTCTCCCTAATCAGGGAATCATGGGATTGTAAAATCTGATCCCAGTCAGCTGCATCTGGTGATCTTGCTACCCATTTAGAAGCCGAACCTAACCATTTGAGTGATCGTCTAGCCCTCCTGTTGGAGACCGTGAGTTCCTCAATTTTTTGTGTTTAAATCTTTAATTTTGAGAGAGGCCAGTGTTTTCAGGTCGCATGATGGGTATTGGTCCAGGGCTAGTGATAGGTTCTCCGCAAGGCCCGCAAAAGAGTCAAGAGGAATTACGTGTACCAAGTTTGTGTGTCCTTCTATTCTCCATCCTTTTCCTTGCTGTAACGTCACGATTGGGGACTCGTATTTAAAAACTTGGTAGCTCTCCACCGATGAGAGACACAAAATGAGGGGGCTTGTAGTGGAAGTAGAAGTATTAACTTAGCTTCTAGTTGTTTAAGTGCTATGTGTATAGGTGTGTTTCTACTTAATGTGTGACTTGTGTAGCTTCTTCCCTGTTTGTGTGATTATTGTAACCCTTTTGTCTTGAGCAACTTTTTCCTGAAAAAATCTCTTTGCGTGTTTTCCTTTAATTTGTTTGTTGGCCACGAGAATTTCTTGGTCAACCTCATATGACAAAGGGTTGTCCCTTTTCAGATTCTTGGCCCTATTTGTAATTGCTTGTTGATGTTCGAGCAACCCTCTAACGTTCTCCAGGAGTGTTTCTTTGGGATTGGCGGTTTCGCCCACGCCTTGTGCCGATGTTCGATTAAAAAAAAGATCGACGGGTTTCCTTTTAGTTACGGAGTGTATGGATTGATTGTATCTTGTGACCGTCAACTTTGCCAACTGCGCAGCGCTCAACTTCGGGTGCTCCATGCGTAAACATCGGTATATTTCTAGGAACGTTGAGTGGAACCGCTCTACTTGTCCATTTACCTCACTTTTTTGCGAAGGGGTCCGGTAAATCTCGATTTGTAGTTCGTGCAGATGGTTGACGATGATGGGACATAACAATCCTCGCTCGTTGTCCATTACTATTAATTTATGCTCTGAGAAATATGCTAGAACGTCCATAAGTTTTTCTTTGAGGTGTATAGACGATCTGTTCTCGATAGGGAACAACATTGCGTATTTCGAGAATTTGTCAATGCAGGACAAAAACCATAATTTTTCAATTACGAAGAGGTCGATGTGTAGAATTTCGCATGGCATGCAAGGTATTGGTGTCGGCTGCAGGTGAGGTTTCTTTGGTCGTAGGTTGTATTTTTGTGTTCCACATATAGTGCATTTCGACACATAACTCCTGGTTTTGGCCGCCATTTTTGGGAAATAATACCTCAAGAGAATTTGCTGTTTGTTCTCCAGGTAATTCCTATGGGCTCTTCGGTGTTTTTTTTGGATTATGTCCTGGATTTGGTCCTCTGAAGTTATATCCTCTACGATTTTATAGCCGTTAAAATTTTATCCCGTTAAAATATTCCCAAATATTCGGAAATGGCGATTTCCGGGACCTTGATTCCATTTAGATGAGTTTTGGAAAGTGCTCCTTCAAGAGCAGTTCTATAGATAGGTCAATGTCTTTGGTCAGATTTATATGTACCATATGTCGCTGGAATCCAGGGTATGGTTCGGTGGAGGTGTCAATGCCCGTCCCTATGATGACGATTATCTGATTCCGAAATGAGTTGAGTGGGGTGTCAACCCGGTGCAGTGGGAGGCGAAGTGTTTGTCCAGCCGATTGTGTTAGCCTGAGAGGGTTTAGATGCGAGGTAATGCGTGACAAGGCATCGGCCACTGCATTTGCTTTTCCCGGCTTATAGAACAACTTGCAATTATATTCCTCGATCCGGGCCTTCCATCTTTTTAGTTTGGCGTTTGAGTTGCGGTTTCCCAGGGCAAAGGTCAATGGCTGGTGCTTTTATACATACGGTGTATATCCTGATTTCCTCGGCTCCATATTAATATGAGCGCAATGTCTCCAGTCCCCATAGGATGGCTAGCATTTCTTTTTCGTTGGTTGCGTAATTCTCTTCCGTTCGTGATAGTCCCCGAGAAATAAAGGAGATTGGCCGATCCTTCTCATCCTGTAATTGGGACAGGACACCACCAAGTGCCTCGTTGGATGCGTCGGTCGTGAGGTTAAACGGCTTGCTGAAATCCGGAAAGGCTAGGACTTCGGATGAAACTAGCAGTGCTTTAAGATCCTCAAAGGCCTTCAATTCGTTTTCCCCCAAGGTGATTTGCACCTTCCTTGATTGGCTCGCTCTAACTTGACCCAGATCTACCCTCGTGAGGTTAGTGAGAGGTTTGGCTACCTTGGCGTAGTCTCGGATAAATTTCCTGTAATACGACGTCATTCCCAAGAAGCTCTTGAGCTCTTTTAGGTTGGTTGGAGGCTTCATTGCGGTGACGTCTGCTACTTTCTTCTCGTCGGTGCGTATCCCTTCACTTGACACCGTGTATCCCAGGAAATTTACCTCGGTTTTCATGAAGGTTGTTTTCTCCAAGTTAACCCGAAGGTTGGCCTCTGAAACTTTTTTGAAGACTTTCTGAATGTCGATCATATGTTCCGCCTCGCTCCTGCTGAATATTATGATGTCGTCAATGTACACGTAACAAAATACTCCGATGAGGTCCCGAAGGACATCGTCTATCATACGTTGAAATATGGCAGGGGCGTTTTTCAATCCAAATGGAAGTCTTAGGAATTCGTATTTCCCGTTCAAGACGGAGAAGGCGGTTTTCGGTATGTCCTTCTCGTCGCATCCGAACTTGATGAAATCCCGAAGTCAAATCCAGAGTGGTGAAGAAATTAGCCTTACCCAGGCTGGCCAACGTAGAGTTAATGTCGGGAATGGGGTACCGGTCTTGCGCGATGGTAACAGTGTTCAATTTCTTGAAATCGATTACCAGTCTATATTATTTCTCGCCGTTTGGTTTTGGCTTCTTGGGCACCACCCATACGGGAGAGTTATAAAGACTTTTTGAAGGCCTGATGATTTTGCTGTCCAGCAATTCGTTGATTTGCCTCTTAACCTCCCCCATCATTGGCGCCGGGAATGGGTAGGTGTGCGTGTAGAGGGTTTTTTGGCCCCTCTCGTTTTTTTTCAGCCCTTACCTCCGTTGTCACGGTTTCTGACTCAACTACTCAACTGGGGCCCAAAAAGTGGTTGAAGGAATGGGTTATTTCCTCAAGCTGGGGTGTATACGATTTCGGGGTGGTCATCATGTTCATGGCGGTTGAACTCATCATTGTGAGTGGGATTTTTACGCCGTGTTCCATAGTCAGCTGGTTGGTGGAGCGGTTCCAATACGGCTCGAACCTTGCGCAGGGTATCGTCGCCAATGATTCCGTCAAAATCTATCAGGTTGGGCAGGACATAAAAGGGGACAGTTTTGTTTCGTTCCCGAAAGGCTGAAAAAAATTTCCCTTTTACGTAGTGTGTTATCTTCATGCTTCCCCCGACGGAAGCGGTATACAGGGGTCGTGGCAACAATTGGGCGTGGGGGGCGTGCCGCTCCTGGATGTAATTGGCGGCGGCCCCAGTATCGATGAGGAAGGTGAGACATTCCCCATCTTTGGTAGCGTACTTTAAGTACGGTACTCCGGTTCGGCTTGGTTCATAAAATGTTCAGCCTTTTTGGGGCTTCGTCGGTCATCCAGTTGTCTTGACTCACCCTTGGAGTCTTCAGAAACATCCGATCCTTCCATGGTCAAATGGTTCAGGGCCTGCCTTTGATTGAGCCCACGATCTTCTGGTTTCTTTTGATCGGTTTTATTCTCTCCGTGGTGGTGACCGTTGTTCCGGCCATAGTTATGGTCTCAATTGTTTTTCTTGTAGGAATTCTTACCCCTGTAGTTGTTATTTTTGTAATCTTTACCGGACCTCGTAATTTCCCTTGAAAGGATTATCGTTATTTCTGTAATTTTTATCGGAGAGTGGGGCCCGATTCGCATGAGCTGTTTACTTCTTGTTGTCGGAGCGTGGATTCTTTTAGTTCAACCGATAGAGGTCCTTCGTTAATTATTTCCATATACAACCTGTGTAGTGCTCGAAATTTAACGTAGTAAGCTTCTACTATGTCATGTTTTTGCTGCAGGTTCCGCATGGCAGACAGGATAGCCTCCGGGGGGGCGTTGATCGGAGAAGTGATTTCTCAGCACGCGTTTGATGGCTTCCCATGATGTGTTGTCCCCCTCTTCTTCGTAGTAGATATCAGCGGCTTCGCCGGTCAATTTCAGTCGGACACGCCTTAACATCATTTTATACGCGGTTTGGTTCCCATTTGCCGCGATTTCAGCCAGTACCTCCTAAATTGAATTAATCCACCGGCCGATTTCGGCATGACCTCCAGAATAGGACGCCAGTCCGTTGCACAAGTTGTCTACGTATGCATTCAAATTGGGAGCGTAGGTGCTTGAATTGAGTATTCCGACTCCACTCGGGATCTTGGTTCGCTATGGGTCACAGGAGTGACTACTGGTGGCGTATTCACAAGAGTTTCACTGTCCGATGTGACGGTATCTCCTGCGGCTGCCAATTGCTCGAGTTGAGCATCCCGTTCGGCCAATTGATTGATGACTTCCCGTAGTCTATCAATTTCAGCATCTCTTTCGGCTATAGTACCCATGGCTTCCTGTAGTGTAACGCCCATGGTTTCGTTGTCGCTCATTTCAGTTTGAGGGGTATATTCAAGTGGAGGCATCCCACTCCTGCCCGCAAACGGCCAAGATAAGCTGATTAATAAACTGAATCAAAGAGTAAGAGTTTTGTTTGATTTTTATTTTTTCCATTAGTTGGGGTACTAGCTCGTATTTTCGCGGCTCCTTATGAGGGCTTGGGTTTTCAACCAAAAATGAACTTTTTCCGCAGCTCCTTGAAGGAGGGCTTGGCCTTTCAACCATTCATTTTCTGTACCAGGGCTTGGTTTTAAAACCGAAAATGAACTTTTTCCGCAGCTCCTTAAAGGAGGGCTTGGCTTTTCAACCATTCATTAAAAATGAACTTTTTCCGCAGCTCCTTGAAGGAAGGCTTGGCTTTTCAACCATTCATTTATTGTAGGAGGGCTTGGTTTTTTAACCAAAGATGAACTTTTTCCACAGCTCCTTGAAGAAGAGCATGGCTTTCCAACCATTCATTAAAAATTAACTTTTTCCGCAGCTCGTTGAAGGAGAGCTTGGCTCTTCAACCATTCATTTATTGCAGCAGGCCTTGGTTTTTTAACCAAAAATGAACTTTTTCCGCAGCTTCTTGAAGGAGAGCTTGGCTTTTAAACCTTTCATTTATTGCAGCAGGTCTTCGTTTTTTAACCAAAAATGAACTTTTTCCGCAGCTCCTTGAAAGAGAGCTTGGCTTTTCAACCATTCATTAAATGTTGCAAGACACCGGAAGAGGGAGTTTAAATGACATATCCACAAATGGGGGTGATTGAACCTTGCCACTGCATGTGGCTAGATTTTCTTTCTTTTTTTATTATTTTTTTCTTTTTCTCTTTTTTTTCCGCTGCCAAACACGGAAGCGTAACGCTCCCCTTCCGGTTTCTTCAATTTGTATGTTAACGCCCAAAAGATGCAAGAGGCGCAAAAATTTCCCTTTGTTTTGCTAATTCCACCTTGCCTGACTCTGCTGGCGTGAGAATGCATTGGTTAGCAAAACGCGTTCGGGATTGTTACTTGAAGAGTCAGCGGATTTATGCAAGCCGAGGCACGATTTGGTTTCAAGTATCACCATAATCAGGTGAAGATTAAAATTGGGATAGGTCAGGTTTGTGCCTGAGCAATTAATTATTTTATTTTAATACTCGTTTTCTGATATGGCTTGCATTTAACTGTGGAGCTCTTCCTACTATTGTCTAGACCCGTAATGTTTCTAGATTCCCCCTGACGGGTGTTTAGCACTATTATGGCTTCTAGAAAAATTACGGGTCCCTGCTCGGGCGCCAGTTAGCAGTTTCCATTTCCCTTATAGGTGAATTCTTACCATTTCCTTTCTTAAGAACAAGGATTGGACTTGGGAAACTCTGGGTTTTTATAGTGAGACACAACACAACACTTGATTTAGAATGTTATAAGATTTTATTTAGTTGTAGTTGATTTAGTTAGTTCTACGTCTAAACTAAGACTGCCCGCTCTGTCGAGCGTGGTCCCTTAAATATACCCCGAGATACCCTATAGGCGCTGGCCGCGGCGTCATGCCGTTGGCAGCGGCGTTGGGATCGTCTCCCAAGTGGGTCGCCTTTTCCGGCGAATTCTGCTTATCGGCAATATTCAAAGAACGGCTAGGCTAGATGATACAAAAGTGCTTATGCTAGAAAAGGGAAGTGAAGTGTCTAGTGTGTCCCAACATGGGTCGTCTTGGTCACATATCTGCTTGGGTCGCATTAACACTAGGAACTATAAGTTGCTTACTTGGCTAAGCGTGTTAAGTGTTTACAGGAAATGAAAGATGTGGGTTGCTTAGTTGACTAAAGTGAGAAGTGATATAGGTCGCGATTCACTTAGGTATACGCGTGTGTGTGGTCTGTTAGTGTACCTAGAATGTGTAGGGGTGTGTGTGGTCAAGGGTTAGTGTTATTTAGATCGAGGGAGGGTATTTTACCCGATAATCGTTCAGGCGTTTATGGTAAAGTGTGCCGATTGAGTCCCTTTGTAATGTGAGAGGCCGGGGTGCGGGACATGGTCCGGTTTGTAAAGGGAAAGGCGTCCCAGGGGTGCTTGTTGTGTGAGAGGAGGAGATACTTGTTTATACTTGCAACAAAGTTTTACAAGTTGAGCTCTTTGTGTTGAATGATTTTTGGTATGCATATACTACATCTCCCCATTTTAGAAAATAACATAATATTTTGGAGTTATTTATTAATTACTAATAATGATAATAAATGATTGATTAATAGTAATGTATGTATGTTTGTTAGAAAAATTGTTTTATTTGTGTCTGGATAAATTTTCTTTCTCAAAAAATTTTTTTTTTATTGTATATATTTTTAATAAAATGAAATAGTTATAATAGTTGAATCCAAAAAAAAAATTTTTATATGATTCTTTTTTTTTTTTTTTTTTTAAAATTATTTTTGTAAATTTTTATCCTATCCTTATGTACTGTTTGTATCTTATTTTTATTGTTCCTAATTTTTATGTTGTTGTTTTTAGATATTTCTACCACTTCGAAGGGTCCTATATAGGCTGAGTCAAGCTTATGACCAGCTTCGTTTTTTAAGAAATCCTTATCTCCTATTTTTATTTTAAAATCTGCTGACTTATTGTCATAAAAAATTTTCTGGTTTTCCTTACGTTTCTCTAACATTATTCTAGCTCTACTGTGTGCTAGTTCTAATCTAAACTTAACTTCTTTAGCATAATAATCTACGTTATATAATGGTACTATTCTATTTATGCTATTAAAATGGATTGGTAAATTATTTTGTTTACCAAATACAAGTTCATAGGTACAGTATTTGTGTGTTACCGACGGGGTTGTGTTAAAACAGTACACAAAATATTGTAACCATATGTCCCAATCAGTTTTATCTACTGATATACATATATGATCGAATGTACTCAATGAATGTCCTATGACTTCTTTCAACGGTACCCAAGGTCTGTTGGTGGTGTGCAGTAGACGTAATGTTGTCTACTTTGAAATATTTGCACAAGTCATTTATTTTTGAATTTTTGTATTCTGTTCCCATGTCCGTAATGAACGTCTTCAGAATGAAGGATTCAAAAATACCTTTTGAGATTGTTGTAGCGCTTTTATTGGGAACTGGTATTGCTACTAAGTAGCAAGTCAAGTCACATATTAGAGTGACTGCATATTCATTACCATTTTCAGATTTTGATAGTGGACCAATGGTGTCTACTATTACCCTATCAAAAGCATGCATGGGGGGTTTCTGTAATAACTAAGGGTGTTTTATGTGCATTGTCGTTTTTGACTTTAGGCATTTTTCACATTTATTAATGTAGTCTTTTACATGACGTGTCATGTTTTTCCAATAATAACATCTTTTTACTTTGGCCAAAGTTTTTGTAATGTCTGTATGGCCACCCTGTATTGGATCATCATGGTATGTAGACAATATTGCTTCTTTATCTTTATATTTTTCTATAATGGTCACCGGTTGGAGTAGCGCTACTCTTAATGTTTTCAATATTTTATTGCCCATTTCTTTAAAAGATTCTATTGAAAATGTTTCAAAGATCTTTTCCCTCGGTGTCAATTTGAGTTGTTTGATGTCGAGTATACCGGCTTGTTTTTGAAGCCTTTAAAAAACTGACTTGAAAAACTGAAAACTAGATTTCCATTGGTATACAGATATCCAATCTCAATTCTTGCTATAACTTTCTTTCCATGTTTGAGGAAACATAAATCGTGTGTTATGCGCAAGGTCACTACTTTTCGTACTTCATCATATTTTTTTGTCTACTTTGCTACCTGGTAGTGACTTTCAGGACATTAGCTTTTGTGTTTTTTAGATCCTGTATTGTAATGCGGGATAATGCATCCGCAACAAAATTATCTTTTCCCTTCAGATATTCTACTGTGAAATTATATTCCTCTAGATCAAGTCTCATTCTTGTTAATTTGGAACTCGGATTTATCACAGAAAATAAATACGTTAAGGGTCTATGGTCTGTTTTGACTCTGAAGTGTCTGCCATATATATATGGGCGAAAGTGTGTAATAGCCCAGTGTATCGTAGCTAGTTCTTGCTCAGTAGTACTTTTATTACTTTCACCGAGAACGAACGCGACGCGTACTAAAATCTGGATACTGCAGCAGTGTGGGTTCTATTAAGGCTTTTTTCAGATATTCAAATCCTTTTTGGCATTCTTCAGACCAAACAAATTTTACGTTTTTCTTACATAGTTGTGTTATCGGACGTGCATGTTCTGCGAAGTTTTTAATAAAACGTCTGTAATAGTAGCTGTTCACGCCACCGGGTGAGCAGCAGAGAGTGAGGGGTAGGGTTTTTTCCCAAAACCGAATTCGGTCATACTGAGGAGGGTGACGAAGCGTTCTCCTGTAAATCGCCATATTCTATCCAGTACGAGTCAGGACATCTTGTAATTTAAAGCAAATAAACCATCATTAATTTAAACGAAGTTCTCGCGCGTTTTACTTACGCACTAGACCCCTGAAGAAATTGGCACCAGCCAACCAGTTGTGGTCCTTTGAGCCGGATATCCTTCCGCTATTCCAGCTTGCATTGGCGGAATTCCTGATAAGTATACCATTTCTTATTAAAAATATCATTCACATTATATTCTGTTCGTGGAGGGGCGGAAGGATCCCAATAAATTACAAGTGGTTGGCTGGTGCCAATTTCTTCTGGGTGAGCGAGGGATGAATTAATAACGCGCGATAACTTCGGTTAAAAAACTTATGTTTATTAAATGCACAGGTGGCCGACACACACGAAATGTTTCGGGTTAAAAGTATACAAATTTCGAGATAGAAAATTCTGAAGAGAAGGAACGGGTGTTCGGGTGAAAAACTCGGATTAGATTGATTATGGCGATTTACAGGAGAACCCTTCGTCCCCCTGCTCAGTATGACCGAATTCGGTTTTGGGAAAAACCCTACCCCTCACTCTCTGCTGTTCACCCGGTGGCGTGAACATATTCCATTACAAACTTATAAAAGTGTGAGGTTTCCCGCTCTTCCATAGCGACCTACACACTTTTGTATACTTGTATGTACAAACCTGACCTGTTCCAAGGGTTACATGGTATTTCCCGATCATTTTTGTGTTTATGAAGTGCATTTTTTTCCATTCTTCGAAATTCTGATTGTCCAAAAGTCCAATTGCATAGCAATACATACATATGTAAGTATATACACACATATACATACATACATGTAAAAACAGCTGTTTTCTAACCTGCAAGTAGAGGTGTTTAATAATCGAGAATTTATAAAGTACCACTTACCTTTACTTAAAGTGTAAAGCACACTCCCCGGGCTGATCATTAGTCCATCGGCATAAATTATTTTTTGTCAAATAATTTTTACATCCATACATATGTACATATGTAATAATTTTTGCCGCGGTAAGCACACTCATACGACATACTTACGTATGTCCACATACAATTTGATTTCACCCACACAAAATTAATTGCAGCCACTTCGATTGGCTTTCCGCAATTTAATAATTCAAAACCTACATAATTAAAGCAGGAAATCGTGATCTTCGTTAAACAATTTAAAATTAATTAAATTTACAAAACATAAACAACGGCAGAACAGCTGACTCCGATCAGTGCTGACACTTGAGCCAAGCCGTGACTCGGTCACGACATATATTTTTTCCATCGTGATTTTCGTATTGTGCAAAAAAAATATATTTCAATCGACTGGTTGAATTTAATTCGCAAAATATTTTCCAATAAAAATAAGTACAATTTTCTTCATTCGGAATTAATATTTTGTCTTGTTTTGGTGCATTTTGATTTTTCCTCACAGATCCATGAAATTGATCTAGTCCGTTTAATGAAAATTAATCCGAGTTTTTTTTTCCATTGAAAAGTTATCGGCACTCCCAATCCTAATGATCTTAATTTTTCCATATTTTTTAAATACTCTTATAAATTTCAACATATTTCCACTAATTTCATTTATGCTATCTATGCTTATTCATTAAAAAGAGGAGACATTTTTCCTTCTCACTCCTCTATCCTTAAATTATACAGTCCACTTACAGCTTCGTTTCGATCTCCTCGCTTGAGAGCTCTAATTCCACGAAGTTATTTGTTTCCATTCGATTCGTAATAGCTCAGAGAACACTCTACGATGTCTCTTTCCGACTTTGTTGCCGTGTGCGGGGCATTAACGGCGTTCGAGGCTCGCGAGGCCCAGGCTTTAGCTGACGATGTGCCACTCATCTCTATTAAAATTCACTTAGACCAGCTTAAGTCACTTTGGGCAAAGTCGAGGCTGAGTTTTCACGATGTCATAAGGCCTTGACGGCTCAAAAGAACGAAGATAGTCCGAAGCACATAGCTATAATTAAAGGTAAACATGAATATTGTTATATGTTATATGTACGAGGCGGGACTTTGTTTGGAGAGCGAATAGCGGGTGTTGTCCGCTAAAATGGCTCCCCCTACCAGTCAGGCTCTCCGTCGATTCCACTCATCAAAGCCACACAGTTCCCCCGTGCGAAGTCGAAATCTTCAACGGAGACAGCCTGGCTTGGCCTACATTCCGTGATTTATTTACCGCGATTTTTATCCATAATCCAAGCCTAACACAAGTGGAGAAACTTTACCACTTAAGTTGCAAAACTCGCTGTGAAGCGAGATCCATTGTTTCTAGGTCACCCTTGACCAATGAAGGGTTCCAGTCCGCGTGGGATAACCTCACTGCGCGATACGAAAATAATCGATTATTGATTATGAGCCAAGCCAAGCAGCTTCTACAGATCCCAGCTGTAACACAAGAGTCTGGCAAAGCGTTGAGAGAACTGCAGTCGTCAATTTAAGGTTGCTTAACTGGTCTTGAGCTTTCCGGGGCTCGTACAGACAATTGGGATATCCTTCTCATAGCAATCTGTACGAGCAAAATGCCCAAATCCACCCTTCTGTTGTGGGAACAGTCCGTTCCAAATAAAACCGCCGTCTCATCCTGGGACGACCTGAATCGATTCCAAACTAATCGCCACCGTGTACTAGAGGCCACAGATATCCTTCAACCAAGCTCTAGCGGTCAGACCTTTCCATCCGTAAGCCGAAAACCTACGGCAAGAGCTCAGGCCTTTTCCGCTCAAGTGCAAGAGAGCTCAGCACCTGATGCTTGTATAATTCCGAATCCTGCGTCCTCTGATTCTTCCAGCAGCACTCATGTAAGCGTGGGAAACTACTTCGCCTCCACTCGCAACACTGGCCTCCTGGGTACTGCGAGGGTAACTATTCACCATCGTGGCAAGCAGTTTAAAATCCGCGCTTTGATTGATATGGGATCCCAAGCGTCCTTTATTTCCCAAAGAATGTTTGAATTGATTAATCCTCCAAGCTGCAAAGTATCAACTAGCATTCGCGGCATTGGGCAATGCGATGCTGGTAGCGGCGAGAAAGTGAGCCGCTTACAGATTTCTCCTCCTGACGAACCGCTGCGACAGTTCCAAGCAGTCGCTGTGGTGCTGCCTAGTGTAGCTGAAGCACTTCCGTCTCGATCCGTCCCCAATAAGGTGAAGCAGGATTCGCTTGCCCTTCCGCTCGCTGATCCGCAATTTCACAAAAGAGTTCCTGTGGATTTGGTGCTTGGAGCCGAGCTCCTTCCCACTATCCTTGGGGAACGAATCATCAAGAATGTTGGTGATTCTTTCGTGGGGATCGAGACGATGTTCGGATGGGTTCTCTGTGGATCCGTTACTGGAAAATCCAGAAGGTCTCGGTCCTTTTTTGTACTTTTTTCCAACCCGAATCATTTCTCGTGTGTGTCGGGACATCTTGTAATTTAAAGCAAATAAACCATCATTAATTTAAACGAAGTTCTCGCGCGTTTTAATTGCATTACTCACGCACTAGACCCCTGAAGAAATTGGCAACCGCCAACCATTTGTGGCTTGTTTGGATCCTTCCGCCCCTCCACAAACAGATGCAAAAGGCTACGAATCTTCTAGCACTATCAGCATCTGTTCGTACTGGGTATTTTTCAATGACGTCATAGTTGGTGTCATCTGACAATATTCCTTAGTCGGTACACTTGTGACCTAAGAATGTCACTTCGTGCATGAAGAATGAACATTTCTCTGGATGCACTTTTAGGTTGTGTTTTCTGCATATGTCGAAAATATCCTTTAGGTTTTTGAGCATGTGTTTCTCGGAACAGCCGATGACTATTAAGTCATCTATGTAAAGGAATGCTTGTGACGGATTTAATCCAGAGAAGGCCATTGTCATCATTCTTTGAAAGGAATTTGGTGCTATTTTCAGACCATACGGTAGTGTAGTAAACTGATAAGATCCATTGCTGCTTCGGGATTTATCTTTTAGTTCTATTTGATAAAAACCGGACATTAAATCTAGACATGAAAAATATTTGGCTCTGCCTAGTTGATCAAGAATATCGTCTCTTCTTGGTATTTGACGATAGTCTATTACCAATCGCCATCGTTTCTTTTCTGATCCTGGTAAACCCTTTTTCGGTACCAGTAGTAGCGGACTATTATACTCGGACACTGACGGTTCAACTATTTTATCTTTAATGAGTTTATCGACTTGTCTTGTTATTTGTTCTTTATGCATGTGTGGTATTCCGTAATTTTTTGTGTGTACTGGCTGGTTGTCATTCAATCTTAGTTCTTGTTTATAAAAGTTGTTTGTAGTAATTGGTTCGTTTTCTAAACCAAATACATCTGTATACTTGGTGCAGAGCTCTTCTAGTACGTTTTTGAACATAGGTGGGAAGTTTGGCTTTAGTTTTTGTATTACTGATTGACTTCTTGGGTCATCAGTTGTCTGTACAATTGTGTAATATTGGGATATTTATTGCAAAATTTAAATTATTTGGTCTTAATATTAGTGAATCGTTTGGTTCACTGAAATCTAATTGAAAATTGAATGTTTTGAAGAAATCTAGTCCTAAAATTCCATCAAATGGAATTGGAAAACTTTCGTCTACTATATGGAAGTTGTGTGGAATTATGAATTCATTTTGTCGTTGTTCTATAGGGGTTATACCTTTGGAAGTAATTGAACCTTAACCAATTCCTGATATTTCAATTGTGTTTGATGTTCAAAAGGATCTGTTTTTTCTTTTATTATTGATACGTCTGCACCTATATCTAACAAGAAGGTATATGTGTTGTGTTTATTTTCATTTTTAACTTTGATGAAAATACTTATGCTAAGATTGAATGTGTATACATTTACAGTTTCTTCTGAATATCTGCAGGGATCTATTGGTTTTCCGAATTACTTTGAGTAAGTCGTACATTACCATTTCCGTTGTTAGAGCTACCTTGGTTGGAATTACCTCGGTTCGAGCTAATTCGGTTGGAATTATTTCTTCCCCGGTTGTTGTACCGTGTGTTACCACGATATCCACAGTTATTATTATTATACTTGATTGTTTATGCAGTTCTTTGTTATTGCCTCTGTAGCGACTGAAAGTGTATACTTTTTGGCTAGTTCGACAGATGTGCCGTCGTGTATAAAGGCACCTTCCAGAGATTCAGTAAGCTTTTCAATCTACTGCTACTGATTCCGTTTTTACATTAGTCGCAATACTGTTAATAATCTCTTCTATTGTCTGTTTAGAGGTTATCAAATTTTTGTGTGGCCTTTTAGTTTTGTTTTTATTAGGCACACTGCTGTTCCTCATGGTCGCCTTTTAGTGAATTTATCAAATTCAATGCGTCCATGAAGCTCTGAAGATTTTCTCTTCTGCCATCAAACTGTGGGATAAGGTTTGAGGCCATCTTTAAAAAATCAGTGACTGTTTGAGTCTCATTTTCGCGTCTTGGCGACATGGCTGGTTTATTAAGAGTTATTTTTGTTTGATCTAAACTCGCTGATGGTTCTTCTTGATCCATCTCTTCCTCAGCCGTTAACTGGTTTTTGTCTTCCAGTGATATTGAAATTTGCAAATCAATTGTTTGTTTATATTCAATATTATAACTTTTCAATATGGATTTTGCCTTTTGTTTGCAGTCATTATAGAATGCATTTGCGTCTGTTTTTCGTCCCCAAGTTAGTTTCCTATAGTGTTCTATTAACACTGCTCTGATATTTTCTATGGTCTCTATTATTATTTTCGAGTGTTTTTCTATTGTACTTTGGGATGTTTCCCTATTCTGCGAGAGGCACTTACAAGATTTATTTAATAGTTGTGCATGTATTCTAGCTTCTCTTATTATGTCATCCCAATTAATCATATTTTGTTTAAAAAATGTACACTTTTTTTTTTTTTTAGTCCTCGGAAAGATCAATTGTCTCTATGGATTGTTCAAATATTTTATGTACCGAAGTGGGTAAAATTCTGTTTTTTCGCTTTAGGCGGTTGTATGCTTCTACTATGGATCTTTCTATCAAGTGGGCTATCCCTGATTTAAATTTTCTATTATTCACAATCCAGTATTTAATTTCTTTATATTTTTGATTAGTTTCACCTCTGTTAAAGAGGAAGTCTATGAATGGGACGTATTTGTTCAAATATTTAAGTTCTACTCGACCAATTTTTATACTGTATTTAGGCCGTCTGCTCTACTCTGATATTTTTTCTTGATTATTTTATTACGCATTGCATATAATTTCAATGCCAGATTTACGGCTACTAATATTAAGATAGCTAACAACAATATCCCTATTTCTTCTAAATTTTCCCTGTGATCTACTATTTTAACGCTGTTAACGACATTAGCCGTTGGCTAATCTATTTGGGATTCTTGAGAACTCATCTTTCTCGCAAAAAAATTGTTGTTTCCTTGGTCGTTTAGACCTGTTTTCTATTGGTTTTATAGAAAAACAAATTTTTATGGATTCGATTGTAACATAAAATTTTTTTTTTTTGTTTTAATGTAATTCAAAAATTTTGAAAGAGAAAAATTATATCAACTGTGTTTCGCACAGTGAGCCAGAGACGTGGAAAGATAGAAGAGACATGCGTAGGCTTACAGCTTGAACAATGGTTTAATTAATTCTATGCCTACGCATGTTTTTTAGTAATAGCCTATCAAATGTTTCTTAGTAGTTGTACTGTGCAACAAGTGCGAACTCGTACATGCTTATCTTATCTTAATATTTAAATGAAATTTCAATTATAATTAGAGGCAAGAGAATTATTTACTCATTGCGTTTCTTCGCTCTTTGGCGAAATTCGGCTGTGTTGTTCATTAAGCACTCTTTGTAGTGCTGTCGGTCCTTGTCGTCAAGTCCTATGTGGAGGAGGTCCTGTAGGAGCTTCCTCTCGCGCCTTAGCCTGGCGTACTTTTCTCCTCTTGACTTCTTTTTGGGGTCTTCTTTTTTCTTGTCTTGGCGAGCCCGGTACTCAGCTATCGTGAGTGGGCGTGGTCCCTCGTTTGGACACACCTCTAATACCTCTTCGAGGAGGGGCGCGTCCCTTTGTACGGTAGGTAAAGCCGTCAGGAAATCCAAGTCCTCTGGATGTGAC